>NW_004567137.1:1189436-1237055 GCF_000260355.1 Condylura cristata
AGGTGTTTGATTTAGAAGTTATATTCTTTGTGTTCCATATTGTATATTCACTGTATTAAAGTCACTTTTCATTAAAGTTTTATATATGTTTTGTCTTCTTGCGGCGGATGGCAGAACCCACTTAGAGCAGGCATGATTTTGGGGCTTCAGGGGTGTTCCTGTCCCCCTGTTCTGGAACAGATTTGGGGTGTCCTATAACACCCTCAGCAGTGTACTGCTCCTAACTCTGTCCCTGGTGAATCCTCTCACCCTCCGCATCTCTGACTTGTTCTCCAGTTCTGTATGAATAAATAAATCTTAAAAAAAAAAAAATTAGTGTGCAATACAGAAAAGACAAAGAATATAGTTCCTAAATCAACACCCAAAGTTACTCATCCCCTCATGGGTTAAAGTTTACCCAAAAGGGATTGGCCCAGAGCAAGGCCTGAAAGTCTAAAGCACCTTCTGGCAGGGACACATAGAAAAGAGTCAGAAATGGCCAGACAAGTCTAGGAAGAAAAGAGTAAAATCAAAATCAAGATAAACGCTGCTATAGTGAACCTCCCCATGGTCTCTCACCCACATCTGTTTCAGCCTGTCCAGGGCCAAGAAGAAGCAAGTGCATGTCTCTGCCCCCTGCGCCTCCCTCAGGTCTCTTTCAAACTCTCCATCCTGCTTCCTTCCTCCTAAGTCTCCTCTCCAGATTGTTCTCCTCCCTGCTCAGCTCCATCCTCCTTCTGGGTGGGGCAGGGAACCTGGAACTTCCCCTTTACCTGGGGACCACCCTTTTATACTCTATATTAATTTTCTAAAACTATGATTCACATTAATATTCCTTATTCCAATCCAATACCCCAAGTGTCCTTATTTAAAACATCTGCCTCTCATTATCCACAATCTCTTTACTCACTTGTACAATCCTAAAATGCATAAAAAGCAAGTTCAGTATTTTTAACCACCCATACCTCTATGAAAAGCAAGTATCAACCCAAATAAAATGTTTATGTGTAGTTTTTTTTTTTTTTAAGATTTATTTATTCATACGGAACTGGGTACAGGCCAGAGATGTGAAGGGTGAGAGGATTCACCAGGGACAGAGTCGGGGGCAGAACAGGCAAATCAACGAAGTACACTGCTGAGGGGAGCAGCGGGTGGGTCAGGAGAGGTCTGCGACACCATGTGGGTCACCTCTGGGGCAGGGATCGAACTCATGCTGAAGTGGCTTTAGCTTCTTAGTGCTGTGCTTTAACCTGCTGTGCTACCAGGGAGGCCCTATGTGTGGTTTTTAGTCGTACAGTATGTGATCATTTTATGGACCATCTCAACTGGACCATGGGGTGCCCAAATATTTGACCAACATTATTTCTAGGTGTGTTTGTGAGGGTGTTTCTGGTTGAGGTTAACATTTGAGTCACTCACATTTGAGTAAAGGAAGTGGCCCTCCCAGATATGCAGGCTAAATGCAATGCCCCAGAGAGCTGAAAGAAGAAGGCTGAGTAAGAAAGAAGTCTTTGAGCTGGAAAACTGGTTTTCTCCTGCTTTTGGACTTGGACTAGGACTTAAACACTGGATCTCTAAGGTCTCAGGCCTTTGTACTCAGACAAACGATACCCATTGATCCTCATGGGTCTTTAGCTTATAATTATAGTTCCTGGACTTCTCAGTCTCCATTACCATGTAGCCCAATTTCTTGCAATAAATCATGAGAGATTAGATAGATAGATGGATAGATAGATAGACAGATAGATAGATAGGCACCATGTAGTATATGTATATCTAACTTCAGCTCTATCTCATCTATATATATTTCTGGTTTCCATTAGCTTTATTTCTCTGGAGCCCCCAGAAAACTATTATACACTATATAGTCAAAAATACAGTTTTCTAGATTGACTTAGGTTACTGCTTCTCTTCTGTATTCCCTTCACTGAGGTCATGTTGCTTCTTTGCAGTTGCTCATTTATTACCATTTAGGATCCCAGCGTCGTTATCTGGCCTCCTCTGTCTCCTGACCTCTTATCCTTACCAGCCAAATTCTTGCTTATCTCAGACCAGTGACATTGACCTCTTAGCTATTCCCTCAGCACCCTGCTCGTCTCCTTCCCAGCCCCTCAACACACATACACTCTCACCCTCAGACCTTTATATTTGTTTTCCTTCTGCTCACGATGCTTTTCCCAGATGTTAATATGGGTCAAACCCTCATTTCCTTCAGGCTTCTATAGATGCCCCGGACATACCGATTCCCTTGACAGTCTCAGTTATGCTCTTTTCACTGCCTTACTCCCTGACCCCACAGACTACCTGGATCTCAGTGGGAGCTGATATATAGCTGTTGTTCAAGTGCTGTTTACTTAACCCACCTTACAGTTCCTTAAAAGATACCTTCAATGGACCTCCCTGGTGGTCAAAGGGTTAAGTCTCGGCTCTAGGAAGTTATCTCAGCCACTGCAGCACGTGTACCATCCCCAGCCAGGGAGCTGACCCACATAATGCAGCAGACCTCTCCTGTCTCACCGCCTGCTCCTGTCAGTAGTGTATTTCAGTAGACCCACCTGTTCTGCAGCCCACTCTGTCGTTGGTGAATCTTCTCGTCCCCTACACTTCTGGTCTGTACCCTAGTTGTTGTATGCATAAATAAAAAAATGTTTAAAAAAATAAAAAAGATACCTTCAAAGTTTTATGTAAGTATTTGTTTTTATTTATGTAGTATATAAGAATTGGGGTGCAAACCAGAGGTGCAGGGGGGTGAGAGGATTCACCAGAGAGAGTGGGGAGCAGAACAGGCAGCTCTACTGAAATACACTGCTGAGGGGAGCAGTGGGCAAGACAGAAGGGGGCTGCTGCACCATGTGGGTCAGCTCCCTGGTTGGAGATCAAACTCAGGCCGCAGCATGGCTAGTGATAGCTTGATAGTGCTGAGACTTTGACCCCTGTGCCACCAGGGAGGCCCACCTCCAATGTTTTAAATGCCAAAATAACTGATAACAAATGTCAGCACAAGAACCGGCAATCTATATTTTTGCCTCAAATGTATAGTACAGTAATTATATAAGTATAATATGTGATTAAGTCTTATTCATTAGACTGTTTGATTTACTCTTTCATATCCTCTTAAAAGCTGCCTCTCCTTATATAAAGGAAACATGCTTTTTCTCCTAAGTCCTCTATGATGAACATGCTCTTATTTTATAATCAGAAAAAAAGAGCAAAAGCTCTTAAGGCAAGTTCATGTGTTAAGCATAAGTTTTTGTCCTAGAATAATTATACCTTCACTCACTACTCATTCTCCCGAGGAATCCTTCATGTTGATGAATTCTAGAATAATCTTTCCAACCATCAGTCTGAAAAAAGATGGTGAAGCATATTTGCACCTACAGATAAGCCACCTACTATTGTGTAAGTCAGTCTCCAAAAAGACAGTTATCCAAAAATCACTTAACAGGAAGAAGCAGAAAAAGGAATATTAACAATAGCAGAAAATGTGTGGCAACTATTGTTCCAGCTCTCAAGGGACCTGACAAAGGGAGAGAGAAGTGCACAAGCAAAAAGAATTTGAACAATAATAGGGGGTGAGGACATCTGTCTCTTGCATTTAAGCACAATGAAGAGAGAAGAATAGCTATGTAGGGAAAGAACTTAAAATAAGTGAAATGTATTGTCAGCTGTGCATTGAAGTGTTTGGAAGCTAGATAGAAAATACCAAATTATGAAGGCAATTGAGTAATGTCTAAACTGAGAAATAGCTAGAAAGTTGTTTCCATTAGTCATGAGCACAGATATATTTCTATAAATCAAAAAGACTAGGGATAGTCAAAAAGACTATTAAGTTCATGGAATCTTCCACTGACTCTCAGGGAGGGAAGACTCTGAGTAAACCCATTTCCCAGTGGAACACTAGCATAAGCAAAGGTATGTGGACAACAGGAAATGAAATGGGGAAAGACTGGAAGAGCACATGGGATTATTTTACATGGGTGAATTGGTGTTGGGAAGTCCATAGGGTAGCAACTGAGATGAAAAAGCATACATTCTACAAAAATGAAAATGTTGTAAAAAATTTAAAAAATAACAAAAGAAGAACATGGACTTTAGGGAAATTTGGTTCCATTTCCAGTTCCAGATGTTGCCAATCCTATGGCAAAAAGGTCATTCTTGGTCAGTGATTGGCTTAGGAAGGAGCAATTTGGCCAGCAAGACATGAAGATAAGCTGGGCAAGAGAGGCTTCTGGGGAAGGTTTCTTAGTCTTTTAATAGAGGCATAAGGAGAGATCCCTTGTCTGATTCTGTACAATGGAATGTGAAGACGTGCTGCCAGGACTGCTGGGGCCCTCTTTCCCCATGAGGAAGCTGTCAACTTATTCGGGATGGAAGAGCATAAGAAAGAACTTGGATTCTCGATGTTAAGATACTGAGTTGGACAGCGTTGGGGCTGCCCTACCTGAGTGTTCTTGCTGTGTGAAGTAACAAATCCATTGGCCATTTCAACAATTCTCACTTGAACTTTCTGTTGCCCGAGTCCTACCTTTTTCATTTTCTTACTGTTATGATGTGATTTGATGTGTCAGCAGTAAGACTCTTACTTCAGATTAGCTTACAAAGAGAGGTTATTACTGTTTTTACTCTGTGGGAGGATTCCCAGAGTGGAGAGTGCAACACTCCTAGACAGTCAAAGGGCTCAAAGTATAGTCATAGAGGTTCTGTTATAGCTGTAACGAATGGCTGACTTTCTGGGTTCTGGAAACATATCTGCAATCGCTGAAAATGTCCAATTGGCTTGATACAAGAACAAAATTTAGAAATTAGTTCTTGGGCTCCCCTTTGAGCTGGACCTGCCCCTGAGATGTCTCTGGCAATGCTCTGATATCTTCACTATGCCCAAGTACCACACACTGCTGTGAGGTAAAGGGTTGTCCTGTCAGACTTAGGGTGTTCAAACCTTGCACACTCGAGAGAAGACTTGCCTAACTGTTCCTGATAGAGAAACTCAAAGCCCTGGGACTATCTTTCCTGACAAGAGTGACTTTGTATAAGTGAGATCTTGGGCCATGCTGAGATATGGTAACAGTGGAATTTATGTTGAACATTGTTTTTTTTCTTCTTTGCCTGGGGACCAAAGTCAAGTTATATCAGTATGACCTCTCTTAGAAGCTTGGAAGCTGAGTAGATCAGCCCATGTGTTTGTGAACGACCGTCAAAACAACCTTGGACCCCAAGGCTCAGATGAGCTCCCTGATTGGCAACAACTCTCTGTACATGTTCTCATGCATTGTTGCTGGGACAACTAAGCTGCCTATCCAACTTGGGAGAAGACACCTGGACACCTGTGTCTGCTTTCTCCTTCTGCATCATTGCCTTTTCTGAATTTATTTTTAAAAATTGTATGTGTATTCCTACAAAATTTATGTGTTGAATTTTTTGTTTATATATCCCCTCCTTCTTAACTCAGGGCCCTCAAAGTGTTTATCGATGTCCACTGTTTTGTGTGTTTTATGTTATTACCAAATTGCCTGCCATGTATTTGGCATTTGCTGTTACCATTCTAGCTTGCTTTTCTAAGCCTTTTCTGTTTTTAATGTGTATCCTTTTACAGTAATAGACCATCACCCTGTGTACAAATAATTTTTCTGAGTTTTGTGAGTCTTTCAAGGGAATCATTGAATTTGAGGATGCTCTTAGGGATTCCTGACTCTACCATTACAAACAAACCTAAAATTTCTGTGCAATACCCTCCATTCTTTCTGGAGTCATATAACGATATTATACTGGCTTAACTGGCCTACCAGAATAAGCACTGGGAAATCTGGACTTACAGCTTGGTTCAAAGACATGCTCATAGTGGGGGCTTGGAGAAGTCAAAGACCTTCTCTTTTTTCCTTTTTTTTCCCAAATGGCACTTGCAGTTTTCAAAGCATTTTCACATATAACACCCGTTGTCTTCTATATAACACCCATTGTCATAGATAGAAGGCATGTTATGTAGACAGTTATAGAGACATAGATAGAAGATGGATATGTAGAAAACATCACATCATATACATAAAAATACTTTGAAAATTGTTATTAAGTTATCAGATGCTAGAACCAATGCAAAAAGTGGAATAGTTCTCGCTAAAGTGGAGTGTTTAATGTGTCAGATACTTTATATGAACTTGCTCACTAAATCTTCACTCTGTCATCAGCTTCATGGTATGTATTACATAGAAACATTGTGAAGAGGAAATTAAACCTTCCTCAGCCTCTATAACTGGCAAAGGGTAAGACTAGGACTCAAACCAGTCTTCCAATTGCAGTGTCGAGCAATCAACCATAATGCAAATTCATCATTTCCAGTAACTCCAGAAAATTCAAGCTCACGTATAAAATGTTTTTGAGATATGTAGTCTGTCATTTGAGTACCAAGAATGTCTTAAACTGTCCTTAGATCAATAACGCTTTAGGAAACACTTACAGTTTTACCAAAGAAGTTTTGGTGATATAGGTCAAGATAATCTACAAGTAACCATATCCTTAGGGACTTAGGGTTGACAGACTTACGGACTGCCCACCAACAACTCCGAAGTGGAGGGGGATTCGATGCCTTGCTTGCCTTTTGCGACTGACTGATGTTTGTTTACGCAGCCACAGCTAGGACAAACCTATCAAATATGTGAAGAATTCCTACTGTCTTTTGAGATAAATGAAGTCTCTATTGTAGAACACCTTGTTTTAAGATTTCAGTGTTGATGGTATTTTCTCTATGGGTCAAGATGAAGACAATATATCATTTCATTCTTCTGATTAACGAGAAGAGAGGTTTTAGGTACTATGCTAATCCATAAAACAGAGTTGAAAATATTTTGCTCCTGATTCTTTGATATACTTTTTTTTTGGCAACCCTCCCTCCCAAGAAAAAGATGCCAGGAGCATAAGAGTTTAAAAACCCACTTTCAAATCCACATTTTAACCAACACTACAAACAAATGAATCTTGGAATTTTATATTTCGTTGTAGTGTGGATTTGTCTTGAAAACCGTGCAGCATTATATTTTTACAATATTAGAAAGTACTATATTTCTTTTTTTCCCTTTGTTTAGAAGAACTGGGGTGCAGGCCAGAGGTACAGGGATGAAAGAATTCACCAGAAACAGAGTGGGGAACAGAATAGATGAATATACTGAAATACACTGCTGAGGGGAGCAGCAGATGAGACTGGAGACGTCGGCTGTGCCATGTGGGTCACCTCACTGACTGGGGATCAAACTCAGGCTCTAGAGGTGATAGGGTTGACATTTAACCCCTAGGCCACCAGGGAGGTCCCTAAAATGTATTACATTTTAGTGATCAGGATGATGTAGTAAAATCAAAACAGTGTTCTTAGAAAACATTAGTGCATTCTGATAAATAATATTCCTTATTAGTATGCAAGGCAGTCTTAATCATGTGAGCCTACTCCAAAGGAAGCAATCAGAAATGGAATATTTCTTTTCTGGTTGAGGTTTTGAAAGACCCTGGTAGGATGAGTTTTGACAGTTGTTATGATAAGAGTAGTAGCTTCAATACACCAATACACCATCACATATACACACACAACACATACACACACACTCCATTCCATTATACCCCCTCCTGTATCAGATACACATACATGTTCTACACACTGTACTGTATACACACACCATAAAGCATATCACACACTTTCTATACATAACATGCCCCACACATGTGACCACTTCTCCACAAAGGACACATGAATATGTCTCCACACACTACATAATAGCCTGCCATGTCTGGCACCATTAGCCCAACTCACAGCTTTTTGAGAGAACGAGTTCCCTGGTAGCCTGGGCTTTTACCCACATGAGCTTTCAGCATGAGAGCTGCTTCTCAGATCATCAGAACCCTTTGTTCACTGGCAATTTCAACAAAGTAGGCCATTTGCTCTTAAATAATAGCACTCCTTCTGTGACAAGTTTGAGTGTCTGAATGTGCTATAGGCGTAAGCATCTCGGTTTCAGAATAAGCATCTCTGTGGACAAGGTAGATTTTTGGACTCCATAGTCTTTGTAATTTGAAGCATTGAGAGACCCCAAAAAAGCCATTCTTTAATGTTTAAAAATTGGGGTAGGGACATTTTACAAATAACTCTTATAGAAACATCTACCTAATAGCATTCTTTTAGGTTTTACTTCATATACCTTAAAATATTTTATTTCCTATAAACAGAGAAATCATTTTTATAAAGGACTTTTAGATTTGTTGATGTTTCCAATATTCATCTTCCCTACATTTGATGATATACATTGAACATGATAAAATAAGCTACAATGTGCACATTTAATCAAAGTACATCATTGTTTGCAAAGGGAATAAAATGAATTTATGGCTATAGTTATAGCCATTTCATCAGAAAATCTTTATTTTTTATTTATATATGCATAAACAACTGAGGTGTAAGCCAGAGGTGCAGGGGTGGGAGGGATGGGGATGAGAAGTTTCACCAGTGACAGTGTGGAGAGCAGTGTGGAGAGCAGAACAGGCCTCCACAGGTCTACTGAAATAAATTGCTGAGAGGAGCAGTGTGTGAAACAGGAGAGGTCTGCTTCGCCATGTGGGCCAGCAACCTGGCCCCAGATGAAGGTCAGGCCTAGTGGTACTAGCACTGACACTTAACCCCGAAGCCACCAGGGATGCCCCCTTCACAAGAAAGCCTTCCATTAGGTTTTGGAGTCAGTACTACAGTCTTCCACAAACTGGAGAACAATCAGACAGCCTACCAGTCACTGCTGACTGTAATCTACAGGCATGTTACTTTCCCACAATTAAAGTAGTTAAAGATCTACAGGGTTTACATGATCTAGCATGAGTTCCTTTAATTCACAAAATAATATATTTGATAAGTAAAAAATGTATTGATTATCAGCTAATAGATGATTACATGGGCACAGGAAAACTAAGGACATTACCCATTATTGTCTGGCCAAAAATGTCTAGATTTGTCTAAAGAGAGACTTGTCTTTTTTTTTTGATAAATCTAGACAGAGACTAGTATCTTTTTAGACAAATCTAGAACCAAGTCTCTGCCTTACTCATGATAGCTTTTCTACAGCATGATTTCTTTGCTATATTAGTCCTCATCTTCTAATATAAATTGACACAAGCTATGCAACCTCTGTCGACAGACACGATACGGATGGAGGGGAATTGCTCTGAAAAATCAGACTTTCCACGCTAACTTATGTTATGACCTCCCTTTTTTGTATAATTGTATTATCAAAATATTCTGAGCAACCTTCAGCTTATAATTGGATTGCCTCAGCCTCATAAGGTGCTACCTGGACCTGACAAGCAAGCGCTGCACCAGAGTGAAAAATTCCTCTTGAAGTCAAAAGTGATTTGACAAATGGCTGATTAATAAAAGTAATTGGCTGGTATTGTAAAATCAATATTGAGGCAATACTGGAACATATTCTTTTACTGCCCCGATGGATGGAGGAAAACCCAAATCTCATCACTCTTCTATCTCACAAAGTCTGCTATTCAGTTTCTAAAAAAACTACTTAAACTTTCTACTATCTAGTCTTTAGATATGGAAATTCACCCAAGTCACCTATTCAGAGCTAATGGGGGGCGGGGGGCTTCTACAGTCTAGACTTCAAGGAAATGCACTTAAACTTTCTAACAAGTTTTCAAAGAACTTTACTGTAATTTGATTTACAAGAAATTTCCTCTTCCTGCCCTCACTTTACTTTACCCCCTAGGATGTCTCAATAAGAATGAAAGCCTTTAAGTAGTAGATAAAGTTTAAGGGACTTTATTTTGGTTAATCTTCACTGTAGTAAATATAGTAATATTAGTCTTAAATTTTATAAATCTATATACCTGTTTTAGCCTTGATAGATTGATTTAAAAAAAATAATGTCATAATCTCAACTACACGTCAGTACGACCCCAGACTGTTCTTTGAAAAAAGATGATAGTGATCTCTCAGTCCAATTCATATGCTAATGTCATCCCACTGCTTGCTTGAAATAAAATAAACCTCTGGTGAAGCCAAAGCAGGAAGACTTGCACCCAACTCCCATTCCCGTGTCTTCCTCGCACCCGGTCCCCTTTTCCTCCTTTTCTAGGAATCTCCACTCGCAGACAAGGCTCCCACCTTGAGACCCTGCCTGTTCTGCCCCCCAATAATCCGTGATCGGGGACAAAGCATCTCCAACAATAAATGATATCATTTAAAAAAAAAGATTTATTTATTTATGCCTACAGAATTTGGGTACAGGCCCAAGGTGCAGGTATTATAGGACAAAATCTGTTATAGGACACCAAACCTGTTCCAGGACACCCCTGAAGCCCCAAAACCTGCCTGCTCTAAGTGGGTTCTGCCATCTGCCCCAATAAGACAAAACATATAAAACTTCAATGAAAAGGGACTTTAATACAGTAAATATACAATACGGAACACAAAGAATATAACTTCTAAATCAAACACCTGAAGTTACCCATCCCTTCGTGGGCAAAAGTCCACCCAAAAGGGATTGGCCCAAAGCAAGGCCTGAAAACCTGCCACTAGACTAAAGCACCTTCTGGACGGGACCCATGGAAAAGGGTCAGAAATGGCCAGACAAATTTGAGAGCAAAAGAGCAAAATCAAAACCAATATAAACACTGCCATAGTCACCTCCCTACAGGCATCTCACCCACATCTGCCTTAACCAGTCCAGGGTCAGGAAACAAGCACAGTTTCTTCATCACATGCTTGCTGCTCCATGTGGCTTCCTCAGGTCTCCTGATCCTTCTCCATCCTGCTTCATTCTCTTTCTTCTCTCTTCTCCTTCCTTCTCTCCTTTTTCTCTGCTCAGCTCCACCCTCCTTTTGGGTGGGGCAGGGAACCTGGTACTTCCCCTTTTCCTAGGTACCACCCTGTTACAATCCCCCCTTTTGATTTTTAATACCACCATAGCTATGGTGGCACAAATTTTAGGGTACAGTCGGTAACCAACATTGTCCATGAATATCCAATATGACGGCCATGAGTGGAAAATAGTCTGTTAGTGCATGTGAAAGGGAAAAAAACCTTCTGGTGTATATCAAAACCACAGTAACAGAACAAAACAAAACTTTAAAAGCTGTTTAAAAGGTTCTCTCAACCTTGATCCCAACTTTGTTCAACTTGTATGCACAAGTGATTTACAAATACATGTTAGCTTTTAACTATTTTTGTATTTTTGCATAAAATCACAGGGCAGAGAGAAGGAATGAGAAGAGAGAAGAAAGAGAATGAAGCAGGATGGAGAAGGAGGAGGAGACCTAAGGAAGCCACATGAAGCAGCAAGCATGTGATGGAGAAACCGTGCTTGTTTCCTGACCCTGGACTGGTTAAGGCAGATGTGGGTGAGATGCCTGTAGGGAGGTGACTATGGCAGTGTTTATATTGGTTTTGATTTTGCTCTTTTGCTCTCAGATTTGTCTGGCCATTTCTGACCCTTTTCCATGGGTCCCGGCCAGAAGTTGCTTTAGCCTAGTGGCAGGTTTTCAGGCCTTGCTTTGGGCCAATCCCTTTTGGGTAGACTTTTGCCCACGAAGGGATGGGTAACTTCAGGTGTTTGATTTAGAAGTTATATTCTTTGTGTTCCATATTGTATATTTACTGTATTAAAGTCCCTTTTCATTGAAGTTTTATATGTTTTGTCTTATTGGGGCAGATGGCAGAACCCACTTAGAGCAGGCAAGTTTTGGGGCTTCAGGGGTGTCGTGGAACAGACTTGGTGTCCTATAACAGATTTTGTCCTATAAAAGATTTGGGGCAGGGAACCTGGTACTTCCCCTTTTCCAAGGGACCACCCTGTTACACAAGAACAGTGAGAGGATTCACCAGAGACAGAGTGGGGAGCAGAACAGGCGGACTGATGAAGAGCACTGCTGAGGGGAGCAGAGGGCGGGTCAGGAGATGTCTGCTGTGCCATGTGGTCATCTTTGGGACTGGGGATGGAACTCACACTGAAATGGCTGCAACTGGCTTCTCAGTGCTATTGCACCTGATATCATTTTTAAATAAAATGTTGCTTAAAACTATTTTGCAGTGATGCCAATATGTTCAAAACAAAACTTAAACTTTGTCAGCAGCATCACTTAAAAATTGAAAGATTCAAGAGTCAGCCTTTCAAAGTTCTGGTGTGAAAGTTGAGTGTGTAGGGGGAGATTCCTAAGGAAGAGCTGAGCGGGGCAAGGAGGGGAAGCTGGAGAAGACAGGGAGAAGGAAGGAAAGAGATGAGGGAATCCTAGAGGAGGCATGCAGAACAAAGAGATGTGAAGAAACTTCATTTGCTTTTCAGCCTTGGATTGTACCAGGGACTTGGGGACATGAAAGAAGACACTTGAGACAGAGACATGGGTAAGAGACCCACAGGGAAGCTGAAAGTGGCAGTTGTATCTTGATATGGATTTTAAAATATTTATTTATTTATGGATACAGGAACTGGAGTACAGGCCAGACATGCAGGGGTTGAGAGAATTCACCTGAGACAGAGTGGGGAGCAGAACGGGCAGATCTACTGAAATACACTGCTGAAGGGAGGAGTGGGTGAGACAGGAGAGGTCTGCCACACCATGTGAGCCACCCCCCTGGCCGGGGATCAAATTTGAGCTGCAATGACAGTGGATAACCTTACATGGCTGAGACTTGCGCCACCAAGGAGGCCCCTTGACTTAGATTTAGATTTTACTCCTTTCCTTTCAGGTATGCCTGGCCCCTTCTGCTCTTTTTCTATAGGTCCTCATCAGAAGATGCCTTAGATTTGTGTCAAACTTTCTGGCCTCAGTGGCCCTGTTTTGGGTCAACTCTATTTGACTGGATATTTATGCACAAAAGGTTGGGTAACTTTGGATGCTTCATTTGGACATTTTTTGAAACAGATTCCTTCTCTTCTCTCTGTTACACACTAATTTTATTATTGCATACTAACTGTATTGAAGGTCTTTTCTATTGAAGGTCTTACACACTGGAATATGTTTTGTCTGTATATGGTGGATGGCAGAATCCATTTAAAGCAGGCAAGCTTAGGGATCTTGGGGTGTCCCTCATTCTGCCTCCTATCAAAATGAAGATTATAAAGGTTTGAATTTGTTTTAAGGATTTATTATTTATGCATACAAGAACTGGGATGCAGGCCAGAGGTGCAGGGGGTGAGAGAATTCACCAGAGACAGAGTACGGAGCAGAACAGGTGGACTGACTGAAATACACTGCTGAGGGGAGCAGCAAGTGGGTCAGGAGCGATCTACCACACCACTGGGGTCACCTCCCCAGCCAGGTATAGTGCTCATGCTGCAGTGTATCTAATATTTTAATGGGATCTGGAAAAAATGTTTTTATAATAAGTCTTAATTATTCCATTTTCTAAGATGAAGGAAAAAAATTGTGTCATTAGAAACTTTTGACAGATGAATAGCTTGATTTTTTTGATTTACAAAGAGCTCACTCAAATAAGTTAAAATGGGAACAAACCAGTAGGTTAAAAAAAAAGGCAAATGATATGCATCTTATAGTAAAAGAATACAAGTGACCAATATATTAATATATATTAAAAAATGAAGCATTTCTAGGTTGATAACACCTAGTGAATGGGGATAGGATGGCCCCAGACAAGACATGTAAGCTCTGCACTCTTTTCCACATATCTTCTATCCAGCTGCTCCTGAGTTATATCCTTTTATAACGAACCAATAATTCACAGTGCCATTAATAAGAGATTTTAATTTTGTACAGGAAAGGATGTCTAAAATTTCATTGATTCTTTGTTAACTAGAAAACAATATAGAGTCATTTGACAGCTTGAATGGGTAACAACCAAATCTGACCTTCCTTGTGATTTGAGGACATTGCAAAAATGCAAAAAGAAGGGTGATCATGTCATTAAAACTGATCACCAGTGTGGTATGCCAAGCCCTGACCACAACAGTGCTTGGTCCTGACCTCTGTCAAATACTCAGAGCTAGCCACCTCTCTCCAACAACACCACAACTGTAGACTTCCCAGGGAGCCACAAGTACAATCACATTTCTTTCATGAACTACTTCTAAGATTGGGTGAAGATTTAGTAATACAAGGGACCTGACAAGGAGCCTGACAAGATTTTTTCTACTGAACTGCACACAACTCAAACATTACAGGACAAGGCTTTCATACCTCACTAATGAAAATCAGCTATATCTGATGATATACCAACAGAGTGGTTGGCTACAAAAATCAAGGGGACATAAAAATGCCACCAACGAAGATGCTTGTACAGAACCTTCTGAAAAACTTCCTTAGCATGTGTTTTTACCACAAGTGACCCTGTTCACACAGAATCCATCTTATTTCAAATAACTTTAATATTCAGTCTGTGAACTGTGCCACAGAGATGTGATATATTCTAGTCTGTACTGAACTGGTTCACAAGAAATAAGGCTGAGTTTAGAATTGAGGCTCTTAAATTCTTCTGAGATACACAATTCAATTTTAATTTTTCATTGTGGGACCCACTTCTAGACTGCTGCTAAAAGGCATCCTGTTATAGAATATTCTACTTCTACGATACTGTTCCTAATTAATATTAATAGACTTATTTACCATTTAGTATATTGAGAACTTCCAAAGTTAAATTTGTTAGCTAGGTCATTCATTTATTGATAAGGTGTTCTTCCCTTATTATTATATTTCCTGGCTATAGAGACTCCATACTGAGGGATAAATAAATAAAATATTTATATTCTCAGACTCAAGCCTTAAGCCTAATGCTAACTTTGTAATAAAGTACAGTGATTGGAAACAAATGACTCCCCCCCACAGCCCAAAACGATGACTGTTTGAGTCCAAAGAGAAAGGCAGACGGATCCATTAATCACACTGATAGTTTCAAAAGGGAAACTTACATCAGGGATCTTCAGGGTGCTTGGCACAGAAGTCGGTGGAGGACTCTGCAGGCTGAGGCAGGATCCAACTTCCTGCCCTGACCGGGGGTTTTCTTATACCTACTAAAGCTTAATATTTAGCTAAAGCGTAGGAGTTTGTGTGAAAGTACTGACGTCAGGGTTCCACGTCAGGGTTCCAGGGGATGTGTTAGGTGCGCCTTTGTGCGATTATGAGGCTTAGGTTTGTGTATGATTCCCACATACAGGTTAACGTACATGAGGGAAACAATGGGGAATTTGGCTAACTTCCCAGAGCAAGGCAACTATTGTTCTGAAAGCATTAAACATTCTTTTACTTTCATGCTCAAGATGGTGTAGATACAAGATAGAGTCTCTTTGGTTTGTCTATAAACCTATCTCTGTAATGATAATTAACACTATTGTTTATTATTAATTCCACTATCTTACTACAGAGATGCCTTTAGATAAGCTGTATTGCTCCCATTTTAAAGAACCATTCTCCCTCTCTGGCCCTAGCTCACAGGTTACTATAGACGAGACAAGTTCAAGATGATTATTCTGAAGCTGAATGAGACAGAATGCCACTTAAAGGTCTTCTCAGCCTCCTTTTCCCAGTGAGTGAGCTCCTGAAAATTTTACCAGGTGAATACATGAGAAGGTTTTTCATACAATTCACCAAGGCCTTCCACCCTTTAAATATATATATATATATATATATATATATATATATATATATTAATTCAAACCAAATATATTTGATGCTGTATTGTTTTATTTTGTCCAAGATCAATAGTCTTAGGCCACAGGCTTTGTGGCTATATTGAAATGATATCTGAAAGAGAAATAATTTTACTGCTTTAATACCTTTACCAAATAATTCTGCTTCTGAGAGCTCTCCCATGGGACATATTAATGTCACAAAAAGATGGTTTTACAACATGGCAGTCCAAAGAGGCTGGAATGACCCTCTCTCTTGAAAACAACTAGAAAAAACAGTGATACCTTCTAGAAAAATCCAGATGCTTCAAGGCATCTATACAGCTTCAGGACTCCCCAGGGAATCAAGAACTAAGGGCAGTAGCCAGTGAAGGGAAAGAATAAAGAGTAGACAAAGAGAAGCATACCAGGGCTGGAAGCCAAATTCCCACATCACAACTAGGGAAACCAAGATATTGTGAAATTCCTTGGGGAAATTTTCCCAACAGGAGAGTGGGCCTGGATCCAACCCAGTGCAGTAGGACTTGGCAGATCCCAATCTGGGAATTTGGGAACCCCACAATTTGTGTGGCATGTCACCTGAGGGCCCCCACCCCCCACAGCCCCACCTGATGCCTGGAAGAGATCAATGAAAAGCCAGCTGCAGCCAGGCCTGACTCCATAAAAATCAAAGGCAAACCAGCCCTGCAGAAGCAGCAGCTGAGGCAAGGGCAGAGCAAGGACAGCCACTGTGGGCCACAGTGTTAGGTGGGTACTTGTGTGTCCACTACACACGCACAGCTGCTTTTGAGTCAAGTGCAAACTATTCCCAGAATATGAACCTGGCGATCTGGATACTGCTCTTCTCACTGGAGGCTCAAGCCTCATAGATCATGACCCCTGGAAGAAAGGAACAACAGGGAGTTGGGGAGGGAAGCGAAGAGACCTAAGCACAGAATATAGCAGGAACAGAAAGGTAGAGGTGGATAATGTCACTCCTCAACCAAGGTCTAGTACTAAAGTCCTAGGCACTGAGATAAAACACCTCACATTGAGCTCAACTAAGAGGAAAACAGATAAATTTCCCCCAGCACCCAGCCCTTCCTTCCCCACACAGCAATATATAGAGCAGTATACATGGCCAGGAAACAAGGTGCATCTCAAAAAAAGATGGAAAAGCAAAATGAGAAGGACAGAAGTCCCAGGACTAGTACAAAAGAAAGAAAAATAAAGAAACTCTCTGACAACAGCTGTCAAACGACAACATTAAATACGTTAAACAAGATACTGGAAGGCCAATCAAAGGCAGATAGGCACATAAAGGACCAAAAGCATAGGAATTCAAGTGATACCCCATGGCAACCACTAACCAAAAATCCAGAGTAGACACCTAAGGACTGATGCAAATAAACTTATAGAAATACTAAAGAAAGTCATCCAGAAAGACTGGAGAGAGACAATGGGGAAAAGAAACAACAGAAAGAAAAAAAGAAAAACAACAGAAAAATAAAAATTAAAAATAAAAAACAAAGTGAATGAAAATAAATAGTTCATATCAATAATCAACCCTAAATGTGAATGCCCTGAATTCATTACTAAAAAGAGATAGGTTAACAATGTGGGTAAAAAGATTCCAACCACCACGTTGCATACAAAAGGCGATTTAAAACCAAAAGTTATAAACAGGCAAAACATGGGCTGGAATAATTCAGAGAGTAAATCAGGAACTGCTATTCTTATATCCAATAGTAAAGCCTTTCATCTTAGAAAAGGTAATCAGGAACTAAGACACAACTGCATAATGATTGAGGGGACAACTCACCGAGAAGATATAACTCTTCTTAACATTATGCTCCAAATAAAGGAGCACCTAATTATATAAAGCAATTATTAACAGACCTAAACAAAACTAAAATTGTTGGTGATGATTTCAACACACCACTGACACAAAAGGATAAATCATCCAGTAGAAAATTAACAAAGAAATAATGATCTTAACTGAAGTATTAAAGCAGATGAATTTATTGAATATTTTTAGCTTTTCATTCTAATAGCAATGAATACACTTTCCTTTACAGGGCACATGGAACATTTTTCATGAATAGATCATAGACCAGTATGTAAAATAAGTCTCAGAAGATATACAAAAATAGAAATTATATCAAGCATTTTCACAGACCATAACGTTATAAAGCCAGATATTAGCCATAAAAGGAAACCTGGAATAAACTAAAATATGTGGTGACTAAACAGAATGCTTTTTAAAAACACTTGAGTCAATGAAAAAAATCAAAGAAGAGATGAAAAAAAATATCTAGAGACAGAGAAAAATGAGAGACAAGCTACCAGATGAAAATTTACAAAGTACTTATGCAATTCAACAACAAAAAAACAAATGGCTCTGGGCCCTCCCTGGTGGCGGGTTAAAGCACAGCAATGAGAAGCTAAAGCCACTTCCGCATGAGTTCAATTCCTGCCTGCCCCGGAGGTGACCACATGGCGTGGCAGACCTCTCTTGACCCGCCTGCTGCTCCCCTCAGCAGTGTACTTCATCGATCTGCCTGTTCTGCTCCCTACTCTGTCTCTGGTGAAGCCTCTTGCCACCCCTGAGCCTCTGGCCTGTACCCCAGTTCTGTATATACAAATAAATAAATCTTAAAAAAAAAAAAAAACCAAATGGCTCAACTAAGAAAATGGGCAAAGGATCTCAAAACACCCTTCTCAAAAAAAGATAATTCATAGACACATGATAACAACATCACTTATTATAAGAGAAATGCAAGTTAAAACCACATGAGATATCACCTCACCCCTGTGAGAATGGTCCACATAAATGAGAATGGAATTAACAAATTTGGGGAAATTGTGATGAATAAGGAACTTTCTTTCACTGTTGATGGGAATACAAGTCAGTAGTGTGCCTCTGGAAAACAGTATGGAGATGTCTAAAGAAAATAAAAATGGAAACCCCATTTGACCCAGCATGATTAGGTGTCCATCCAAATAACATGAAACATTACAGCACTGCTTACAGCTGACAAGTAATGGACTTAATGCAAGTGCCATTTGACAGATAACTGTGGGGGCATATATTCAATGGAATATTACACATCTGTGAAAAATAATGAGGGAGTGGCATTTGGCACAAAATGGATGGACTTGAAGGTGATTATATTGAGTGAAATCAGTCAAAAGTGGAGAACAGTTTCACTCATCTGTGCAATATAAATATCAAAAAAATTGGATGATTTCACTCATCTGTGGAATATAAATACCAAAAAAAAAAAAAAATTATACACAAACTGAAATTATTGAACTCAGCAAAAAAGAACTACCAGAGGGAAGTGGTAGATGGGAAGAGTCATGGAAACAGATGAGGTAGGGGCACACCTCAGTGAATATCTGGTCTTAACTCAGAGTCCTAGTCATTCTTCCAAATATCACTGGCCTAATTAGCCCCTCTTCTCTTACCACCCACTCCTATAATTAAATCTGACCCATTATTATTGAACTGAAAATTACATAACTTATTTTGGGTTAATGACCTGTCATAATGTTTCTGGTCTTTCAATTCCCTTTATAATGGATGCCACATCAGGACCTCCATCAAAGCAAATTTTTTTTAAGACTAAGAGCATATTTCACCGCTGAGAGGAATCATGTGCAGAAACCACAGACCTTGTGAAAAGTCCTTGAAAGGTGTGTTTGCTGATATGCTGTCGTATTTAGTTCAGTTTATGAAGGATGAACTGTAAAAAGTGTGCAACTTACACATATGTGAAAATAGGGAATATTTGTGTCTCAGTAATTTAAATTAAGTATTATTTTATGGAATATGTAAAGAAAAAATTC
This sequence comes from Condylura cristata, assembly GCF_000260355.1. Classification (NCBI taxonomy): domain Eukaryota; kingdom Metazoa; phylum Chordata; class Mammalia; order Eulipotyphla; family Talpidae; genus Condylura; species Condylura cristata. The sequence goes on from NW_004567137.1 coordinate 1,208,858, forward strand.
TCTAGGCCTTTCTTATAGGAAAGAGGAGAGACTTTTCTAACTTCATTGTAATCTTTATATATGAAAACTTTTCAGCAGAGATAAAATATATGAAAAGAATGGTAAATATAAATTAAAATATATAGAATTTTCAGATTAAAATATATATTAATGATATATTGAATCACTGTCTACCATCAGTGATCTGGGGTTCTATGTAATATTTCTTTTACCCTCAACTCCCCAAATGTATTATATTTCTGATCATAATATAACAGAAAGTTCTCCTTTTGGTTAAACCATTTCGGTGCTGGTTTTCCTCTGTTAGAAGTGATGCTACTCAATTTTAAGAGATTGTTACTCTCTAGCCACAGAAGGTCATGTTCTGGTTTTATTATAGTAATAGTGATGTATTGGGCTAAGTCATAGACAGTGTCCCTGCAGTATGCCTTCTTGCTAATAGCAGTTTTTGAGTAGCTGGATAATCCAGGGTTAAGAGTTAGGGTCATCTGGAAATTGACTTACAACAGAATACAATGGCAATAAACTGAATGCATTGTCAGCTGAGGCCTGCCCCTTAGCCTCACAACCCCACAGAGACTGCTGTGAAATTGTCTTTCTAATATTAAAAAAAGAAAAAAAATTCCTATTCATTCATTTCCAACCCACTTATTGTAGTTCACAATCAGGGAGGCAAAAGTCCATGCCAGCAGCTTCGGGTACAAGGCAAGACTCAACCCTGGACAGAACACCCTGAACACACAGTGCGCTCATTCCACAACCCCGTGACATTATTTGGGGACCTGCTAAAATGAAGGGCCAGCAGAGAGACAATTAGATGCTTAATCAAAACCGCTTCTGATTTCTCTGACTTCTTTATTTATTAAAACATCTAAGCTCCAAAGACTGGATAATTTTATTTGCAAGTAGGCCACTAGATGACACTCATAAATTTTGTCGGCCTTAAGGCTAATCCTTTGGGAGCTCCTGCTCCCAGAACTACTGCCTGGCATCAAATCATTTTTTTTTCTTAGAGAGAAAATACAAAAGGCCAGGTGTAGGTGAATGAATTCAGTAGCATTCTGGAACAGCACTGCAGAAGAAAACATAGGAAAGCCCCATCTGCTCCCTTGAACATTTCTAGTGGGAGTGTAAATTGGTGGGGTGGATAGAAATTGTTGACAATGTGTATCAATAACTTTAAAAATGTACTTTTGGTTGCACTTCTAGGAAACAAGTATTTTTAAAATGGAAGGACAAATGACAAGAAAAAAGATACAGCTGTAATATGAAACATAAGCAAACTATATAGAGAAAATGAAAAACCTTTTATTGATTTACATCAATAAATCTGTGTAAGAGTCATATAAGAAATTTGTACCCCAAAGAAAATATAAATTCTTCTCTTATATTCATGGAATATAGACAATTAGCCACAAAGAGCATGTAATACAGATACTGGTTTTTTTTTTTAAGCAGAATTCTTTCAGCCATCAATTCTAAGTAGCCAGCTAGAAATATATATGCATGTAAAGTTAGGGTAGATATATAATTCTATAAAGTTTGTAAAATCCTGCAAATTGAATACAAACAATGTATTAAAATGTCTAACTATGACCAAATAGCATTTATACTGAGGATACAAGGATAGCTCAACTTCTGCAAATTAATCACTGTAATTCACCATATCAACAAAAAGAAACATAAAAATTACATAATCATGGTCACCACCTCATAAACCCTTCCATTTCTACCCCGATTGCCCCAAATAGTACCAGTTTATTGCTTTTGATCACTGAATAGTAATTTGTACATGCACACACATACATATCTTCTTTTTTAGCACATATTCTTGATCCATTCATCTCTTTTGGGGCATTCAGGTTATTTTCATAGATTGGTTCTAGTAAAGATTGCTGCAGTTAATGCAGGGGTGCAAGTTTCCTTTCATGTATTCTGTGGGTACATACTTAGCAGTGGAATTGCTGGGTTTATGGCAGATCCATTTCAGCCATTTGAGGAATCTCCACACATCTTTTCATAGGGGCTGGATCAGTCTACACACTCTCGACATGGCAATATATGGCAATAGCCAGCAATCTCAAATGTTGAGTGGAAATGAGTGCAAGCTGCATGATTCTACTGTACAAAATTCTAGAAAATGCAGACAACAGTTGAAAGATTCCTAGGAATAGAAGTGGAGAGCAAGGAGTGATTAAGTGGTAGAGAGAAACTTTTGGGGTGATGAATAGATTAACTTGACTGTAGTGATATCTTGATGAGTATAAATATATGGGAAAACTTATTAAGTTAAATACTTTATATGTAGTTTATTATGTATCAATTATGTATCATCACAGGAATGTAAATCAAAACCACAATGTTTGTATATATAAAGATGTTCATTGGACTCTTATTAATGGTGACCCAAAATAAAAACAACAAAATAAATAACAGTAGGGAAATAGCTAAATAAATAATAATGCACTTATATGATATCATTAGCATGCAGACACTAAAATATTTTCTGAGGATATTTAATATGGGGAAAGGGCTACAATGCAAATGTTAATTAAGGGAATTAAAAATTAATGTGAAGCATCATTTCAATTTTATAAGCTGAAACAAAAACAAAATGAGTCAAAAAATATATGTAGTTGTATCACCTTTGTTTAGAATAAGCATTGTAACAGCAGTATACACTTTTTGTTCTTATATTAATCAAATTTCTACTTGAATAGGAGTTGTTAGTAACTTGTTTTAATATTTTGGTGAAACTGTTATAGAATTTGGCTCATTGCTTCATTGGTTTTAGTGAAAAGTCATGTGTGCATGTGTACACACACATATATAAAACATAACACACATATATGCTATACTATATAGTGGGGGCACTGTATATACACACAAATGTATGTGTGTGACAATAAAGCATTATAAGATCTTTAAAGGTCACTGTTTTAGAAATCTTTGTTTTCTACATATAATTATATCATAAAAAATTAAGCACTTTTATTTGATTTCTACATGGATAAAATCTGCCTTGGAGATAGACTGTGTTCACACATTGTTAGTAGGGGTATTCTAGAGCTCAAATAATGCTGTTACATCTATATAAATCTTTAGTGTTCAGAAACATGAAGATATTTTACCTAATAAAAGCTGTAACTGTTTTTGACCACTAATTGTACTCGAAGATATGGATGTTGGTGTGACTGTTATGTGGACCAACAAGCTCCATATTTAGTCAAGAGACCTAGGCCATGACATAACTATGTAATTTTTCTAGAAAGTAAGATTTTTCAATCAAGAAATGTTAAATTCTTCATTATGATCTAATAATCTTAATTTTGTGCATTCTGTTTGCCATACTGTGGTATCCTTCCCATGAAATGCAGGAATCTTCCATCCAAATAGTTCAAGAAAATGGGCATATGGTATTTGTTTTTTATTTAGGACTATACTCTCAGGAGGTCAGTGACTAATTCATTTGAAACATCTCAAAAATGGACAGGACATTACAGAACACATTTTTGTCAGGCTTGGCACGGCAGAACCAACTTCTACAAGTGGAAGCAAAATACACTTGCAAATCATTTCTAATCCAAGAGACAAAGATTGTATCCATGTCCAAGTTCTCATTTTCCAGATTTGTGGAATTTTGCAGCCTACAGAGAAGCTGCTAAAGGCCTTGTGGAAGATGTCACTTTTCTAAAGAATGATAGGTGTTGAGAGAAGAGGTTGAAGGAGAGAAGTTCTGTCCATCTAGACTTCCATGCTATGTACTTTGACAAAAAGATTAAGCAGCTGCAAGCTATTTAATGATTTCCTGTTACTCAGTATATAAGGAAAGCATTTGTTTTTCACACTTAACAAAATATGGTTTGAGCAATGATGATGTAAGTCACACCCTGACAAAGTAAAATAACAAGTTCTGGATCCAAGTGTATGTGGCAGGTTTCTGCCCATCTTCAGGGAAACATCGTGTTGGCTCCAATTACAAGTGAAGAAAATATTCTGTGGTGTAAACACTGAAGTCAGTGACAAATCTGCCTTGGTGCTTTAAAAAGAAAAGGGCCAGAATGAATCACTAGCCTGTAGAAGATTCTCCAATAGAATGCTTATTAGACCATATGATGAATGCTTCATTAAAAATAATGCTTAATTCTTTCTCTTGCTCATTCATTCATTTATAATTATTATAGGAGTTTCCTATTCAATTTCCCCCTTATAGACCTAACTCCCCTAGTACATGTTACCTAATGAGTGATACTATTTCCTCTTGTGAAGAACCAGTGGGATTAACAAATGAGACCATTGTAATTGCATTAAAGTTTCACTAACACATTTCTGGAAGACATTAGTATTAACTGCAACAGACAGAACTTGTAATGCTTAAAATTCCGATGGAAACTCAATGTTGGAGAAAAGGACTTGCTCCTTGAACCCACTTCCAATGAGGTAAGAGAATTCTGACAGCTTGACAAAGAACTCACCATTCTGCCCAAAAGGAGGTAACTCAGTGTTAGCAACACATGCTTCTGTTGGAAGCAGTTTCTGGTTGTAATTCATGAGCATGGTTATGGTTTTAAGACAGAACCTTCCATGTTTGCTTCCTGAAAAGTGCAAACTAGAAAGTCAACCAGATAATTGCAGACATTGAAAGATGGGCAGGCAGGTGAAGCAGAGGAATCCACATCAACAGAGACCAGAAAACACCACAGCAAAGTGTTTTTTAGCAGAGAATAAAGGAGCACTAGAAGGAGCTTTAAGCTCCTTTCTTTCGTAGATGCATTAAATGCCCTCCATCATTACTATTAAGATTCCAAATTAGATCTAATGTCATTCTTGATATTGGCAAGGTTGTAAAACCACCATCCATTTATGCATTTATATAAACTTTATTTCTAAACTAGATGCCAGACTTTGGCATACATCCCTTTAGATGTTCAGATAAATTAGTAACATCAATATGTAAATTTTATACTCATGTCACATTGAATTATACAAGAATTGATTTAATTTGCTATATCTGTTCTTTATTATTTTTGTTATTTTAAATTATGTTTATCGAAGTAACATTGATTTGCCACACTACATGTCTTCAGTTTATAGGCTCCTACATCTACAAATGTATGGCATCACACCACGTCCACCACCAAAGAATCAATAACCGTCCAAAGTGATCATGAAGCCTCTCTCACTGTTGCCTGCTCCCCATCGCTTCCCTTCTGGTAGTCTCGTTCAGCAGTTATATTTCAAGGCTTTGTTTTACCTGTTTCTTGGTTTTGGGTTTTTTTTTTTTTTTTATGTTTCACATTTGAAGGATGTCATCCCATATTTGTTACTCTCCTTCTAACTTAAGCTTAGCATAACACCTCCAGTTCCATCCATATTGTTCCAAATGGAAAGATCTCATTTTTTTATGCTGAATAGTGCTCCATTGTATAAAGATAGACATACACATAGACATCACATCTCTCTGTCATCTCTCCTTTGGCTATAGTAAATAGTGTACAATGAACATAGAAGTGCACATTCCCCTTTGATTAGTGTTTTTGCATTCTCCAGAGATAGTTACTAATCATATGGTAGATCTAATTTTAATGTTTTGAAGAACCTCCATATTAATGTTTGCCAGAGGTTAGACTAATCTACATTCCTAATACTTGTTCCTGGTCCTTTTCATATAGGCTTTGATCATATATGTGAAATGGTATCTTATCATAGTTTATTTTTAAGATTTATTTATTCAGGCATACAAGAAATGGTGTATAGGCCAGAGGTTGCAGGAGGTGAGAGGATTTACTAGAGACAGAGTGGAGAGCAGAACAGCCTGATTTACTGAAATACACTGCTGAGGGAGCAGGGGCAAGATAGGAATGTTCTGCAGCAGGGGATCAAACTCAAGCCACAGTGGCTGCCGATTGCTTCATAGTGTTGAGACTTTTAACCCCTGCACCACCAGGGAGGCCCATCTCCTTATTGTTTTAACTTGCATTTCCCAGGTAAAATCTGATGATAAAACATTTTCATGTAACCTTTGGTCATTTTTATGTCTGCATTGGAGAAGTGTCTCAGCTCTCTGTCCAACTGTTGATTGGGTTATTTGTTTACTTTGTGTTGAGTTCTTTGTAAATTTTAGGTATTTTCTTCTTGTCAAATGTACAAAGTATTAAAAACTTGCTCCAATTTCATAGGAGCATCTTTTCATTTTAATGTTTTTCTCTGTGCAGAAGTTTTTTCTTGTCTAGAAATACAGTTCCATTTATTTTTCATTTGTAATGTTAAATTGCTTTCTTGAGGTCCTTCTTGATTTTGATATAGTCCTACATTATCCTAAACTCCCCTCATATTACTGCATTTGTTGTGTCTGTCCCAGAGATTTTGGTAGCTCATGTCTTTATTTTCATTAGTTCCTGTGTAGTTTTTAAATTCCCCTTTGATTTCCTCATTAATCCAAGTCAAGTAGTAGTAGCCTGTCTAATCTCCATGTATTTGGAGCTGTTTTCCACTTTTCTTGTGTGCTTTATTTCTTGTTGGATACCGCTGTGATCAGAAAAGATACTTGATATAATTTTAATCATCATGAATTTATGACACTTTTTTTTTTGTGACCCAACACATTGTCTATCTGGAGACCAATCTATGTGCACTTCAGAAGAATGTGTACTCAATTTGGGGGACCGGGGGTGCAATGACCAATTAATGTCTATTAAGCTAATTTTTTGATTTTCTAAATGGTTGATCACATCTATAAGTGGGGTGAAATCTCTTAATGTATTGTGTATTGTGTTAGGGTCAATGTTTTTTTTTAAGCTTGTTAATGGTTGCTTTATATAATTTAATGCTCTCCCAATAGATGATTATTATCTCTTCCTGTTATAGGGCTCTCTTAGTCATTATGTACTCTTCATCCCTGTCTCTTGCTACTTTTTTTTTTTTAAGTGGGAAGCCCATTTTATCTCATGTAAGTATGACTACCCTTGCCATTTTAGGGTACCACTTGTTTGTAGGCTTGGTTCTAACATTTTACTGTGATCCTACTTTGGACTCAGACGAGTTTCCTCAAGACTATAGGGTTTTGGTTTCTGGTGTGCAAGTCACTCAGTGCCTTTTGATTGGTGATTTCATACAACTGACATGTGGGGAATTATTTATATGTAAGTATTACAATTTTGCTATTTGTTTTTTGGGTGTTAGTGAGTTTATCTCTGTTGCTATGTTCTTATTCTTTTCCTTTGTATTCGAAAGCAGACTTTTGTGTGGTGTTTGTAAGTTCCTATTTGTAAATTCTTTGTCTTTAGGGGTTTTTATTCTAAATTTACCATGTAGTTGATGTATAGGGTTCTATACTCATAATCTATATTAAACTAGCAAATTAATCCCAAGTTTCTTTACTCTTCTCTCCACCATATTTTCTGTTGTTGGAGTTTTAATGTTTCTGAATGAAGTTTATTTTCATTTTATAGAAGTTCCTCTAACACTTCTTGTAAGGCGAGTTTAGAGGAAATGAATTCCTTTCCTTTAATATTTCTTGAAAGGCTGGTTTAGAGGAAACAAATTCCTTTAACTGCTGTTTGTAATTTTTTTTTATCCCTACAATTCTGATTTTTAGCTTAACTGTGGAGGGTTTTCTGTTGGAGATATGTACCTTCCATCACACTGACAATGTCATACTATTTCCTTCTGGTCTATCAGGTTTCTGTTGAGAAATCCATAAATAGTATTATAGGGTTTCCCTTTTGTGTGACTCTATGCTTTTATCTGGTAGCTTTAAGGATTGTCTATATTTAATTTTTGCCATTTTAATTATAATGTATCTTCATGAACATGTTTGGTTTTATTTATTTATTTATTTATTTTTTAACATTTGAGCTTCCTCAATATGTTGTCTGATTTCTTTCCCAGTTTCTCTGTGTCTTCTCTTTCTGGAACACCTGTGATAAGAATGTTGTCCCTGTTAATACTATACCAAATGTCTCATATACTAACTTCCTTTTTAAAATTTTGTTCTGTTTGTTAATCTTTTGGGATGATTTCACTACTCTATCTTCCATTTCATCAATTTCATTCCTCAGCATCACTAAGTCTACTGGGGATCCTCTCCTTTGCATGTTTTAGTTTTAACGGTTGTATTCTTTATTTCTGTGATTTTTATTTGAAAAATTCTCATATTTTCTCTGTTCTTGTTGTATTTCTCATTTATTTACCCATTATTCTCCTAATTTCAGAAAACATCATTAAGATCATTACTATGAAATATTATTCTAGCAATTTGATTAATTAAATTATATTAGGGATGTTCCCTAAAGGTTTGTCTTGATCCATAAACAAGGATGAATTCTTCTGCCTCTTCATTGTGCTTGATGTTTAATGATTACTTTTTTCAAAGAAGATTATACATATATTGTTAATTTATGCAAACAAGTACTAGGGTATAAGCCAGAGATGAGAAAATTCATCAAGGACAGAGTGGGGAGCAGAACAGGCAGATTAACTGAAATAAACTGCTAAGGGGAGCAGCAGGAGAGACAAGAGAGGTCTGCTGCGCCATGTGGGTCAGCTTCCTGGCTGGGGATTGAACTCAGTGCTGCAGTGGATGCCAAAAGCTTCATCGTACTGAGACTTAACCCCTTGCACCAGCAGGGAGGTCCAACTTCATGATTTCTTTTACGGCTTGAGTTATACTTCTTTCATCCCCAGTCTTGCTGAGAAGGTCTTGCTTTAGCATTTCAGGCCCTACCATGTTGGCCTTGGATGCTGTGTTCTCTGTTGATGTACTGATTGAAACCTAAAAGAGCAATCAGGACGACTAAAGCTCAAGGTCCAGGAACCCAGTCTATAGGATACAGAGTATATATATGCATAATGCAGAGGTTGCTGCAGTCATTTTCCAAGAACATAATCTCCCTTAGTGCTGCTACTGCTGCTTGGGTTGAGGGAGGGACTTGTAATCAAGCTCTGGTCAAGGTTTGTTATGCAGAACCCCAGACGTGCCCTCCTAGAAGCCCTAAACTATAATGATCCTTCAGCTGCAACCTGATCACAAGTTGTGCTGACACTGCCTTTCCCCTGAGACTCTGGCACAAGCAGGGTGGCCTGGTGTCTGTGACATAGCAGATTGGCCAGGTACTAGGAGAACTTGCAGAATGCATAGCAGCTAGGCTGTCCAAATGCCTGCCAAGCCCAGATAGGGTAGGGGCCATTGCTTCTTGGGACCACAAAGCTAGTTATTTGCCACTCCAGCATGTTAACTCTATGCCCACCCAGCAGTCAGGGTTCTTTCTAGGAGACAGAGACACAGGTCTGTAGTAGACTAGTTGTGAGGGAAGTCCCCAGAGTCAGTGCCAAGGAGGGGTGGATACTTCCCAGGTTGCCAAGTGAGCAGCCAGAAACCCTCGGTATGTCAGCTACTGTCCAGCAGCTAGTTTTCCTTATAGTGGGAAGCTTGCTTGGCTATATTGGACAAGCAGGTAAGGAGAGATAGGGAGGGGCTTGTAATTGGTAGAGATCGGGGCTTGGTGTCCTCAAAACAAACTCCCCTGTTTCTCCTAAGGTTGTAGGGAGGGGTCTGTGCTTGCCACACATAGCAAGAAGTGAATATTCACAAGGATTCCAAGTCTGACTGCCACCTCCCACCGTGAGGGCTTGTGCATGCCTGTGTGTGTCTGTGTCTGTGTGCTCCCCACCTCTGTGCAGATCCTGCTCCACTTTTCCTTCAGTCCAGGAGCCATGGACTCGGCCACTGCTGTGTTTGTTGCTCATGCCCAGACACCACCAACACCACAGGCTTTTTGGGCACTTTAAAAAGGCAGGTGCATGGGCTATCAGGTGTTCTCTGGTGATATGTTGATATGAGATGTATAAGATTATAGACTTTTCTGGATGTAGCTGGGGAGATAATTTCACGACATGGCTTACTCTACATGTCTCCTATTATTTTTTTTTAAAGATATCAACTTCTAACAAAAATTCATCTTAATCAGCCGTCATCTAATTTTCCATACCTTGCTTCAATCTACGCTATTACACTGCATGGTTAAATCTTGCTGAATGTACTGAAGGTAACACGAAAGAGCATTTTCTAAAAAACATGCTGTGCCTCAGAGTGAGATGTTCAAGATGGAAAGCCAGATGCTTGGCAAGGGCCACGCTACCCACGTTTTATGATTAGGTCGTGATGTAGGGGGAAAAATCCTGAAAATTCAGGATATTTCACAGCTGGTTCCTGCTGGATTCTTTTAGTCTGTTTATGGCCATTTCCAAGAAGTATGGTTTGTTTTTGGCCATTCCCAAGAAGCATAGCAATTGTCTAAATATACATTCATAATAAAATCAATAATTACTTGAATGGATTGATTGGTTCAATAACAATAGCATTGTACACAGAATGGCACAGTACATTATAAAATAATTAATATTCCCCTGCTTGAGAGGGCTGGCACAAATCTAGGTCCACAATAATGAGAGACATGTCACAGTCCAAGAATTCTGGGAACCAAAGGCAGCAATAATTTCCTGCCTAGTCCCCAATAAAAGGTCTATAGTTTTAAGTAATATAGTCTCATTTTAAGTAATAGAATTATACATAATAATAACTTTTCCTACTCTTTCCTCTAATTTTTACCCCAATTCTTTTTCACATAGAAAGGTTTTTTTAGGAAAGATTAATAGGATAATAATTAGTGACCATAAAGAAAGAAATTTTCCCCTAATGTAGGGGATATAGAAACTAGGTTGACAGAACAATTGCAGAAATAGTGATTAACAGAAACTCCTTTTGTTAAGGGGAAGGATGTCTTAAAGGAACTCTGCAGAGTTTTGTAGACTTCACCCCCTACTCCAGCTTTCTAAGCTCTACCCACTACTCCAGTGATTGGAAACTACAACAACCAGCAGTACCAAGGAGAGAACTGTGAGGACCCAAGGGCAGAGCTAAGCAGGCATTGTGGGACTTTGGGGGATAAATAGGGAGCCATTTTGTCCAAGGGTCTCTCTCTCAGCTGGGGAAATGGCTCTTGGGACTACTTGACTGGGGACTTTCAGTTAGTCTGTTACCAGAGCTCCAAGTCAGCCAAGCTGGTAAGATATTCTAGTTACCTTGTATCTCTCTTTCTTTCCCTGGAGTGTTCCTTTTCCTTTCCCTTTTTGTAAATAAACCCATTATTGACCCTTTTGTGTGTGCCTGAAGTACAACTAAATTTTAGGTGTGTGGGTGAGGACCCACAGACAGGCAGCCCAGTTCACTCTGGGCTGCCCTGTAACACTTTATAGATCAAAAAAGGGATTTTTCCTTAGGGGCAGGGAAATGTCAGTGCACTCAGCGTTGGTGTTTTTCTGACTCCTAGTTCCTTAAAATTAGATCCTGTACCTTTAAGATGTATGTTCATTCAGATATTAACAAAATGATTGCTTAAGTTGTAATAGCCAATCGATCACCATAGAAACATTTTGCATATTGTTAACTGATCAGCATAGGAATATATTGTTTTATAACTGATAGGAATATTTTGTTTGATGACTGATCACCATAGGAATATTTTGCTAATGACTGGTCAGTATAGGAACATCTTGTGTATCAATTGTACTTTTAATTAATGAATGATGAATATCAAGAGATCAAAAAGTCCCGAGCTGTCTTTAAGAAAAATGTGATGATTGTTAAGCTTTCTGCTTTCTGTACACATAGATGTAATCCCACTGCTTGCTTGTAATGTATAAATAAAGACCTGCTGGGTCAATCAGCAGAATAGGCTTTCACCCTAAACAGGTGTCTGCATCTCCTCATTTATCTACCTCATCTTTTCTCTCTCTCTCTCTCTTTCTCTCTTTTTTTTTTTACACCAACCTCATCCTTTCCTTTGGGAGGCCCTCACTACCTCAGCTGAAGCTGGTCTTCAGCAGACGCTGGCCTTATTGAGCTCTTGAAGGCTCACCAAGAGCCTGTCTCAGTGGCAGCCCCTGGATCCAGAAGCCTTCATTCTTGCTTTTGCTAAGGGCTTGTAGGCATTACCTTTAATTCTTCGAGGACAGGAAAATTTGCTTTTCCATGAGAAAGTGCTAGAGAGCAAGTGACAGCAGGAATAGCAGAGAGGCAGCCTCTGCTAACTGGGCAACCTAATTTTGAGCTGGCATTGAGGTGGGCGCTTATATATTATGAGCTAGACACAGATCTGTTGGCAGGGGCATCTTGTCCAGGGTACTAAGGTAACAAATCAGCATGTAGAGAAAGTTGCTTTCACAGCTTTGAAAGGCCAGATTGTAATTAGCTGAAAAACCTGTCTGGATCTCAAGCTTGTTTGATTTTTAACAATAAGCTATACTGGAGGCAGAGCTGAAATTTGAATCTAAATTCTCTACTTACTCGTTACCTGAACCTCAGTTTCTGTCTGTATCAGTTGCTTGCTATGAAGATCAAATGGTGAAGGATAAACCTCTATGATGGCGGTTCACAGTTGGCACTGCACCTGAATTTTGAGAGGCTCTCTTTCCATAGGTGTGCCCTGGGCTTGCTGTGCAGTGCTTCCTACACCCTGCAAATCTCTAGTAAATTACCAAAGCCCCAAACTTGGTCTTTCCTCTTCTAATCATAGCAGGAAGCAAGAAGCATGTACACATGCAAAGTATGCTTCTCTAAATGAACTTCGTAACTCTAAATAATTGTATTTTTTTTAAATCACATTTTTATCTGCCATTTAGGCACATCTGTGTCGCCACATACATGTCCCAACACACATGTCCCATCAATTTCTGAAGCAAACTAGAAGGCAGCTCTATATGCCTTCTGATTTCTGATGCAAACTAGAAAAAACTAATTGTCAGAAGACTTCTAAATTTTCTCCCCCTTTATTTGAGCTGGAACCGGGTCAATGACAGGCCAGGAAGTAGGAAATATCTCCACACGGAATTGTGTGGTGACAAAACAAACATTGAGAAAACAATTACTGGGAGTGGGCTGTTGTGATTTTATGGAAAACGAGTTCTATTAGCCAGTTTGACTAATAAAGCATCAAAATGAACCTATCAATACTGGGGAATATTAGTCAAGATGAAGGAAAAGGAATTTTCATTCAGTTTTACACGAGCAGGGTGGCAACACATGCCATGGGCCAATCAAAGGCTCTCTCTTGCCCAAAGACTGCCTGCAGACTGAGGTTCTTCACTGTGGAAATAGAATTTCAGTCTCCTGGTTGAAGGGAAGAGGCATTTGAATACCCAAATACTTCCTGGAGCTCAGGGGAGTTTTTGTTTTTGTTTTAAGCACAAGAGCAAGGCAAGAGTTATATCTGCTACGAACATTTACAATAATATGAGTTTACAAAGTTTTGTTAAAGGATTACCAAATTGAAGGCATTAAGATAAAATAATGGACCTTGGAGGTAAGTGGCTTTCCTATGAAGAAAACAAATTTCCACTTGCTAAGGTCCAACACATAGAGATTGTGATTAAAATCACAAATAAACCTTCAGCTAAAATCACTGTTTCATTAAATAGAAGCAGCAAAGGATATATTGAGTGGAAACAGTTGCTTGGTTTCCTCAGGAACACCACAGGATATGGAAGGTTATATTTTCCTCCAAGACAGAAACTTAATGAAGTATAGTGAAAATTGCCTAGAGACACTTATTGAAATAGAGCTTAAGAAAGGAATTCACAGCAGTGGTTTTTTTTTTTTTTTTTTGATAAAGAAAGTTGTTTTTTTGATAGAGCTATTTTTTTTTTTTTTTTTTTAGATTAAACAGTCAAGATTCTGTATTTGAAAGGCTTTGGGAAACACGTTACTTTTTCCTCATATTGTAGGAATCAGCGACTTGGTGTGAGTGTCCCTTAGATACCAGGCAGTCTGTATTGAAGAATTCCAGGCTTGTGCCGCACTTGGTGAAGAATTGGCCACATAAAGTGTTAAGTAAAATAATAGCAACCTGTGACATGGAGAACTTGATTCTCTCATTCTTACTGTTAAACCCACATACCAGATGGCGACATCCCCGAAATCAGCGCAGAGCTGGGCCGGGGGCCGGCGTGGCGCTGAGTCAGGCGGCTGCTTTCTGTCCGTTTGAGGGAAGAGTTTCTCCACCTCCCAGTTATTAGAGCGATACTGGTGCTTCTGAGAGCTCACAGAGGCTGCATGAGTCCAGGCAATTCCCAAACGGTGCCAATCTCCCTCAACTCTGTGCAAAATGACATCTTACCAGCTTCCTTTACCACGGAGAGAAATGACTTTCTAATAAGATCTGTAAATAAACTGGAACACCTCAGCTAGATCAAGGACAGTTGGTTGTTTATGAGACACTTGAAAGGATTAGCTCTTTTTGTAAAAAAAAAAAAAAGAAGAAGAAGAAGAAGAAGAAGAAGAAGAAGAAATCTACCTTGAGATCATTATGCTGAGTCAGGAGAGGACAATTACTTCCTGAGTGATTCTGCTGATGTGAACTCCCCAGAGTAGTCAGACACACAGAGGCAGAACACACAGGGTGGTCTTCAGGGGCTAGGGAAAGGGGTGGAGAGTTGTTTAATGGGGTTTAAAGTTTTAGTTGTGCAAAATGAAGAGTTCTGTGGGTGGGCAGTGGCCATGCGTGTACACTGGATTTGTATTTAATGCCTCTCAACTGTCCACTGCAAATTCGTTAAGATGGAAAATTTCATGTTATGTCTATTTTGCCACAATGGGGTGTGTGTGTGTGTAATATGCCCCCTATCGTATAGTTACAACAAATGACACCTTCTTAAAGGCATCTTCCATACCACTTTTTCAGGGAGGTGTTGGTTTCCTGAGAGTGGAAGATTTTCAGGGCAGAGTAATGCCTTCTTGCAATGTGCCTAGGCTAAACCATGAAGAACACCAACTATATTATACTGGATTTGGACTAAGATAGCTTAATTGCTAGATGGCCTCTTCAGTACTACCAAAAATTAATTTTAAAAAATCAGACTACTTCTGAGCCAACTGAATTCAGTTAAAGAGAAATATATTTTTCTCTGAATGCTGAAGTCATATAAGTCGAACTTCAAAGAAAACCAACACATTTTCTTAAATGCTGCCCCTGGTGTTTGAACTGAGGAGTTCATACCTTTGATGGTCTGACCTTATGTTTCCCTGCATCTGTAGCCTGGGGAAATCACAATTCATGTTGGTCTGATCTCTGCTATGTGTCGAATATTGACTCAGTAGGGAAGGACCTGGTCAATAATTACCTTAAAGAGAAGCTAGTTTGATCTAAAAATGAAGCTCACACTTTTATGTGAAAACAGCCAACTTTCAGAGCCTTATAACCCTTTTGCATCACAAGGTTACACCAAAGACTCTGGAATAATTTCTCTCTCAAATTTCAAAGTGGGCTGCTTCTTTTGTATTTATATTCTCCACTATTCAATAAAGTAGGGTCATGGAGCATCTTTGTGTTTCAGGGCATCATCTCCATGATCATACTCAAGTTCCTTGTGC
Source organism: Condylura cristata (assembly GCF_000260355.1). Lineage (NCBI taxonomy): Eukaryota > Metazoa > Chordata > Mammalia > Eulipotyphla > Talpidae > Condylura > Condylura cristata. The sequence continues at coordinate 1,224,285 of NW_004567137.1, forward strand.
AGCAGAGATATGAGTTGGGTTAGTCTGCTGGACATGTTGTTCTTGTCAACAACAAATTATTATTCAGTGCTTCCTGTGAAAATAGTTTACAATTCTATCCAATTAAGCAATTGGATAAAATGTTAAAATAAAATATTGTTTACTGAAGTGGGTTTTACTGTTACCACTATAACTTCCTTTTTATTGACAACCAGGTTGACAAAACTCAGTCAGTCAAATCTCAATGTTTGCTCTTAATCTCAAAATGGGAACAGAAGAAGTGATTGTTGGCTGTCTTCTGAGTTAATGACTTAAAGGACAGGTAACCCATTCATTTATCTTTCATTTTAATCAATTTTAATTTTTTAAATTGTGGTAAAACGTACTTAACATTTACTGTTTTGATCATTTTAAGTGAACAGTGAGAGACATTAAATACACCCGTAATGTTGCACAATCATTGATCGACAGAACTCTCTTCATCCTATGCTCATTTAACAATGATGCCCACCTCCCCCTCACTCCTGATCCTGGCAACCACAATTCTACTTTCTGCCTTTATGATTTTGACTATTCTAAGTAACTCATATAAGTGGAATTATACAGTATGTGTCATCATGGGACTGACTTATTTCACAAAGCATAATGTCCTCAAGATTCATCAGTTTTGTAGCAAATTTCTAAGATGAAGAATACCCTTTATGTCTTAGGTATCATAATAATTTTATTCAATCATCTGTCAGTGGACATGCATTCACTTCCATGTTTAGCCCTCTCCTGACCCGCCCACCGTTGCCCTCAGCAGTGTACTTCGTAGATCTGCCTGTTCTGCTCCCCTCTCTGTCTCTGGTGAATCCTCTCACCTTCCGCATCTCTGGCTTGTACCCCAGCTCTACATGTATGAGTAAATAAATAAATCTTAAAAAAAAAATACAGAAGACTTTTATAACTACCCAAATATCAATATGTTTTAGAATCATAGAAATATTTGAAGGAATTTTAGAAGCATAGAGTGTAGTGACCCCTATTCTTATTTGCATATCAAAGTCAATTTGGGCTTTTTTGAAAAATGCTGATATATATTGTAGATCTCACACTCAGAGAGTGTATTTAGTTGAACTGGACATCAGTGAACACCAGTATTTTGTTTTGTTTTGTTTTGTTTTTTCAGGTAATTCTAACATGCAGCCAGACTTGAAAATAATTGATATGATTTAACCTCCCTTTTTCCTCAATTGAGGACACAGAAACTGATGATTTGCTGAAATTGACACAGAAACTTTAAAATCCAGAGACTTTAAATCCAGAGACTTTAAAATCCAAAATCTAGCACATAAATATCTTGAAACTTCCTTTTATAATATTCTATTTTCAATTATGTTCTTTAGAAAATGCAAAACTATAACTAAAATACTATCAAGTAAGTAATTTGTATTCAATCTAGAACAATTTACACTGATATAACAGTGATACTAGAAAATTTATATTACTTTTCACTTCAATATCTAAATCATGATAAATCCAAAAGATGAAAGAACTCTACTTACTGCCAGAAATCTGCCAATAGAAGATAAGGTCTGTGTGTGTCCTCAGATATGGGACACTTCTAAGGTTACATTAACCAGAGTAATGACTTTTGAAGAAAAGAAGATAATAGAATTGAATTATAAAGATGATTCCATTGAGTTTATAAACTCATGAAATGGAAACCTAAGAAGAAATTCAAATAGCCAATACATATGTGAGAAGATGCTCAGGCTCACCAGTGGCCTGGAAAGTGGAAATTATAGTACTGGTTTGTATACCAGATTAGGAAGAAGAAGAAGAAGAAGAAAAAAAAACCCTGATGACACTGAGGTCTGGAAAAAGATGTAAGAAAAGAGCAAAACATTTGCATGGTTGGGAAATGTTACTTTCAGACAATATCTGAAGAACAAGATCATGCTGAATACAAAAGATTTGGGGATGAGAAGTTGTAGAGAAAGACCTGTTGCTCTTCATCAAGTTCCCTATTCTGCTTTCTATTGAGATTGTTGTGTCCACGTTGTCCTTGGTTCAGCTTTTGAAAATCTCAGCAAAATTTTGGATAGTCTCCTCCTACTGCCACTTTTTCCCATCTAGAGCCTATCCAGCAGTGATCTCAGAGTTCTCAAGCAGAAAAAAAAAAAAAAAAAGCTCAGATGCCATTCCAGCTGGAATTCCTCATCTCTGTGAGATTCACAATTCTGTCCTAAGCAGTAACCTCACCAGCACTGAGTGTGTATCTCCCTCAGGTATCAGTCATAGGGCTTCATTTTGTCACACTGTCATTCTGTCATTTTGTCTTCCAACAACCCTATACAACCATTACTATTTTCATCACTATTTACATATGAGAAAGCTGAGATTTAGAAGGCTTAAATGTAATTGGCAGCAAAGGTCCTAAATTTTCTGGTTCAGGCATTTCATATAAATGTAAAAGAGCTTTTACTGTGTGAAACATTTATTTTTCATCAATTTTCTCTTTCATGAGACACTATCTGAACAAAAATCCCTACAGACTGGGTTGTTTGCTTTGTTTTTGTTGAGTTGTGTAAGCTCTTTCAGAAATCAAAAAAAGATAACTCATGCCATTCACAGCAACATGGATGACTGGGAAGAATTATGCTCAGTCAATAGTCAGAAGGAAAAAGAAAAATATTGAGTGTTTCACTTATAGAAGGAATATAGGGAAACCAAACAAGGGGTCAAAAAAAGAAAAAAGAGAGAGAGAGAGAGAGAAGATATAGAACTTGCAGGTAAACTGTAGCTCTGAGGGATAGAACAGGGGAGGGGGAGAGAGGGATGGGTTGAAATGTGGGACAAGAGAGTACAAAGATCGATGATGGTTCATGGGTGATGTGGTGGTAGATTTATGGGGACTTTCATGAGTGGAGAAATCAAATATAAAAAAAACAAAAAATAAGCAACAATGTAAGAAAATAAAAAAAGTAATCCTAGGCTGGTGACTCCCAAAACAGAGCCTTAATCCACAGGTTCTACTTCCTTTCATGCCAGAGGCTCTATGCCCGTCTGTCCATTGCAGAGGGAGCTGCCTCCCCGCAGGGGAACCTCAGCTTTGCCCGCACTGGTTTCTGTGCCACTTATAGGAAAAGGGCTCAGCTGCTGCTACTGCCACCTGCTGGAACTTGGCCTTCTTGTCCAACCAGTTGTGGGGTGACACCAAGCCTCCCACATGATGCTCAAAGTGATCCACTGTACTCTGCTTCTGGAAAAATGCTCAAAACCCTAACAACTTTCCCCAATTTACTCACCTATATTTGGGCTGCCACCTATCTATTTTCTCCATGTGTCCAGTGATGAGGAAAGCAGAGTGTGCTGTCTCTGAGCCGCCGACACACCCCAGAGCTGCAACCCAATGGTCCAGGGAACTGAGTGGGACTGGTCCCACCAAGGTCCCCCATTTTTTGAACCGGATGTAACATGGCGACTCCTTTGATTTGTGACACTCGTCACAGGCATTTACCAGTCAACCTCAGGAATACATGAGTCAACACTGAGGAATTATCAGAACTGATGTCTACCACCCCCAACTTTGAACAAAGAATTAGAAATATGTGTATTGAAGAAATGCTTCAAGGAGATTAAGCAAGAAAATTGGAACTGGCTGTATTCATTTTAAGTTATCCCAGACATCCAAGCTGCATGTAATAATTAACCCTAAGAAATATTTGCTTACTTTATTAGTCTGGACTCATCATTAGCAAATGACAGAAAGATTCAAATTCATTTGACCCTAGGAATAAGACTTTAAAGTCTCCTGCAACTGAAGCATAAGGAAAACCACAGAAGACTACATTTGGGCACATCCCAACCTAGCAATTGCCACCTTGGAGTACCCTTTATCTGTCTCTCATTTTGCTATCTGCCTGCTGGGTCCCCTCTGGCTGAATTCAGAGGGGACTTTGGGAGGAAAGAGGGAGGAAGGAGGGTGGGTATAGACAACTGCAGCCCAGACCTGAGACCTCTACTCTATGACTAATAAGAGAAACACCTTCCCAGTAACTACATTTAGAAAAATCCTGGAGGACTCAAAGTGTCCTTTTTGGACCACATGACCATCTCTAATAACTGGAATAGGCTTTGTGACCACGGGAAGAAGGAAGGTGTGATGGGCAGAAAATTAGCAATGGTCATGGCAGTACTGCACAATCAATTAGTGCTTAAAAAACAGGAATTTTCTTTTCATCATTATTTTTTAAATAGGTTTCCACAATGAGATTCTCAGTTGATAAAATTGCAACTAGTAGAAATTAGGCCTTAGCTTATTGTCTGTATTTTCTTTTTACTTTAGAGAATTTATTATAATTTTTATATATTTATTGTTTGATCATTTCATTATAGCTTGTCTGTTCCCCTGGAATGTGAACTCAAGTATTTTTATTCCTCATGATTTCTTTAGCACCTAGGACATTCCTGACATAGCTGGCTTTCAACAAACTCTGTGAATGATTGAAAATTCAACTTAATTTTGATTCTAAATTCAACACAAATCATCACTAGATGATGCCAAAGTCAGTTAAAAGGCTCATAAGTTAAGAGACACTAACAGAGGGCTTTTCTGGTGGCACAGGGTTAAAGTCTCAGCACTATCAAGTTATTGCCAGCCACACAGCCTGATTTCAATCCCCATCCAGGGAACTGACCCACATGGCACAGCAGAACTCTCCTGTCTCACCCACTGCTCCCCTCAGCAAGTGTATTCAGTAGATTTGCCTATTCTGTTCCCCACTCTGTCTCTGGTGAGTCCTCTTACCCTCTGCACCTCTGGCCTATACCCAGTTTCTGTATGTGTAAATAAATAGAATAAATCTTAAAACAAAAACAAAACACTGACATAAGAAAGAGGAAATGAGACAAATATCTAGAAATTAAAGAATCCAACTAGCCTCACCATTCATTGTCCTACACTGAATTCACAGAACAGAGAGATTATAATATCGAAGGAAATGACTTACGATCTAAACAATAAAAACTTAAGATGATCATAGGAGAAAAGGCTCAAAGTTCTTGTTAATCCTGAAAACTTAAAAGTTTACAGAAAAAAATGATGATTATATTAGATGAAGGACAGAATGGAGCTTAAGAAACTTACCACATATGACATTTCTGTTGGACCCAATTTTAAAATGGAAACACCAGATATTCAGGTAGATCTTTTAATTAACCTGTGTTTAATGAACCAACATGCTAATAAAAACATATTGCTTGAGTACTTCACTGGGTTGTGCTAAAAATTATTGCCTTTCAGAGACTCTCAATTGCTTGTGCTTTTGTCCTGTGTACACTTCAATAAAATACAACCATTTGTGCTTCTGTTAATTAAGACTGCCATCTTCCATGACTGGGAAACCCCGTGCCTGAGCTTGGCCAAATAGGTGGCATAGTAGGGGACTTGCACAGGTTTGTGCATCACTGACACCCCCGTGTGAGTTCTTTCCATGAGAGAGAAACAGGTCTGGTGGAGAAGGTGATAGAGAGAAGGCTGGGTCCTGAAGGCAGAGGAAGCAGGGCCATGCATGAACAGCCCTGACACAAGCTATGCAACGCTCTGTCGACAGACACGGTACAGATGGAGGGGAAATGCTCTGGAAAATCAGACTTTCCACACTAACTTATATTATGACCTCGCTTTTTTGTATAATCATAATATCAAAATATTCAAAATATTCTGAGCAACCTTCAGTTTACAGTTGGATTGCCTCAGCCTCAGAAGGCGCTACCTGGCCCTGACAAGCAAGTACTGCACTTGGGTGAGAAATTCCTTTTGAAGTCAAAAGTCATTAAACAACTGGCTGATTAATAAAAACAAATGGCTGTTACTGCAAAGACTCTCCTCACTGCCAGACAGAGGAAAACCCAAACCTTATCACTCTACCATCTCACATAGCTTTCCATTCAGTTTCTAAAAACCACTCAAACTTCCTACTATCTTGTCTTTAGATATGGATATTCACCCAAGTCCCCTACTATCTTATCTTTAGATATGGATATTCACCCAAGTCGCCTATTCAGAGTTAATCAGGTTTTCTACGGTCTAGACTTCAAGAAAATGCACTTAAACTTTCTAACAAGTTTTTCAAAAAACCTTACCTTAATTTGATTTACAAGAAATTTCCTCTTCCTGCCCTCACTTTACTTTATCCCCTAGGATGTCTCTATGAAAATGAAAGCCTTTAAGTAATAGATAATATTTCAGGGGCTTTACTTTGGTTAATCTTCACTGTGGTAAATATAGTAATATTAGTCTTAAATTTTGTGAATCTATGTACCGTTTTAACCTTGATAGATTGACTTTAAAAATGTTATAATCCCAACTAAAGGTCAAAACGACCCCAGACTATTCTTAGAAAAAAGGTGATTGTGATCTCAGCTCATTTCATATGCTAATTTCATCCCTCTGCCTGCTTGAAATGTATAAAATAAACCTCTTGCTGAAGGCAGAGCTGGAAGGCTTGCACCCAACTCCCATTCCCCTGGCTTCCTCACGCCCACTCCCCTTTTTTCCCCTTTTCCCCCTTTTCGGAATCTCCACTCGCCCATGCTGTTCCCACCTTGAGACGCGTTCCCACCTTGAGATATGTGATGGGGACTAAAAGTCTCCTACACAGCCCCTTGGTTCAAAACATCAACATCATCTGCATGAGATGTAAAAAAATGAATGAATGAGGAATAAAAATGGCTGAAGGAAAAGAAATGGCTCATGCTCTGACAGGATGAATTTTCTCTGTAAACGTTTTTTTCTGGGAAAGACTGTGAATGAGGAATTGAGGCTGATGGGTGCCGTGTGGGGAAGCAGAGACTTCTGCAGGCCCTGGGAGGTCCTCTGTATGTGATATCGTGATGTATAAGAGATCCCTAGCTCCTGACACAGGGCTCTAAAACCCTCCTCCACTCCTAATGTTGGGCAGAAAGAAGGCCCTTTTTCTTAATGAGAGGATTCTGACTGGGGTCCTGAGTGGGAGCTGGACACCAGAAAAACCAAGCCATTGTTTAGTCCTGCCCCTAATTCTCTGGGAGCAGATGTGAAAATAGAGTTAATAGTTGGTCTTGCCTATATAATGAAGCCTCCATAAAATCCCAATAATTTGGAGTTTGGAGGGCTTCCAGGCTGCTCAATAGGTGGATATGCAGAGAGAAGGCTCCTCAAAGAGGGTGGGAAGGAGAAGACACGGAAGCTCCTCACCCTTTCTCCACATCCTGTCCTATGCATGTCCCATCTGGCTGTTCCTGAGTTATATAGTTTGTGATAAACAGATGATCTAGGAAGCAAACTCTTGCTCTGATGTGCACTTCCCCAATAATTAGTCAAAACTGGAAATGGTTGCAACCTCCAATCTACGCTGGCTCGGCAGAAGCGCAGGAGGCAACCTAGGCTTATGATTGGCATCTGAAATGGCTGGTAGGGAGAGGTGGTGGTGTGAGACTGAGCCCTTAGCTTACGGCATCCGACAGTATCTGCAGGTAGAGGGTCAGGCCTGGGTTGAATTGTAGGCACTGAGCTGATGTCAGAGGGTTGCTTGGTGGTGGAAGGATTCCACCACACACATTGGAACTGGTACAAGAATCATGTTAGGTCCCCTATGAGAATAGAGAAGACCCTCTTTGTGGACTCCTGGAAGAGGAGGTTTGGGGTAGGAGGGCTGGGTTGACACATGGCAGTTCAGAGGAGCATTTTCCTGGTGCTCAGTGTTGTACACCAGTTAAGTGGGCTGGACTAGCACATACTAGTTGCATGGAAATTTTTTGACACTTTATGGCAAGATATAGGCCCCGCTATGGGTTCTTTCTAAAGACTCGGGCACTTTCACTCAGCTCTTCTAAGTGCTCAGGCTCTACTCACTTTCCTTGCTGACTTAAATTCTTCCAGAAGCTGTTTCTTAGAACCTTTTTAAAAAGTTCAGATATGGGCCTGCCTGGTGGTGCAAGGGGTTAAGTCTCCATACTCTCTGCCTATCTGCAGCACAAGTTCAAATCCCAGCCAGGGAGCTGACCCAGCTGACCAGGCAGACCTCTTTTGTCTCATCTACTGCTCCTCTCAGCAGTATATTTCAGCTATAATTTGCCTGTTCTGCTCCCCACTGTCTCTGGTGAGTCCTCTCATAACGCCCCGGACGCCCTCCAACACCTCTGGCCTACACCCAGCTCTTGTTGCATAAATACATAAAATAAATCTTTTATTTTCTTAAACATTTTTAAAAGATTTATTTATTTGTGCATACAGAACTGGGGTATAGGCCAGAGGTGCAGAGACAGTGAGAGGATTCACCAGAGACAGAGTGGGGAGCAGAACAGGCCAACCAATGAAGTACACTGTTGAGGGGAGCAGTGGGCGGGTCAGGAGAGGTCTGCCACGCCATGTGGTCACCTCCAGGGCTGGGGAATGAACTCATGCTGGAGTGGCTTTAGCTTCTTAGTGCAGTGCTTTAACTGCTGTTCCACCAGGGAAGGCCACATAAAATAAATCTTAAAAAATAAAAGGGAGAAATATTTTCTCTACCAAAACCCAACTAGATCTGCCAAGTAACAGTATTAAGTAAAACACTGACAAAATCAACTTTAAAATTCAGTGTTAAGCAATGTCTCTCATGCCCCTGCACATATAATCAATGTGTATAATCAGGTAACCACAGGCATCCCAGTACATCTTTCTCTTCATATACAGGTCTCCACTACATGAAGTCCAGGGCCCCTCTCCCATCCTATCCCCATTCCACATGCACTATATAGTTCCCCCCACTTGGAGGTGGCTCCCAGGTCTGTACAATGACCTCAGGTAAGCTCCTTGGCCCCTCCCCCTGGGTGTGTGTCTACTGAGCTACTCCCTCACACTCTCCATCTAGCCTCTAGCCTCCATCTAGCCTATTAGCACATCTCAGACCCTTTGCACTTTGCTTGGTCTCTAACCATCTGCATCACACTGGTCCTTCAAAATCCAAATGAGATCCCCCTCCTGCTATAGAGCTTTCCTCACATTCTGCACTTTGTAGGACAAGCTCGCTTCTTTGTACAGTCCATGCCTGGCACAGAAAAATGAATGATGGCATAAGACCCAGAGGTGTTCTTTCACAGGGTCAGGATTTCTTTAGAAGATGGTGTCCACTTTTAGTAGCTTTATGACTAAGGTCGTTCTATCACATGTTCAGGTGAGATAGAGTCAGAGTACACAGGTGACCCCTGCGAGGCTCGCGGGTTGGGAGCTTGCCTTAAGATGGAGACTCAGACCCAGGGGCAGAGGCATCACGCCTTACCACCATGGCCTCCTAGGTCCCACCTATTCTATTTATTGCTTCCAAAAATACTTTTAGAATTCCCTAAGACTCTTGAAACTTGCTACTGAGTTTTCCTTCTTGCTCTTCAGGGCCCAACACAATAAACCTAATTCTTGCCCCAATGGGACAAAATGAACTTTTGACCCATATGTGAGCAAGGTCTCCACGAGCAGATGTTTGTCTAACGCCTGATATCTACATCTTGGGAAGAGCATTTGTCTAGGGTGTAATATAATTAACTAACATGTATTGAGCCTGTTAAATTCAATTATTTAAATGCATGATGTTTACAGCAGTCCTCTAAGTTAGTCATTACTACCTCCATTCCACAACAGAGACCACCTTTTAAGGTCAAAAGGTTAGCTACTTTCCTCGAGTTTTCCATGTTCATTTTGCATTGTTTGAATTTAGGGAAAGAACCCTCTTAGTCATGAGACCAGAGAGAGACTCACATGCTCGCAGGGGGCAGTCTTCACCACTTCCCTGGGATCTTAGGGCTTCTCATTACCTGAAATATGAAAATGGCATAAGCTGAATTATTCATTTTCCATCACCTTTAATGAGAGGATTAACTGTCATGTGAAACAAAAGGAAATAGTATGACCTTCACGCTGTCAGGATGTGATAATTAACTAAAACCCCAAGTCATTTTAAATGGACAAATGAAAAGGGTTTTACTGATCTTGATGCAAGCCGAGCTATCGGGTCACTAATTGAAGTCCCATAATAGAGCAGTGACAACGAGAAAATAAATATGTTCTAAAAATATACTTTCTTCATTATGTTCACAGGTACTCTTCAAGGAAGTTTCCAGGGTTCCTAGAATCTTGGTGTCTGAAGGTTTGGCGAGTGGGTGTATAGACTATATGCAGCTTGCAGCGAGGACTGCTGAGGAGAAGCTGTGTACCTGGGGTGGGCGGCTGGGGACAAGGAGAAGGGCTTGCTGGCAGAAAGGAAAGGGAGGCCTGGAATAATTTGGTCAATACACAGAAGAGCATGGGGGAAGTGGAGGCTAACCAGAGACCTGTTAATCCAAACAGCGTCAACTGGTTAGTTTTTCATTGCTTGGTTTACTGGTTGATCAGAAGTTACTGTGGGAATGATTCATGGAACCATCCCGCTGCATAGCACACAAGCACAGACTTTTCATCTAGAGCTCTACTATTAAAGTGGCCAGAAATAGCTGCAAATCACTCTTGTCACCTGTGACTTCAGCCCCACCTCCAGCAGAGCAGATGAGAACTACCTCTGGGCACTACAGAAATGCCCATGTTCTCTCTCGCTTTGAATGAGTGCAGCTTGGTAGGTGAATGGGATTCTCCTCACCACACTATTTTAGAGTAACACATTTTTGAAAAGCTAGGAGCCTTGGAAGTCTCTCACACTGCATGATATATAAATATCCTACTTCCCAAAAGATGGCAAAATGAGTCACTATTAATAACTCAGAGTCATGGGGAATCAAGCAGACCAATCCTCTGCCAAAAGTTCAGAATATTTTCTCAGTGCTATGATTTTTTTTAATGCTGTGTTCTTGATTTGCTCAGTACATTTCCTATTTAGACGCTCTACTGAGTATGTGTCAAACTTTATACCTTACTAGGACATACCAGCGTATACAGGATAGGAATGGAAGGTTTTTAAAGCTATTGGAACGTTAAAAATTATTCTCGCCCAACAAACATTTTCCATTTCTCTCTACCCACAGCAAAGTTCACTTCTGCCATATGCAGAAATTCAAAAGGAAAAGTGAAGAAACTCACTAAGCTAATTACAATAATAATAATGTGTTATTAACTATTTCATGAATGTTCACTCTTGCCACACGGTGCTTCTATTCGTCACTGCTAAAACTCACATCAACCATACAAACAGGTGTTGTTTTCATTTCACAAATTAAGGTTCAGAAGTTTAGTAACTGCCCTGAGCTGATATGTAAGTGACTCTCAGGACTAGAATTCCAATTTAAGGCCTTGAATCACAGGAAAGCACAAGTAGTCAATTCACCAATAATGCCAGTTTTATGGTTCAACTCAAGGGGACCTACAGTCCCTTCCTGACATCACACAGGCTTCTCACAGGTGGCAGGTGTGTAGATTAGGGACTGTACAATTCTGTACTGAGGTTAAGATTGAGGGCATGCGATGCAACTTATTATTTTTGCACTGATTATTATTTTTATTACCAAATTTATTACAAAAATTGCACCCCCAAAAGGCAGAGCATTTAATCTACTTATATTCTCTGGCAGATTTTATTTGAAAATGAAGTGATCCCTAATATTTAAAAGCTAAAATATTATTTGGTAGATCATGTCTTTCAATGAACAGTAGGCTATGAGTAAATAGATATACTAAAAAGGTTATTTGGGTCCTCCCTGGTGGTGCAACAGGGTAAGCGCGGTAGGTTAAGTGCAGCACTGCAAGCTAGCAGCAGCTGCTTCAGTGTGAGCTGGAGACCCACTGCTGCTCCCCTCAGCAGTGTTCTGCTGCCCACTCCATCTCTGGTGAATCCTCTCACTGCCCCTGTACCTCTGGCCTGTACCCCAGCTCTGTATGAATAAATAAATTTTTTTTAAAAAAAAAGTTAATTTATTAAGAGAAAATTAGCTGCTTGGGAATTACCTGGGAGTCAGTCGCATTGTTTAGATACAAACCATTGCCTGTGACAAATTACCTCTCTGAGTTCTTCTCTTGAAAAAAATGCTTAATAAACCCGAATTTGAATTAATCCATTTTCTCCACTAATATAACTAGAATAGAAAATATTAAAACACCTAATAATTATTATTCCATTTAACACATAACAGCTTCTAGGCTTTTGATTGTTAAATTTACAAAATTGGCAAGATTGAGTGTCGTAAGTTTGGATCAAAATAGAATAATTTAAAAAGGGTCCATGAGTCTTATAATGTGATTTCAGTTATAGGAAGAATTTCATTTACCAAAAGGGTCAGCACCACTCAACTTGTTGCTACACCCCTGTGAACAGCTTTCATATCTTTTGACTCCCAGGCCAATGATTCCATCCAACCTCCAAAATCATAACTCGTTTCCAAGTAGTATTTTGCCCCTTTCTACCTACAGTTCTTTTCCTTAAAAGCCATCTGGAACAGGTGCCTCTCTGGTTATGCAGAGGTTAAGTCTCAGCATTATCAAGCTATCACCAGTCACCAAGGCATGAATTCAATTTCCAGCAGGAGCTAATCCATATGGAAAGGAGACATCTCCTGTCTCACCTGCTGCTCCCCTCAACAGTGTATTTCAATAAATCTGCCTGTTCTGCTTCCCACTCTGTCTCTGGAGCATTATCTCACCCCATGCACCTCTGGCCTACACCCCAATCTCTGGATGCACAAATAAGTAAAATGAATCTTTAAAAAATCATCTGGATGGAGCTGGAAAAGATCATGCTTAGTGAGATAAGCCAGAAAGAGAAAGAAAAATACCGGATGGTTTCACTCATAGCAGGAGTATAATGG
>NW_004567137.1:1237290-1261447 GCF_000260355.1 Condylura cristata
AAAAAAAATGTGCAAAATGATGTAAAAATAAACTTTTGTAATAATTAAAAATAATAATAATAAAAAAATCATCTGGAACATATATTAAAAGATGAGCCTAATAGGGCAGCAATAATCATGGGGATACAGGTGTCCTTTTGAATCAGTGTTTTTGTGTCTTTTGGGTAGATACGTAGGAGTGGGATTGCTGGGTTATATGGAAGCTACCAGAGATATTTTACAGGGGTGGGGTGGGGTATGGGATCAAAAACGGAATGGGAAAAGTGCACAGGACTATGGAAATAGCATATGGGTGAATGGGTGGTGGGAAGTCCATGGGGATTACAACCAAGATGGAAAAAAAAATCACAAAATGAAGAATGATGTAAAAATAAATTTAAAAATAAATAAAAAAGATGAACTCAGTATCCTAGGTTATTATATTTATGGTAGAATTAACTCTTCAAATTGTTGAAATAAGATGATTAAATAACCTTTTAAATCAACTCATCAGTTTATCAGCACAATCTAAATTCTGGTCTTTCTCAGAGTCCGAAAAGATTTCCTCTCTATCCCACCCTTTCTGGTTCCTGTTTACTTCCTACATGGGAGATGTTAGATTTGAGATATGAGAGGGATGAAAAAGGCTCAAGTTTCTGATTCAATATCATGAATTAGAATCTGGATAAACACAAAGTATATCTTTATCATACTATTTGTGAACCAAATGAAGTGAAAGAAAAGGAGAAATAATTTAAATAATTCCTAATTTTTTAAACTAATTTTAAACTAATGTTTTAGTAGAGTGACAAACAGAAGAAAAAGGAAAACAAGTATAATGATTGATGGATGGGAAATTCAGCTGGTTTCTACATTAACAATGACTCATTCTGTAAAATTTGGAATGTTTGGAAAATAAATCATAGTATGGTATCATAAAAGACAAGTACATAGTATGCAAGGGAAACAAATATCTTCTAAGTACAGCATTCTTTTATTTGCACATATGACTTTTAATGTTCTGAGTATTATTCTTGCCTGTAATGCTAAAGAAAATGGAAATAAAATATTAATAGCTATCAGAAAAAGCAATCTTTTATGCATGGAAATAATTTTTCTAAAACAGTATTGATGAATAGTCTACATTTAAGAGTTTCTATTAATATTCCATCACTGACCTTAGATCAGATCTGTGAAGACAGCATCATTTCTTTTTTTTTTTTAATTTTTTAAAAAGATTTATTTATTTATGTATACAGAACTGGGGTACAGGTCAGAGGTGCAGGGGCGGTGAGAGAATTCACCAGAGACAGAGTGGGGAGCAGAGCAGGCAGATGGATTAAGTACACTGCTGAGAGGAGCAGCGGGTGGGGTCAGGAGAGGTCTGCCGCGCCATGTGGGTCACCTCTGGGGCAGGGATCCAACTCCCATTGAAGTGGCTGCGGCTTGCTTGCTGTGCTGCATCCTAACCCTTTGCACCACCAGAGAGGTCCCAGACAGCATCATTTCTAAGGAAACAGTTAATCACTACACAGTGTCACCCACTGAAGAGGTTGGATTTAAGTACTTATGCATTGCTAGCAAAGGTGCTGTTTGCCTGTTATGTCTTCATCAAAAATCAGCTGTACAGTTGGCATATAGTGGATGTGCTGCTGATTGCTGTTTGAGGTTGGGATGAAATGGAGGTTGTGCTGGTTCAGAAATTCCCTTTCAATTGTCTGTCTAGCTTGGTTCCTTTAATCATGATTACATGAATATAATTAAACCACCTCTAAGTCTTTCCCCACTTCCCACCCCATGGGTGAAGTAAAGGTTAATATGGTTGTCTTGTTTGCCTCAACAAATTCCAGCAAGGTTCACAAAGTTCAAGAGCACTTGGAAGTCCAGAAGATACGGCAAAAGGGAAAAGGAAGGTTTCTGGGAAGGTGATATCTTACTATCAGCCTTGACGTTTTCAATATATTCATGAAAGGTGGCAAGAGAATATTTGTTTTAACTGTATACATGCCGTGAATTCTATAGTTGCTATGCAAAGATGGTGGAGATACAACCCCTACTTTGAAGAGTTTATGGGGTGTGTGTGATGTACTTGAGTGTGGCGTGTGAGGGACTAGGAGAAGGTTTATGTGTAGTGACAACTAACCTTTCTAGGCAGGGTAAGCCAGCAGCTATTGAAGTAGAAAGGGGCTCTGGGAATACCTCTAAAATAAATTCTAACTGATGACAAAATGGAGTGGTAAGTTGTTATGCCTTAGCATTGAATGATGCCTTCTCTCTCATTGTTTTCTTAAAATGACACTAGAAAAGTGATCAGACACATGTGTTGGTATTAGTTTTTCAGATCACTTTTTTTCCCTCACAAAAGAAAGGAGGACTCCCCCAGGTCACTGGGATCTTGGAGAAGGGAAACCCCTGAATCAGTGATGGCTGGCTGCTAGGAATCTTAGCTCACTTACCTAAAATGTAAAAAAGAGGAGTTAACTGTGAAGATAAAACCAGTGAAACCACAGCCCTCGGAAGCAGGAAACAGTCAGTGGCCTCTGCAGCGACCTGAGCCAGGAACTAGGGAATGAAGGGCTGGAGTCCGTCTTCTCTGTTCTCAGCTGCTGGTGCTTTCTTTCCCTGTTAGTTTTTGATTCTTTCTCTTTTGAGCCTTGCTTTTGAAAACATGTCTCATTTCTTTGCTCTTTAGATGTTGGTTTCCTCTGGTAATTTGCAAGTTTGCCCTCAAGTAAAGTTGATCTGCTTGACTTGGGTTTGCCCTGGGGCTAACCGCAGCCCTACTGGTGTGAACTCTCAGCAAGCTTCCAAGACCTGATTGTAGTTTCTGTGATTTAGCCCCAATTCTTGAGAAATTATGATTGCTGTTGTCCAGGGCTCTATTTTTAGTCTCTCTGAAATGGGTGAGGTAGACAAACAGTGGGGCTAGGGCCATGTAGGCCTGCGTTTTACAACAGATGTGTGAACAGCAGCGTTTCTCAGAGCTAGGAACTGGGGAGGTGACACAAATGTCCCCAGACATGTCCACAGCTATCCCCAACTGAATACTTTCTCCTCATAGTGTGGCCCTGGGGAGCCTTTCTCAGAGGGGCTGGACTCAGCCGGTGGGGCACAAAACTAAGCAGGAGCGTATTTGGAGCATGGGTAAGATTTTGCTTTGGTTGCTGATTCCCCATACTTTTTCCCTCTCCATGACAGTATTAATAGGAAACAAATGGCTTCTCTAATGGTGCAGGCACATGTGACAGGGTTAGGAGAATCTTTGGTTTGACAGAGGACAGAACTAGAGAAGTAGAACAATGTAGTCAGTACCTACTCTGTGTCTGGTGCTAAAAATGTCTTACAACCTCCAAAAGTTCATTTTAATTGCTCTTTGAGGCATGAGCTTGTTGGCTTCCTATTGAATACAAATGAGATTTCACCACTGAGAAGTTTCCAAAATACTCTTGGAATCTATTTTACCTAAGGCATTCTAAAAGCAGCGTATTCATAAATTTAGATACATAAACAATGATAACTTCTGGTTATAAAAACTAAATTCAGTCCAATGTCTGGAAAGAAAAACTAAGCAGAAAGACTAGAAAGATGAGTATCTGCTTTACTAAATTCTTCCCCCACTTATGTGTGGCTTTAATATGAGCTTCCAGTTGTGAAGAATTCAGATGTGTGTATTTTCACTTTTTAAAAGTTAGTGATAGTGAGTTACAAAAATAAAAAAGACAGTGATCATTTGAAAATTGTAATTTAGGACCCCTGGCATCCCAGGGGTTAAATCTCAGCACTATTACTACTAACACCTGAGTTGAATCCCTGACCAGGTTGCTAACCCACATGGCACAGCAGAACTCCGCTGTCTCACCCTGCTCCCCTCAGCAGTGTTATTTCAGTAGATCCACCTATTCTGCTCCCTACTTTGGCTCTGGTGAATCTTCTTGCCCCCCTTGCGGCCCCCCCCCAATTCTCTGCCCCCCCCATTCTCTGCACCTCTGGCCTAGACCTCAGTTTATCTACACTATAAATAAATAAATATTTTTTAAAAGAAGTTGTAATTTAACTTTTAGATGCATTTTCTACAGGAGCATTTATCTTTATTGACATAGGGTTATCTTGGGTATTTTTAATTGATGCAGATCATGAATTGAGTTGCACATCAAAAGACTTGGGAGTTCACCCTGAATGGGTGTAAATGTGGGCACATCCCTGGCTTCCAGTGATCCCTATGTCTTGTCTTTGGAAAGGTTAAGTACATGGATATTTTTAAATTACTACTAACAGTACAAAACAGTAATTATAATGTCCTTTGTAGTATAAAATCTATGTAGAACTAAAATGCAAGACAAGGAGAACACAAAAATCAGGAGGGATAAATAGTGTAAAAGGTTTAAGGATCTAATAAAGTAAAGGAATGGTATAGTAATAATTTGTGAGATTCTGTAATAATCAAAGATATGGTGTTGTAATATCTGAAATAACTATTATTAAATAATAAACAGATAATTGCAGATACAACCTGCAAGTAAGTAGAATAAAAATATTGAGTAATAATAAAAATTTTGAATTATCTAAAAGAAGCCAAAAAAGGAGGAAAAGGGGGGGCATAAGACAAAAGGGAAAAGGAATATGAGTCTAATGGAAAGTGAAAAATAAGATGCTAGTTCGAAAGCCAATTATGAGGTCCTCCCTTGTGGCACTATGGGTTAGGCTGCAGCACTACAAGCTAACCACAGGTGCTTCTGAGTGAGCTCCATCCCCCACCTGGGAGGTGATCCACAGGGCAGGGTTGCAGCAGATCTCTCCAGACCCCCCCTCCTCCCCTCAGTAGTCTGCTGTGTCAGTCTGCCTGTTCTGCTCCCCACTCTTTCTCTGATGAGGCCTCTCACCATCCCTGCTCCTCTGGCCTGAACCCCAGTTCTGTATGCATAAATAAATAAATCTGAAAAAAAAAAACTCAATTATGCAAGCGACTACACTGAATATAAGTGAACAAAAATAAGTGAAGCTGTGATGTCAGATTAGTTTAAAAAAAAAACTGAATATAACTATGGCTTTCCAAGTTTTCTTATAGGTAGAGACTATGATTCAACCAATGTCAAGTTTTGATTCACCTGACTTTTGCTTTATACGTATAAGTAGGTTTATTGTTTGTTTATTTATATTACAAGTATTCTCTATGCATCAGATTAACTCTGGGACATCAAAAATATCAAGTTTCCGGGTCTGCCAGGCTGGGTGACTTTGATGCTGTCAAGATGGAGAGCTCATCATCTAGCTTTTCCCCAGGGACACCCCACAAAGAAACAAACTTTGATTCAGAACCAAAGTTCTCAGGATGCTCCGAACAAAGGGAATTTAGAAAGAGGAATTTCCAGGTGCAATCATTTGAGATACTCTTCTTTGAGATAAATTGAACAACAGTCAGAGTGGATGTTTCCCCACCATCCCACTCTCTCTGAGAAGCAACAAATGTCAATGTGCAGACTCATCCTCCAGCAATTTGCTCAGATGTGCATCTGACCTCCTTTACACAACAGTGTCCCTGTGTTTCTCACCACATATTTCCTCCACAGTGCAAAAGGCAAGTTACATCATGTCAAAACTGCTCTCAGGAGAGAGCAGTTATTATTATTATTATTGTTATTATTAGTTACCTTGCCTTTCCCTTTACTTCACCCCCTGTGGTTCTCTCCCATGTGTATTGAGATTGCCAATCATCACTCCTAACTGAACATCTCCACCCAGGATGTTCCCCACAACAGGCCAGTGTCGAGTCTTTTGGGGTTCTGAGGTGCTCAGGCATGTAGGCTGTTGGTCTATTCCAGTCCCACGGCAGCTGAGAGGGCCTGGGGAGGGAGAGAGGGGCGAGTAATACAGGGTTGGGCTGAACTGACAGCCAGGGATAGCCAGGCTGGGAGAGTCACACAATTCATACAAATATTGTGGTGAGATGCCTCTCCAACTCTGCTTACTTTGTACATAAACTTAGCTTTGGTTCCACTAGGTTCAACAAACATTTGTTAAACATTTGTGATGTGTCCGATCACTTCCAAGGAAGGCACGAGGGCAGTAAGGATGACCAGAACTCCGGGCCCGGAAGAGCTTGCCCATGCCTCATATCAATCAATCTCAGGGTATCTATCAAACAAGGCATGCCTGTGGTACTGTACTTCTAGTCTACCAATGGGGGAGCTGAGAGTCTGAAACACCAGGCCATTTACTAATATCACGTAGTAGTAAGTAGAAATTCTGGCATCAGAACCCAGTGATTTGATTCTATATTCAGTGGTCTATTTTACCACATCAGCTTTTTTGTTGTCGTCATTGCTTATTGCCATTTGGTATGTTTTGGAGGATGCATCTTCTCTTTGTATGTGCCAAGAAAGAGACTCTACTTTCCCTCCTTTTAATCCTTCATTTGAATGCTAAGAATAACATAAGCCATAGGATTGATGATGTTAAGAAAATATTTGCATTCCTCATCATGGTTTCTCCCAAGTTATATTTCCATGCAAATCACTTTGTTGAGTTAGATTCTTGATCAACAAAAAAAAATGGGTAAGATCTAAAATTCTGTTTGCAATGGAATTTTCAAATATCCAAAGTATATATTTTCTCTTACCCATATTTTGGCTCTTGGCTGTAACCAATTTGAAATTGAGTTATATACTGCCTAATATCCTATAATTATTTCTAATAATACTACAAATTCCTAGAGGAGAACAACCATATCATGGTTCTGGGAGTGTCGCCAGGACTAACAATATTTGCTGGATGGAATTTAAATTATGACTGACCCTTTTGCTCCCTAATGGGAAGTTTTAGAGCTAATGGTTAAGCATGAGATCAGAGTGAGACAGATTGGGTGAGAGATCTGGTTATGTCACTAATCTGGAGCAAGGGACATAAACCAACTAAGCCCCAATGCCTGAGCAGAAAATGAGGATGTTAATGGTTATCTCTCAGGGCCCTTGTAAAAATCAGGTAAGAAATCTGGTATGTGTACATATAGGACATTATTATCAAGGCCATTTTCTTGGATCTTTCCAGAGATTATTCTGTCTTCCCTATGTGAACACCATGTTTCTTTTTACTATCAAAAACTGAAAGGTCAGGGTTCCAGAGCCAATTACCCATAGAGAATTCACCACAGAGGAACTTGTATTTGTTGAAAATAATTGAATAATTATTTGTGATGGTCCTGGCTGTACAGCAGAATCTATTATTTTCTTTCTCAGTTCTAACTTCTCTTATTTTGTTTTAATGGCCAGTAAATAAAGATAGCTTCAAAATATGTATTTCTTTGAAACTCAGATTCACCTTTACAAAGTTAAGAAAAATTAATTACTGCTACAGAAAACCATAGTTTAAAGGACATAAAAAAGGAGTCTGAATGTTTCAAGTAGTTTTCCTCACTGGCTTTGTTAAATATTATCTGGAAGACAAAATTAGCCCCAATTTTCAAAATAGAATAGCATTAGGGAATTCAATTAGATGATCCCTTAGGCTAATAAGGGATTAAAAATGAAAATTAGAAGCCCTACCATTAATGACCAAAGTCACAAGAAAACCATCAAGACAGGTACAGGACATCTCATAGAGAAAACCTTCACCCGCTTGTTTTATTCCCCAGGCTGTGAATTTCAGAGCATTTAGACAAAAAGTTAAGCTTATTTCTGTAGTTACACAATTATGAAGGAAAATCATCTTTTACAACCTTCTCAGAATCTGCACAACAATGGATTTACTCTTTGAGCAGAAATGTAATTTACCAGTATGATTATGAATGGCTTTCTCTTATTTTTATATGTTTTTTCCTCTATCTTCAATTTTTCTAGAATGACCACCATCTTTTAAAATGAGCAAAAAATGCTTTCAGTTGTTATTTTTATCTTTGTTTCTTACTGGAACACAAATGGTGGTTTCTCACTAGAAAATAAGGGTCTTGCTACCATCACAAAGGAATGTCACATCTCAGGACTCATAACTGCTGGGATTTGATTCCAATCAAAACTACTGAATGCATGGGAATGCAGACAACCGGAAACAAAAAATACATGAGTGATCGGTATGCACCTCTTTCTAGCCAGCCATGTTTGGCTGTCATCATATTTATGTACTACTACAATTCTCACACTAAAGAAATGTAACTGGTACCTAGTAGATGCTCACTAAATATTTGCCAGACAATGACTGTAGTGCTCAGAAGGGAACTGCAATTATTATTTCTCAAATTAGGAGAAATAAGTCATTCCCTTCCTAAGATACAACAGGAGAGTTTTGCTCTCTGAAACTATAGTCACTAAATATTAAGTTAACATTAACTGTCATATTCATAACTTATTCTTGGGGTTTGTGGAAAGACTAAAGCATTTTTGCCCAAGACTAGAACCTAAATATCTTTAGCTTATAAAACTGCTAGGTTCTGGGCCCTCCCTGGTGGTGCAGCGGGTTAAATCACAGCACTAAGAAGCTAAAGCCACTTCCGCATGAGTTCAATTCCCACCTGCCCCGGAGGTGACACCCTCCTGACAGGCCAGCTGCTCCCCTCAGCAGTGTATTTTGTCATTCTGCCTGTTCTGCTCCCCCCTCTGTCTCTGGTGAATCCTCTCACCTTCACATCTCTGGTCTGTGTCCCAGTTCCATATGAATAAATAAATAAATCTTAAAAAAAAAGATTAAGCCTGGCGGTGCAAGGGCATTGTGAAGCTGTCAGCAGCAACTGCAGCATGAGTTAGATTCCCAGCCAGGGAGCTGACCCAAATGGTACAGTAGACTTTTCCTATCTCGCCAACTGCTCCCCTCAGCAGTGCATTTCAGTAAATCCACCTGTTCTGCTCCCCACTCTGTCTCTGGTGAATCCTCCCCCCACCCCACACACACCTCTGGCCTATACCACAGCTCTTGTATGCATAAATAAATAAATCTTAAAAAAAAAATAAACGACTACTAGGTTTCTATAATCATAAGTTATTTTATAATTGAAGACTTGGTAAATGGAACTTAGGGTATCAAGACTGACAATGATAAGGGGCAGATACTCCACATTCTAAACTCAAATGCAGTAAACCAACTAACCAAGAACTTTCAAAGGGATGATATCAATTGGTTCTTCACCTTCAATAAAAATCCTACCCAAACTTTATAAGCGGTGAAAGAAGCCAAACACAACAGGCCACCTATTACAAGATTCTATTTACATGAAATCCTAGCAAAGGCAAACCCATGGTAACAGGAAGTAGATTAGTGGGTGTCAGGGTTTGGAGGGCAGTGGTAATGGCTGCTTTGGGGGGGTGATGAAATTATTCCAGAAGTAGGTAATTGTGATAGTTATGCAACGGAGTACAGTTTCTCCCCCAAAGTCCAAAAGAACAGCTCCTGTGAAATCTTTGTAAACCAAAATAATGAAAAACAAAGAGCAATTACCATTAAAGCTATATGGAAAAAAATTTGAGCCCTACCAGACCCAAAACATCACATCAAATGACACATGAGAACTCAAATAACATTAAGATATAGTAAAAGCAGTAATATCATAAATACATGACCGGTATAAAGCAATTATACCGGGAAGGGACTTGATGGTGTCACTCATTTCTCAGGTGTCTGCTGCCAGTATAACAGCTGCTACAAAACAAATGTTGACTGCTATTTTCACATTTGGTCCTAAAAGTAAAAATCTTCAAACATCTTTCAGTTATCTCACAAACGTAGGTCTGTCACAAAAGCAAAGTGGCATAAGAGAACCTTCAAAAAGTGGAGAGTACCTGCATACAAAAAACACTGAATAGTACACAGTTAAGCTGGTCAAAATAGTGTTTCTCCATGAAATTAAAAAAATAAAAAAGGGGGATTTCACTCAGTCTATGTCCATGAAAACAGGATCAAGTGGGTAAAGCGGTGTGTAAAGAGCTGCTCCCATACAAACTGGACTCTCCCTGGGAAGGGTGTGTGAGACTCACTGGACACCCTCCCCTCCTCTATTTTCAGTTGCTCAAGAACAGTCACAAGCTGACAAACTCATCCTAGAGTTCAAAGAGCACAGGTATTGAGCCACTGTCTTCCAGATGACAGTTTGAGGAAGAGGTTTGCTTCTACCACAAATCCCAGACAGTTTACAAAAGCCAAATGATGCAGACCAAAGAACAACTGTCACAGGAGCTGAGTGCACCTCAAGGGTGTGGGGGGCGGGGAGGAGGGGAGGAGGGAAGAGAAAGGTATATGTTTCCTGTGGGCCATGGCTCAAATCACACTGTAAAAACCCTGCCAAAATGTGCTTCCCTTCGCGAGACCGTCACTCTGGATAAACCCATTCTGTTGTTGGCATAATTGATTGCTTTAATTTGAGGTTGAGAGGCTATCAAGTGTTAATTATTAGTAAAAATGACTCAGTCAAGAAATGAGTGCTTTAACAGTATTTTGTCTTATCTCTCAAAATTCCTTGACTCTTTGATTATAACCTGAGAAATTCTAGACATCAAAGGACTGGAAAAAAACCCTAAAATTTCACCTACTCAAATTGTTGCCTTGAGGCAGGAGTTCCTTCTGTAACCTTAGTGCTGTGCTTTAACTTGCTGCACCACCAGGAAGGGCCCTCCTGTAACCTAATCAGGCATGTCTGCCCAATCCCACCCCAATATGCTAGCTTCAGAATCATGGTGAAGGGTCAAGCCTTCCTACTATCTGATGGAGTCATTCTTGAACATTAAAAATACCAACAGACTGTGCCATGTGGCAAAGACCACAGTAATATTTGTCTGTCCTGTTTAAAGTGAGAAGGCAATTTAACCATCTGTCCTGGCAACCCATTCTACAGCAAAACCACCCTGTCTGAAATGTCTTTCTTCTCTTTAATCTAAGTCCTTCTAATAGAGCCTCAAGCTAATTTTGTCCAGCCCACTTACAAATTATTTGGAACACAACTGTTTATCATCTGGATTATAGGATTAGGTAGTGTTTAAGGTTTATGGTGAGCAGTAAATAATGTGCATACTACACAGAGTTTAGTCTTTGGCACATAATAATGGCCTAATATAAATTTATTATTACCGTCATTATATTTTTGAGGACTCTTTCAATCACAAGGGGCAGACGCATGACTCAAAGTAATTACAGTGAATAAGAAAAAAAAGAGAGGTGCTGAGTTCATGGGCACCATTGTATGCAGGGCTCAAATAAGTGTCACGTTATTTGAATATTCTGTTTCCCCTCTCTTCTCTCAACTTTCAGACAAACTTTCTGAAAAGTAGAGACCAAGGGCTCCCTGGTTGTCTAGGGGTTGAATCTCAGGCCTGAGTTCCAGTCCCCACATATGGTATAGCGGACTTCTACAGTCTAGCCCACTGACCCCCTTCAAAGTTTAGTTCTGTAGATCCATCTGTTCGGCTCCCCACTCTCTCTGGTGAGAGAGAGTTCTATGCAAAAATTAAAAAAAATATATTTTTAAAAGTAGAGAGCAGAATGACAAACTGCAGACTCAGGTGGGGTAAACCAAACCTTAACCAGCTAAAACAGATCATCCCTGAAGAATGTACCAAATGGCAAGCAAATGACAAACAAAGTAGGAATTAAGCACCCAGCAGTGATCAAGACATACATTTCTGTCCTTGTGCAATTGTCTTGCAGTGGAAGGTAAAAGAAGGAAGATGATGGAAAGGAAACAGTTGCCCTCCACAGATACAAGGTCACTCCATATGTCACCGTCAAGGTCAGACTACAGCTTTTTCTTCTCCAAGCTAAGTAAACCCATCCTTTCACAACTACTCTCCCTGTGACAGATGTGTGCAAGTCCCCAAATCAGGTCTTCAGATAATTGTTTGTCTGGATTTTGAGCACATTTAGCTTATCCTGTGTAATCTTTGCCTGTTTCTAAGATGTGCCTATAGCTATAATAACAACCTTCTGCTTCCATTTTTGAAAGCCACATATTCTGTTTAGACTATTTTTGTATTAAATACAGGTCTTCAGCTTTCATGGTTTCCTTTAAAGAGGATTTTAGTAAAGTACTGTAAAAACCTGGTGATTTATTAGTCATCTAAACAGTCTTCCTCTGAATAATTTTAATTCTGTTTCTCTGTATTAACCAGTCTAACTGTAAACACGGAGGCCTGGAGGTCAGGTCTTTTTCAGAACCCAGGAAGTGTGACCTAACTAAAAAATCTCAACCTCTACCTCTCCCTGGGTGCTCAGAGAGGAATGTAGTCATGAAAACATTTCCTGTGTTCTTAGTATAAAACTCAACGTATCATGAAACTAATCTGAATCAAGCTGCTCTCACCTGAAGAATCTTGATTTCCCAGTGCCACAGCACTGGCTGACTCACTTCGCAATGCACACAATCGCATTTAAATTAAGCATCAGACTAACAGATTTGTGCCACTGTATGGATCTCTTCACTGATGCTAGGCAGGGGCAAACTCTCACCCAATTCAAGGTTGCTTGGGTGGTGGGTGGGATGTAGGGGGTGAGTGGGGTAGGGGATTGGTTGCTGTTGTTCTTGTTTGTATTTTTAAGTGATATTACGAGTTATGGGCCTTGAGTGCCCCCCTCCCCCCCACCCCTCACAATTGTTTTCTATTGGGCTAGCTTATCCTCCTTCCTCCCTGTTCATTTGCCTTGAATACTAGCTCTCTGTGAGGGCAATGATTTACTTTTAATCGGAGATAATGTCCAAATAGTCCATTCAGTTCATTCAAACCCCATCATTAAACCTGATCTCCAATTTGAACAAAACTGGATTTTTAATAGAAAAGTTCATCAACCCCCGCGCCCTTCACCTCATTTTGCCTTGGCTTTTGTCCACCCGAGTTTGCATCTTCCTTTGCCCGCTGGACCAAGCAAGCTTTAAGAGCACCCTCCCTGACTCTAAGGAAAAGAGGGGACCTCCGCGCAGGCGCAGACACCCCTGGGAGCAGTCCTTGCCCCACGCAGCCGCGAGCAGCACCTTTGCAGTTGGGAGTTGGAGTGAGGGGAGAGGGAGAATCTGCTCTAGGAGTCTCTAGGAGTTTTTTGTTTTAGCTTAATACCCTTATCTTTACAATCCACCAGGAAGGTCGGTTCCAAGCCTTCTTTCCTGCGCTCCGTCGCAAATTGGGTACCATCCCAGGTGCCGCTGCCTGCATTAGGAAAGGGACAGAACTTTCCCAGGGAGGTGCGGAGTGTCTCCGCTGCGCCTTCCCGGTTCTTCCTCCGAACCGCGATGCCAGTCTCACTACAGGGAACTTGTCTTATTTCCCTCCCGCCACCTCCTCCCCTCAAACGTGGGCGGAGAGTGAAGGCTGCTTCTGTGTTTATTTTGTAAACCTTTAAAACCAACTGCGCTCACCGTCATGGAAGCCCCCTTGGCTCTTGCCCAAAGAGAGCTGTAAGAGGTCCGGGGCTTGGTGGACCGGGTGGGAGCGGCGTGAACTGCGCGGTGGCTACAAAGGTGCTGGGCATGTCCACTTCAACCTCCCCCCCAACCCCACCCCACCCCACCCCATCCCGCCCAAGTGCTGGGCGGTACGTGGCGAGCAATTAGTGGGAGTGAGTGTGCGCGTTCTCACTCTGCGGGATCCCGGCGCAGTCCACAGTGTGGCCCCTCACTGGCTCACGCACCCGCACTCGGGAGCCAGGGGAGGGCGGGAGGGAGATCGCGGGAGGCGGTGGCAGGGCGGCGGGGTGAGAGCAGGGGGGCGCTTGCAACCTCTGGGATTGGCTGAGCCACCTCCCCCTACTCGGCGCCGCGCGCCCCCAGTCGGGAGCCCGGACCGCTCAGCCCGCCCCCTCTGGGCTGGTTCCCGCGGGAGGGAGGACGCGCAGGGGCGGGACCGGCTAGGCGCCCCGCACCCGACCCCCGGCGCACCAGGATAAAACCCGGTTGTGGCGCGCGGGAACCTGGGGTCCTGCAGCCTCCCGAGCGCGGGGAGGCTGGGTCGGGTCCCACCAGCTGCCGGCGCCCCTGCCCCCCAGACCTGGCTTGGGGAGCGGAGCGCGCAACGCGCGGGCACACGGCTGTCGGAGCGCCGAGGCGGTACCTTCAGCCCAGCGATGAGAACCCTGGAGAATCAAGCCGAGCTGGGGGAGACGTTTCCTGCAGCCGCGCTTGTTGCCGCCGCCGCGGCTGCTTAAACTCCCCCAAAGTTGCTAGCAGGCGAGAGGCTGCCGCCCGCTGGGAGCTGGAGGAAAGGAACTGGGAAGATGTAAGAGTGACAGACGGAAACAGACAGACGCACAGACCTTCAGAAGACACCAGGGTCGGCGGCGGCCTATCCCCAGAATCCGTGAGGCTTCCTAGCTCTGTGAGTTGCTTTCTGGATGGGAGGCTTGTTAAGTATTTCCGTGTAATTGTTTATAGGTTTCGCTTGTGTATTTTTGTGCCTGCTGGGAGGAGTTAAAAAAGAAAAGGTCGCAGGATGTACCTTAAGAACCTTCTTGAGTTTCTGATGTAGAGATGGTAGTATCGCTGCACTGTGATAAGTCTGTAAGCAGGCTATGTGTTGAAATTGTACTTGACAGTAAAAAGACCACGTAGGCTCTCTGGTGTGAAATATAACCTCCATTTCAAAAGTTATTGGACAGAAAGCAAGATATAGCTCTTAAGGGTGAACTAGCCATAGTTAACTTTGCTTTCTCTCCCCCTCACCCCTTCACTATTGATTGTTACCAGGTTCCCTGGTGGGTGGCTGAGCTGGTGCAAAGGCCTGAAGAGTCTTAGAAGCGACCATAATGTCTTTCCGTTTGCATACACTGCCCACCCTGCCTGGAGTTGTCAGACCCGGCTGCAGGGAGCTGCTGTGTTTGTTGGTGATCACGGTGACGGTGAGCCCAGGTGCCTCTGGGCTGTGCCCCACCGCTTGCATCTGTGCCACTGACATCGTGAGCTGTACCAACAAAAACTTGTCCAAGGTGCCCGGGAACCTGTTCAAGCTGATTAAGAGACTGGATCTGAGTTATAACAGAATCGGGCTGCTGGATTCTCAGTGGGTTCCGGTATCGTTTGTAAAGCTCAACACCCTCATCATCCGTCATAACAACATCACCAGCATTTCCTCAGGCAGTTTTTCCACAACTCCAAATTTGAAGTGTCTTGACTTATCATCCAATAAGCTGAAGACTGTGAAAAGTGCAGTGTTCCAAGAGTTGAAGGTTCTGGAAGTGCTCCTTCTTTACAACAATCACATTTCTTATCTTGATCCTTCAGCATTTGGAGGGCTCTCCCAACTGCAGAAACTCTACTTAAGTGGAAACTTTCTTACACAGTTTCCCATGGATTTGTACGTTGGAAGGTTCAAGCTGGCAGAACTGATATTTCTAGATGTTTCTTATAATCGGATCCCTTCCCTGCCATTGCATCACATAAATATAGTGCCAGGCAAACAGCTGAGAGGCATCTACCTCCATGGAAACCCATTTGTCTGTGACTGTTCCCTTTACTCTTTGCTAATCTTTTGGTATCGCAGGCACTTTAGCTCAGTGATGGATTTTAAGGATGATTATACCTGTCACCAATGGTCTGACGCTAGGCACGCCCATCAGGTACCTCTGCTCCATGACAGCTTTATGAATTGTTCTGACAGTATCATCAATGGTTCTTTCCGTGCACTTGGCTTTATTCATGAGGCTCAAGTAGGGGAAAGGCTGATAGTCCACTGTGACAGCAAGACTGGTAATGCAGACACCGACTTCATGTGGGTCAGTCCAGATAACAAACTGCTTGAGCCAAATAAAGACATGGAAAACTTTCATGTATTTCATAATGGAAGTCTGGCTATAGATAGTCCTCGTTTTGAGGATGCTGGAGTGTATTCCTGTATTGCCATGAATAGACAGCGCCTCTTAAATGAAACTGTGGACATCACAATAAACGTGAGCAATTTCACCGTCAACAGATCCCATGCCCATGAGGCATTCAACACAGCTTTTACCACTCTTGCAGCCTGCGTGGCCAGTATAATTTTAGTACTTTTGTACCTCTATCTGACACCGTGTCCCTGCAAGTGTAAAACCAAAAGACAAAAAAATATGCTAAACCAAAGCGGTGCCCATTCATCTGTTCTCAGCCCCGGCCCCAAGAGTGACACCTGCGCTGAGGAAAGGAAGACAGGTGCTGGGAAGAGAGTGGTGTTTTTGGAACCCCTGAAGGACACGGCAGCAGGGCAGAATGGAAAGGTCAGGCTTTTCCCCAGCGAGCCGGGCCTAGCCGAGGGCATCCTCAAGTCCACGAGGGTGAAATCTGACTCCGATTCAGTCAATTCGGTGTTTTCAGACACCCCCTTCGTGGCATCCACTTAATTTTGTGTCTGTGTGTGTGTATGATGTGTTAATTCAATCTTTCCACGTTTAAGTTTATGTGTCATCTGCAAAAAAAACAGCAGGATAGATTTGTTTTGAAGTATAACCAAAAGGCCTCTTTAGGCGGTTGATAAGGAAATGTGCTGAAACACGTTGGTTCCGGGGGTATCAGAGAAAGATGGATTTGTTTTCCAAAGTATAAATTGTAGATACACTATGTTACTCTTTCATGACACCGATCCTTCCTGGAGGTGATATACCTGCCATTCTCCATTTACTCCAGCTTCTTGAAAGAAAAAAATTATTTCATGTATTAGTGTTTGTTAAGAGATTATTCAGACCAAAGTTGTGTTGTTATAGAAAAACATTAATGTCTTATTTCTTTCTGAAAAATGTTGATGGTTCAAGCCACAATTGTTTAGAAAGCACAAAGTAAAGTTAGATTTGGAAATTATTCAGTGAATGTCATCATTTCAGAACAGAGTGAACAGACTGTGCTGGTAAAATTTACTGGATAGTGCCATGTCCCATATGATGTTAGATAAATACTGCAATAAAGGTATATTTGTTTGACTGTCTTCACTATGTATATTTCCTATCCTTGTACAAAAAGATCACATGGGGAGTTTAAAGTCATTTTTTGTCATCGTAAATACATAAGTGTCAATACCAAAGTGTTTGGGTAACTTCTTAAACTTTTGTTCTAGCAGACTAATACTTGTTTCATATGCTTGTGTGTATGTAAATCTTAAATTATATTAATTATTAAATAGATCCTACTGTACTGTACTTTGGACATTGGAATCAATGTAAATATATGTATTGTATGACTTGATGTTCTGTTATATTTGACTATTTAAAAACATAAATCTAAAATGTTTTATGTGAGTGATTGTTTTGCTTTGTGTAAAGCACCTGCTATAGCAAGTATTTCTCCAAAGTTCTTGGAGTTGCAGTACACTGTTTATTATTTTTTAGAGGTGGAAAAACTCTAAAGTGTTCTACACCATTTAAACCTTCTACATCACATTTACTTCGATATAATATGTATTTCAGCCAGGTTTGGAAGATACTCAAGATGTGATATTGCAATACTAGAGAGCCCAGCAGACTTGACTTTGCATCTGCTGTGGGTAACTGAGGGTCCTTTCTGGACAGAGTATACCTCAGCTGTTCAATGAAGGCTTTAGGCTACATAATGTTTAAGGATCATTTCCTGATGATCTTTGCTCCATCACAGACTTGATGAAACTGTCCTCTAGTGAGGGGATTAAGGGAGACTGAGGATAGACTCCCCTTACCTGTGTAGCAAAAAGGATCATTTTGGATCATCGAGCCTGACTCCTTCCCTTTCTCAGGGAGATGTGAAGCCAGGTTGCTGGCTGTCTCTGGCCACATCAGGAAATAGCGACAGGGACAGAGGGAGGATTCAGTTTCAGGATTCCTCCAGTGGAGCTAATAGAGTCAAAAGATCAGTTAAGTATAACAGTGAGAGTGGAGAAGGAGCCAAATGATGAGACGTAAGAGTGGTTGGAAAAAAGCAAAGGAATATTAGGGATGTTTTATCCCTGGGGCTAAAAGAAGGAGTTTTAAGAGTTGGCAGTGGGTACTAATGGTAAATAAAGAGAAGTAGATGAGGACGGGAGACCTGTCACTGACTTTGACTATGGTGATTTCAGGGAATGGTGGCCACTTGTTGGGAGCTTAGAGAGTGTGCCCAGCCAGGCTTCAGAGGTAGACACTGGTCACCAAGGGGTGTAGGGGTGAGTAAGTGGCCAGGATGGATCCTTGGGAGATAGATGCAGAGCTAGAGATTTGTGGGAAAATTACTTACTGCATGGTGTTAAAAACTTACTACCTTTTTGCTGAGAGAGGCCTATATGGTCTTCTTGCCTGCTTGTGCCTATGCAAGTGTCCTTTACTCCTCTGTCCTCTTTCCTAATAACCTTGTTCATTAAATTAATAAATAACCCTTATTGCCTTTGCTTCTTAAACGGAAACTTCACCTGATAAGTTCTTTGAAATACAAAGGTGTTATAGGCAAGTACTTTGTTCCAGTTTCTGCCATTTAAGTGACTGGGGAAAGTTTTATGATTTCATTTTTCGGTATTTGGAGAAACTTAGGCTCAGAGATTCTGTTATTTATTCAGTCACATGGGTAGGAAATGTGGTTACATTTAGCAGACAAACATGACAAAACTACTAGGAACCTGGAGTTTGTGTAGAGTCTGACAGTGGCTGGCTCTAAGGTGCCTTGGGTAAAGGACAATTTGAAGTGAGATCTAAACTGACAGAAACAAAACAACAACAAAAATTCAGATTATTGGAAAGCAAAGCTGTCTGTTGAACAGAAGTAGGAAATCATGGTGGAAAAGTGGGAATGAATGAAAATCTTGATATGGACTTTTAAGTTCTTAGGTATTATATTTGGGGGTGAGGGAGTGGGAGGTGCCTCAGGAACTTAATCACATGTGTTTTAAATATAATTGTCCTGTTCAAAACTTATGTAACTCTTCTTCCAAGTATTCATCTGGATTTATGTAACTGGGTAATTCTTTCAAACTACTTCGTACTTTTCATTACACAGTTATGAGGGAGGTGAATACTCATTGGAGAATCAAACCAAGACAGAAATGTGAAATTTTCCTGGGTTTAATGTATTGTCTTACCATACTTAAAACATAATATGGCTTATGATATATATTCTATAACTGATCTTGAGTTAAATTTCTTAAATGGACTTTAGATTTATCATCTGAAAACATGACCTAAAATATTTTCTTATTTTTAGTCAAGTGCTACAAACATTCTCACTGTCTGGCATAGAGAGACTAAGACATGTTTATTTTTAGCTTTTGTTGCTTGAATTATTTGCCTGAAACTTTTTTCCCAAATATTTTTCCAAAATATTAATCACAAGGGACATAGGTGAAATTTATGGGTGTGGAAACATAAAAGACACAAGAAGACACATTGTTGGTCCAGAATCTAAAAAAGACTTCTTACCTTGGATCAGCCTGGTTAGTACTGTCAAAAAAGAACACAGCATAAACACTTTCTAGCAGGCACAACTTGCGCCTATGCCATAGCTACTGCCTAATGATTTCTACTTTCTAGTCATCTGGTCTACCGAAAGATTTAGTAATAGCTCTGAAACCGGGCATGTGGATAGAATCACAAGAAAAGTTAAATGAACAAAGATTTCTAGTAGTTACTCTCTACGTAGTTCCCAACCAGACATTCTGATTCAGAAGGTTTGGGATAAATCCTGTACACATATTTTGAAAAAAAAAATTCCAGTGAAACTTTGATTCTTCCTGTTCTAAAGAAATACATCCTGACATTGAACCTTAGAAAATTTTGTGTTTGGGGCTTTGCCAGAATACATTGTTGTTAGCTAATGGATTTATAAAAAGAATATTTTTAGTGCTCTCAAAAAATTCTTTATATGGAGCCTCCCTGATAGCACAGGGATTAAAGATACAGTGTTATCAAGGGATTGCCAGCCGTTACGGCACGAATTGGAACCCTGGCCAGGAAGCTGACCCACATGGCTCAGCAGACCTCTCCGGTTTCACGCGCTACTCCCCTAAGCAGTGTATTTCAGTATATTTACCTGTTCTGTTCCCCACTCTGTCTCTGGTGAATCCTCTCACCCCCTGCACTGTTGGCCTACACCCCAGTTCTTGTATGCATGAATAACATTTTTAAATATTCTCTACATATTGGAAAAATAAGAATTTGGTTCTCTGATTCTACATGAATTCTTGAGTAAATTTTGATTGATTTATAACATGTTTTTCTAACTTTTGAAATGTAAAATAATCATTTTAAGATTATTAGCTTTTTGTATCTTTCGTTTTATAAGCTGGCTTGAAATTAATCATATCAGGCTTGTTTATACTAAGCTCTAAAACTTTCAGTTGCATTACACAGAACCAAACACCATTGTTTTTTCAGCATATTGGAATAATAATTTTTGAAGAGTGCACTAAAATTCTTTTAATGTTTTTCTCATCCTTCTCTGTCCACAAGTTAGTACCTATTTTTTACCTACTACAGTCTGAAACTTAGTGAAAAGATGACTAATTTGCCTTTATAACTACTATACTGGATGGTACCATTGTAAGTTCTTACTCAATATTGTTGATAGGCTCTTAGACACCTACAGCTTTGAAGGAAACTATGTCTAATTTCCACATGGGTTGATTGGTATAAACACAAGTCAAATTCCTACTGCATATTTCTGCTCATGAAAACATCACCAAACTTCTAAATATCCAAAATATTTGTAACATTAAAATATTTATATTCACTCATTCATTGAGTCATTCATTTTCCTACCTGTTTATTTGGATTCAGGGCTCCAGGAGAACAGGAGAGATTCACCCAACCCAGGACAAGGTGGAACCAATTTCAGACAGGATACCTTTTATCACAGGCGTCTCAAGCACACCCACAATCACTCAGATCCAGGCAATTTAAATATGTGGTGAAGCTAACACGCACATCCTTGGGATGTGGAAAGAAGCCACGCAGACACAGAGAGAACGGGTACGCTAACTCCACACACAGTGACCCTTGCCAGGCATCAATTTTTTCCTCATTGTTACAATGACACAACATTGAACAAAACAATATTATTCAAAGATCCCCTGTATACACAGAATAGAGCTGAAAGTGTAACAACTTCCTAAATAATTTAGAGGACAATTAATTTATGGGACCATTGTTGCTTGTGGAAAGATTTCAAGGAGGGGAAGCTCTTCACACTGAGGCCCAGGGAGAAGAGCAGGAAAACAGACCCTTCCTAAATTGTACAATTTGACACTTAGGGTATTGATACTGGCTTTAATGTATTAAGGACCTACTAATTGCCAGGCACACTAAAAGAAATGGTGTTTATTTATTATCATTTCTCAACACAATCACCTGGAAAAAGGGAAGTTTTACCCCCAGTTACAGGTTGGAAAAAGAGACTAAATCAAAGATTATTTCTTCCGTTGAGTCATTTAATAAGTTGTTATCATGAAAATCATTTAAACATATCTTTGCATAGTACAGTTACTGTGTTCTGCCAATAGTATGACTTTGTAAAACTTGAGCTTAAGTAAACTTTCTATAAATGTAGAATGTAAATGAACTAATGCTCACAAAAAATCTGGGAGAAGAGGAAGGCCAGGGGGTCATATCACCTGAGCATCGTAAAGGTGGAAATTTTTTTGCCTGTACAATATATTGCGTCACAAGTAGCAAAATTGACAAACCTCCATAGAGGTTTGGTAGAGAAGGCCTCTGCCAATCGACTGACTCCTTTTAGTCTGTTTACTCCTCACACATGAAATTTCTTAATATGTGAAACAAACATCTATTTTGTCATTTAAGACTACATTTTGTCGGAGACCAGCTCCAACTATTGAGGTGTCTGGAGGCAAGACAGGCAGGACCCTAAGGTGGGACGGCGTCGGCAAGCGGAGATTCCTAAAAAGGGGAGAAGGAGAAAAAGGGGAAAGGGGGGCGAGGAAGACACAGGAGTTGGAGTTGGGTGCAAGTCTTCCTGCTCTGCCTTCAGCAGAGGTTTATTTTATACATTAGGAGCAAGCAGTGGGATGACATCATCACACGACCTGGGCTGAGAGATTACAATCATCTTTTTTTTCTAAGAACAGTTTAGGGTCGTATTGCCCTTTAGCTGAGATATAACATTCTAAAATCAATTAAAGTTAAAAACAGGTACATAAGTGCACAAAGTCTATGACTAATATTACTATAGTGGAGATCAACTAAGATAGAAGTCCCTTAAACCTTATCTACTACTTAATGGGTTTTTGTTTTTCTGCCTGAATCATCCTGGGAGACAGAAGAGGAAATTCCTTGCTAATCAAATCTCTGAATAGGAGACATAGGTGAATTTCCTTGTCTGAAGACTACATAGTAGAATCCTGAAAAACTAGCCAGAAAACTTTTGTGGATTCCTTTAAGGTGTAGCAGGTGGAAAACTTGACTAGTTTAAAAACAGGCAACCTGGATGAATTTCCACATCTAAAGGCCAAACAATAGGAAGTTTGAGTAATTCTTTAGAAGCTGAATAGAAGGCTAGGTGAGATGATAGAATGATAAGATTTGGGTTATCCTCCATCCGGCAGTGAGAGAGACTTTGCAAAAACAGCCCTTTTGCTTTTATTAGTCAGTAGTCAAGTCACTTGACTTCAGGGGAATTTTTTCACTCTGGTGCAGTGCTTGCTTGTCAAGGCAGGCAGGCCTTGTGCGGCTGAGGTAATCCAATTGTAAGCTGAAAGTTGCTCAGAATATTTTGATATTATGGTTATACCAAAAAGGGAAGTCATAACATAAGCTAGAGTGAAAAGTCCGATTTTTCAGAGCTTTTCCTGAATCTACCTGGAATCTGTCAGACGATAGAGGTTGCATAGCTTGTATTAACATTTCAAGAAATTTACATGAATAGGCCCTCCCTAGTGGCGCAGTGGGTTAATGCATTGCACTAAGAAGCTTAAGCCAACTCCACGTGAGTTCGATCCCCGCCTGCCCCGGAGGTGACCACATGGCGTGGCAGACCTCTCCTGACCCGCCCGCTGCTCCCCTCAACAGTGTACTTCATTGATCTGCCTGTTCTGCTCCCCACTCTGTTCCTGGTGAATCCTCTCACCCTCTGCATCTCTGGCCTATACCCCAGTTCTGTATGAATAAATAAATAAATCTTTTAAAAAAATGACATGAATAAATGACTAAATTCAGCTTTTAAATTGGAAGTAATCTAAATTTATAAAGTAAAAATAACTCTACTGGAAGAAAGTATTAAGGTCTTTTAAGTTATTCGAAAAGTGCTAACTAGCCTGCACCACATTCAGACTCTATGGGAGAGCTTTCCAGCTAGATTAAAAATAGATTATTCAAAATAACCTTAAAATTATTTCATAAAGAGACTCACTAGTTTACTTGATTAAAGTTCTAAATTAGGTAATATGTCAGTAGAATATAAATATAATATTCTCAAATAATTTTTAGCATATGGACAATCTTTTTGTCATAGTCAAGTATTATAAACTCACGGTTGAGTCCTTGGTGATGACCAGCCAGTAGTGACCAAGAGAAGATTATTGATCATTGTTAGAGATGGACACTTTAAATGATATTTGACTTTCTGCCTGTAAAGGAAATTATAGTATAACTGAAAGATGAAACAAACTTAATTCAAGAGTAAGAGTTGACTTGTCTGTTAGTAACGATAATGACAAATAGAAAATGAGAAAAAGAAGATAATTGGCAAAGACCTTGCCTTAACCAAGCAGGGTAATGGGACATGAGCTTGAACACTAGATAAGTATCCTTGGATAGTGCTCTGAATGTTATGTTAGCTGAGATTCTTACCTTCAGAACATGAATCTGTAAGAAAGTGATGCAGGCAAGTTAGCATTGCTCTGAAGTGAATGGGGATGTTATTTAAAAATCTGCTGCTGCTTTATTATCCTTTATAAAAAAAATCCACAAGAGATCTTAAAGTTTCACTTTAATCCTCTTTATACATTCAAGCCTGAAACTTTATTTTACAACAATTAGGATAAAGCCTTCTAGAGGTGTCCTAGTCACATCATACATGATGAGGAATAACAAACAGAACATCTTTATATGCATATTTCATGTTCAGTGTTTTGTATATGTTGTCTCATTCCTATGGGAAAGTTATTTCTATGTCCATTTTATAGTTGGGAGAATGGAGGCTTCATTGTTCAACTGATTTGCCCAAAGATCAAGTAGTAAAAATGTCAGGATGTAAATCCAGATTCATCTGAATTGATCAGGACCCTGTCTCAATGCTTATATTATAAAACACCCCACAAGAGGACTTTGCTCAACACATTCCCTTTTCCTTCTATTTCCTTTTTTTTTTTTT
>NW_004567137.1:1261587-1370631 GCF_000260355.1 Condylura cristata
GAGCAGCGGGCGGGTCAGGAGAGGTCTGCCACGCCATGTGGTCACCTCCGGGGCAGGCGGGAATCGAACTCATGCGCAAGTGGCTTTAGTTTCTCAGTGCTGCGCTTTAACCTGCTGCGCCACCAGGGAGGGCCCTCCTTCTATTTCCTTTTATCTGACTTCAAGCTACCTTTCCTTCAGCAGTCTGTACTACCTTTCCTTAGTGGTCAGAAAAACCTTCCCTTCAGTGGTATGGTCTGCCTTTCCTTCTGTGGTCTGGACTACCTTTCCTGGGTGGTCTGGACTACCTTTCCTGGGTGGTCTGGACTACCTTTCCTTCAGTGGTCTGGACTACCTTACATTCAGCACTCTAGACTACCTTGTCTTAGTGTTCTAGACTTCTTTCCTTAAGTGGAGTATGTTTCCTTCAAAGGCTAGTTCAGCTTTCAAAGTTCTACCAAAACTCTACTCCTGCAGTGATCCCCCTAATCCTGGCAGCTCACTCTTTGTCCTTTAGTTAATGCTGTCTTTTATTGTTCTATCTCTCTTTGAAGTCACCACTTTTCTGACCACATCCTCAGCTACTAGAGATGTCACCTTTCTATCCAGCACATAATGCATAGTATGCATTTGCGTTTCAGGTTTTCAGCCCCAAATCATTCATTCGTTAAACACATAGTATTGATTGAATACATAATACATGCCAGTCTCTGAGCTTGAACCAGAAACCCATGATTTTCAATCCACTCCCATTGTTTGAAGAGAGGCAAAATTACTTTATCACCAGGCAAGCACACTGATGATAAAGAAATAGCCAAAGAATGATTCCTGAAGAAATAATGCTGGAGAGCAGGCTGTAAGGAGGTCTCTTTGGTTAGTGGTCTAGCTCGTTTTGTGCAGCTGGATATGGAGATCTGATAGAAAGTGACACCACAAATATCCTCGGTCTCTGGGGATTCAAATAAGATTGCCGCGAGGGATGACGGGGACAGGGTGTCAGAGTGCCATCATAGTATGGGGCCCTTCGGCAGCAGCAGCACTAGGTCCTTGGCATGGGGTCCAGTGTAGATGCTCCCTATTTCACATCCCACTGTATATTGAAAACGTGACTGCAGGGTAGTCTTATTTTATAGCACTTCAAGGAGGAAACAAACTGACTTCATTCGTGTAAATACAGCATATTTTACTAGCCTGAAATGAGTTAGTAATGTCAGCTTCCCTGGTGTAACAATGTGGGTCTAATACAGTAGCAATTAAATAATTCTACTTAATTCAGTTATCACTCTATAGACTAAGAAATGTCTTAGAGAGAATGTTTATCCAAGCCTCCCTGTAATTACATTTACATTGTTAGACCGGATATTGATTGGCCTAAGCTGGTTTTATAAGAGGGAATGATTTGGGTGGGAAGAGACAGAGAGATGTGATTTTCAAGGGAAAAAACAACATCAGATTGACCTGAAGAATTAAATTACAGTGATTCAGGCATTTGTGTGTGTGTTTGCCCCAACTCTGCCTAGTTAAATGCATCTCCAAAGCATTAATGCTAGAGTAAATCTTTCTAAAAGCCTAGACTTACAGAGCTATTGCAGGTATTTTTTAAACTGTATTCCAAAGAAAAACTCCTTCCTTGAGGTGGAAAAATAATGAAAGGTCTATGATATAAAAGCCAGAAAGAAGTTATTTATTTTTTGGTTCTCAATTTTTTGATATTCATATTAAATTATATCCTTAGGAAACCTTCAGCTCTCAACCTGGCCTGTTTCAAAATCAGTGGAAAACATAGCAAACATCTCCCGAAGCAACCATTTATAATAGCATTGAGGTTTTCCTAAAACCTAGAGAAAATGTGGTTTTTGGTTCTGGGCCAAGTTTGTCAGGAGTTATTTGTGTTAATAAATCTTATAAATCTGATAGCTGTAGTCACCCTGACCCTTCTGAAGCTGAAACCTCCTTTGTCTTTCTTCTGCTCAAAATCTAGATTCAGTATCTCTCTACCCATGACAACTCTCTGGAAGCATATGGGAAAGTTTTTGTTTGTTTGTTTGTTTAACATTTACTTACTTATGCATATAGAGCTGGGGTACAGGCCAGAATTCACCAGAGACAGTGGACAGAACAGGCCAACTGACGAAGTACACTGTTGAGGAGAGCAGCAGGTGGGTCAGGAGAGGTCTGTCTCGCCATGTGGTCACCTCCTGGGCAGGGCCAATTTCAATTTCTTAAAAAAAAAAAAGGTCCCTCCCGGATGGCGCAGCAGGTTAAAGCACAGCACTAAGAAGCTAAAGCGGCTTCCGCATGAGTTCGATCCTTGCCCGTCCGGGAGGTAACCACATGGCGTGGCAGACCTCTCCTGACCCGCCTGCTGCTCCCCTCAGCAGTGTACTTCGTCGATCTGCCTGTTCTGCTCCCCACTCTGTCTCTGGTGAAGCCTCTCGCTGCCCCTGAACCTCTGGCCTGTACCCCAGTTCTGTAAGCACACATAAATCTTTGAAGAAAAAAAAAAGAAATTGAAATTAATTTATTGTGAATTCACTGGCATAATGATCATTATGTTCAAATGGCATATATATTTTTAAAGGTTTATTTATTTACGTTTACAGAACTTGGGTACAGGTCAGAGGTGTGGTGGGGGAGAGGAATCACCAGAGACAGAGTGGGAAGCAGAACAGACCAACTGACAAAGTACACTGCTGAGAGGAGCAGCAGGTGGGTCAGGAGAGGTCTGTCATACCACGTGGGTCAACTCCCTGGCGGGGGATTGAACTTGTGCTGCAGTGGCTTCGGAGAGCTTCATAATGCCTTTAACCTGTTGCACTACCAGGGAGAGCCCACTTGGAGAATTTTCAATAACATTCCTAGTCTGGGTTCCACTCCTGGAGATTTTGATTCTGTTTATAACAGTTGATGCTAAATTGTAGCCATGACTGTGTTCTTAGGTCACAGGCCCTTCCGTCTCTGGCACCATTTGCTACATCTTGTCCCACCTTCATCCTGCTCGGAGCTCAGCTTCTGGGTACACCCGATACCTTCTGGTGCCTGCTCTTCTTAACATTCTCTCCCTAATTTCCTGCCCAAGTTTGCCTTCATCAGATTCTCTTTGCTGAAATATCATCTTGGCAAGGCCTCTGCCCCAGGTTATTTAAACCCCACTGCACCTAGAACCCTTCTCCCCCCTCCTCTTTTGCTGATTTATTTTTCACCATCGTTCTTGCCACCATCTGAAATCCTGTACATTTTACTAGCCACAGAAGTTCCACAAGGGCAGGAATATTTATGTTTTGTTTGCTGTTGTGTTCCTACTGCTGAGAATAGAATCTGGTCTAGCAGATATTTATCCAGTGAATAAACACTCTGAGGAAGGAGCAGGGAGCCTGCCCACTGTAGGGAGCTCCTAGGCCAGGGCAGGCCACTGGGGTGCAAACTCTTGAGCACATGATTAACTTCCAGATGGCACATCTTCTACTTCGTCCTGCAGTTTGTGATGCTCTGTAACCCCAACTCTACCCACCCCCAACAATAAAGAGCACAGGAAGGGTTTTGCCATATTTAGTGATAACTAAACTGTCTAAATACATCTAAGTAACCATTTTGTACATACTTCCCACTTGTTTAAGGCCCGTCATGTTGGTGTTTATGAAAAGATACCACACAGAGTACACAAAATGCAGGGACCAACATCTGCGCTCTTGGAGCTTTCGCTGGTGGAGTAATGCCAATTAGCATGCGTCCAGGGCCTGAAAGGGATCAGTGAAGGCTAAAAAGGTATCAGGCAGGAGGCCTGACACAAATTTAATAAGCTGTCTCCTACCTTTGGAGCAGGTATTTTTGGATCTGTTCTGTCAAGAGGAATCCTGACTGTGTTTGTGTATAAACAACAGAGATGCTGTGTTTATTCTGTGACATCCGAATGCAGGCTGAAGACCTCGTTGGGGATTGTGCAGCCTGACAGGCCAATTAAATGTTCTTGTCAATACGGACAGACTCCGGCAACCTCCATAGTATGTATTGTATTAGTTTTGGGGGGTGGAGAGTAGATTGCATTACCACAGAGAAAACCAGGCAACAGGAGAAACTCAGAGCCGGTATGGTGTGTCACTGTGGGTCAGCCACCCAGAATATTCACCTTCTTCAAGCGACAGGCAAGTGTGGGGTCGTGGATGTGCAGTGCTTTGTAAATTGTGAAATGCAAGATGGTAACGATTATTGAAGACGGTTGTGGGGCTCATGGATGGGTCACCGCTGCTAAGTGGCCATCTCTTGTCTGGCTTTGTTTCCTAGAACAGCTTCTGCTCTTTTCCTCCATCCCTCCCATTCCACTGGAAGCCTGTGCAGTATTCGCCTGGAAAGACCAAGGCGAGTGCACTGTATTCAGTAGACGATTCCTCTCTCCATATTATGTTTTCTGTTGTTACATTTTTTTCTTGCCACCTACTGTTTAAGGGTCTTCCCAGAGCTAGTCTGTATAATCATCACAAAAGCCCTGAGTTTGGGATTACTGTGCAAGACTTCTGACCTATAACCTAACAGCACAGAGAGATCTGGAAACATGCCCAAAGAAACACAGCTGGCAAATGCCAGAATTTATACACGTTATTTCATTTAATTTAGACAACACATTGAAGTAAATCCTGCTATTCCATTTTACATATGAGAAAATGGAATGGAATTAATCACTCACCTAAGGTCATGTAGCAACAAAGTAGGAAATTAAGATCAAAACCTAAGTTAGTCTGGTTTTAAAGCACTTGATTGTGCTTTAATTGGCTTCTTGGGAAGAGCCCACTGTTTTTGATTATTAGCATTCTAAATTTGGTATTACCATAACTTTTGTTGGAAACAGGCATTTAGATAATTACTATTAAGTGAAGAGCCTATAATTTTTAGCTTCATTTAAAAATAAAATAGCCAAAACACTAACAAGGATGTAAAACAATGTTACTTCAATTAAAAAAATAAAGCAAATTTTTATATCAGGTTAAAAAAATATAATAGTCATTACTATTAAGTGAAGAACCTATAATTTTTTGTTTCATTTAAAAATAAAATAGCCAGGCCCTGCCTGGTGGCGAAGCAGGTTAAAGCACATCACTAAGAAGCTAAAGCCACTTCAGGATGATTTCCATTCCTAACCCCAGAGGTAACCCACATGGAGCGGCTGACCTCTCCTGACCCGCCTGCTGCTCCCCTCAGCAGTGTACTTTGTCCGTTGGCCTTTTCTGCTCCCCACTCTGTCTCTGGTGAATCCGCTCATGGCTCCTGCACCTCTGGCCTATAACCCAGTTCTGTATGCAAAAATAAATAAATCTTTAAAAAATAAATAAAATAGTCAAAATACTAACAAGAATGTTAACAGCCTATAATTTTTAGTTTCATTTAAAAATAAAATAGCCATCTCCTTGGTGGCGCAACAGGGTAAAGCACCGCATTATGAAGCTCTCCGAAGCCACTGCAACAGGAGTTCGATCCCCTGCCAGGGAGCTGACCCACATGGCATGGCAGACCTCTCTTGACATGCCCAGCAGTGTATTTCAGTACACCTGCCTGTTCTGTTCCCCACTCTGTCTTTGGTGAATCCTCTCAGCCCTTGAGCTCTGGCCTATACCCCAGTTCTGTAAGCATAAATAAATAAATCTTTAAAATAAAATAGCCAAAACACTAATAAGGATATAAAACAGTGTTACTTCAATTTAAAAAATAAAGTGAATTTTTATATCAGGTTAAAAAAAATAGTCATTACATCAACATCTAAGAATCTGCCTCTGAGAACCACAAAGAGTAAGCAGACTAGGCCCTGAGCCTGTGGCCTGTGTGCTGGCATGGTGCCAGTTCTTATTTTCATAATTGCAGAAGTGTACATCCCTTTGAGGTAGGTATCAAGACCTACTTTCAGAGGGAAAAGTTGCATGAGGTCACATCATCTGGCTGAGAGGAGATGTGATCTCCACATTGTTTGACTCCAAAGCTGGGACTTCATCCACAGTCCTCTCCCCAGTGGTCAGTGCAAAGGCCTGTGGGTATCACAGCTGCTGCCCCACAGCTTAACTCCATCACCTCCCCCCACCCCCTTAATGCTTATAGAAGCATTAAGAATGCTTGCCATTGGCCCAGTGGGTTAAGCACAGAGAATCTAAAGCTACTTCCACATGAGTTCGATTCCCGCCTGCCTCGGAGGTGACCAATGGTGTGGCAGACTTCTCCTGACCCGCCCGCTGCTCCCTTCAGCAGTGTACTTCGTCAATCTGCCTGTTCTGTTCCCCACTCTGTCTCTGGTGAAGCCTCTCACTGCCCCTGAGCCTCTGGCTCAGTACCCCAGTTCTGTGTGCACAAAAAAAAAAAAAAAAAAAAGAATGCTTGCCATTGCTTTGGGGACTAGTCAGTGTGAGCACAAGGATCAAATCCCACCCTGAGGTACAAGGATCAATATTCCATAGAAGGGGGCCTTCTTGGTGGTGCAAGGGTTAAGTCTTAGCACTATGAAACTACCTGCAGCATTAGCCAGATTCCCCACCAGGGAGGTGACCCACATGGGGCAGCCGACCTCTCCTGTCTTGCCTCAACAGTTTGTTTCAGTGGATCACCTGTTCTGCTCCCCACTCTGTCTCTGGTGAATCCTTTCACACCCTGCACCTTTTGTCCTGTACCACATTTCTTGTATTCATAAATGAATAAATCTTTAAAAAATAATAAAATTATGATACTTTTTTCCCTAAAAATCTTTTTCTCTATTATTATTGGTTAATTTTTTTTTGAGAATGTGATTATCTTAAAATAACCTTTACTAAAAAAATTAATAAATATAGAGATCTAATTGTTTTCATTAAACAATTGATGATTTGGGCATCTAGCAAGTAGAAAGGAGTTTCACAAAAAGTTTTTACTAGTCAGAAAGGGGTGGGACAAGGTTATTAGGAAAAGAAAGATTACTTCAGGTAAAGCAAACTAACCTCAGCAGGGAAATCTTATGCAGACAAGCTCCCCTATTTACCAGGAAGCTCCTGATTGCTTGATTGAAGATTACACTTTGGAAGAGGTGGAAACTGCAATTACATTAGGTATTAATTTTGTCTACCCTTCTCCCAT
The DNA here is from genome assembly GCF_000260355.1 of Condylura cristata. Classification (NCBI taxonomy): domain Eukaryota; kingdom Metazoa; phylum Chordata; class Mammalia; order Eulipotyphla; family Talpidae; genus Condylura; species Condylura cristata. Next base: position 1,268,650 of record NW_004567137.1, read on the forward strand.
TGAATTATTCCATTTTACATTTTGAAATATAATATGAAATATATAATATAATATAATAAGCACTGACTGGTGTAATTTGTAAGTTGGTTTACTTTCTACGAATTTTTTCTAGTATGCCTATAGTCCATTTATTTTCACCGAGGGATATTAATAATGTAGCTTTTAAAATATGCCCCCTCAACTTTTTCCCTCCCAACATTTCTTTGGTTTCTCTTCTCTTTGAACCTATCAGTTAACAGTAATTTAAAAATTAATCCTATAATGACCCATTTAAGTCTCCTAATCTATATTAGTCAGAAGTAGGGAAATTAGATGCAGCACTCAATTTTGTCTTGCATAAAATGCCTAACTGTACATTCCAACTCCTCATTATATTGGGTCTAGGCAATTTTTCCAGAGCTTAGTTGCACTATTTTTCTGTCTAAACAATGCATTCCAATCTGGCCACTCAGGGTCCTTAAAGAGTCAGCTGGAGATTTTCCCCTAGTATTTTTCACTGATTGATAGTCTACTTATCCTAAAAGATATAGGGGGAAAATATCCCATTTCTATGAAGCCATCTTTACCTCATTCATTTATTCAAATATTAAAGCAACATTTCTGAACATCCACTAGCTCTGTGTTAAAAGACCTTTTGAAGCAGTAAAGAGCTATTAATTCTGGAAAAAAAAAAAAAGATCCTTTGGCAATGTTGAGATGGATTGTGGCTGGAGAAACCAAGAACAGAAACAAGGAAACAAAATAAGAGTCCTTTAAATGGCCCAATAATAAGAGAAGGGCAGAATTTTAGAGGAATAATTTCTTAGAATCTAATTGATTGAGATTAGACAAATCATTTCAGGCTCCCATAGAGTAATAATAAAGATATGCACCGAGCATTCTAGTAGAACAAAGAAGATGGGTGCTGCTGAGTGTCCAGAAAAGGTTTCCAGAGAAAAGCCTTGAAGAGAGACTTTGCAGGCCCTCCCTGGTGGTGCAATGGGTTGGAGCACAGTGCTACGAAGCTGTTGGCAGCCATTGCAGCATGAGTTCAATCCCTGACCAGGGAGCTGACCCACATAGCACAGCAGACCTGTCCTGTTCTGCTCACTGCTCCCCTCAGCAGGGTATTTAAGTCAATCAATCTGTTCTTTTCCCTAATCTGTGGCTGTACCTCTGGCCTATACCCCAGTTCTGCATAAATCTATAAAATCTTTAAAGAAAAAAAGACTTTGCAAGAAAAAATGAGGGGTGGGAATGGGATTCCAATTCTGCCAGCAGGAATGATGTAGGTAGAGCCTGAGACTAGAGAGAGTGTGTATCATTGCAAAAACTACAGCCCAAGGAAGGTTGAGGTAGGAATCTACAAAGGGGAAGCTAGAAGGGAAGCAGAAGCCAGATTTTGAAGAACTCTGTGTGACACCTGAAGGCATTTCAACATTATTCTGAAGATAATGAGGTCAGTCTGTGAACAATTTTAAGCATTTGAGTGACAAGAACAGGTATGCATGTAAAGGGTAGCCGAAAGCGCCACTTGAAAAAAGCCTCTTTGTCAGGATTGTTTTGAGCAGAAGGCAATCAAGAAGCTAGCAGAGAAGTTGTCTGTCTTACCTTTATATGCATAAAAGCAAGACATAAATTTGCAAAGGTGTCTCTCCTCCTTCCTTTTCTATCAGGAAGGAGAGAAGTTAATCACTAGATATAGCTCCAGACCCTTTCAGCCCAGGGATGGCACTAGAGAAATCTACGTAACAGAGGCTGTGGTCAGGTGTGAAGCAAAAACAATGAGCTGCTCCTAACCTCAGAAGCCACTGTGCCTGGGTCATGATAATGGGCTGCCTACTTCTTAGGGATATATTTCTGTTCCATCCCAGGATACTGAAAACAGTGCCCAGTTTCAAATTGCTGGTGAATAAGAGGGCAGCTATTCCAGAAAAACATCAGTACTCCTGTGATGCCCCACAAATGCCTTGTCTCTTCCCAGACCTCAGAAGAAATCTCGGCATTCCTCTCTTCCCTGTATGCCTCCCTACACTTGCCATGTAAAGAGACAGTTCTTTAAAATACTGACTGCTATCTTGCCATGTTAATAAATGGCTTTCTCTGTAGAGCCAGTCTTGTGGTTCAGAATCTAACTTTCTGAGTGCAGGTGAAATAACCCAGTTAGGTAGGTAACAACTTCACTAATTTGCTCTTATCTGCCCTTAGGTAGAAAATATCCCACATATTTTCTTTCCCACAACTTGCTGACTCAGAAACTTAAACTCCTTTTCTTTTGTCTTGTTACTTATCTAAAATCTATTACCTCTTTCTATTAAAATGTTTTATTGTTGGGAGTGACCAAGTGCAGAGATTTACTGAGGGACTGGATAAGGGCAGTAATAAATTAGGCCTTGCATCCAAGGGTGATAAGGTGGTAATAAACTGGGCTTTGCATCCAATTAATGGGGCCTTGAATCCAGGATGGGACTAGAAGGTCATAATGAACTGGGCCTTACATCAAGGGACACAGCGCTGAGTCACCCCTGTGGAATCTGAGTTTGGAATCTATATAAGAGACCCTTCCCCCTATAGGGCTGGTAGTAGCTGCGGACCCCACTCCAGGGGCTCCATCTCAGCTGCTGTCCGGGAGCAAGAAACTCTGCTTGCTCAGCCTTTCTGCCTCCTGCCTTTCTTTCTTGCGGCCAGTCACAGAAGTTGGGACAAAACATTTATAAGTTATTATAGTAAAAAAAAAAAAAATTAACCATCTTTTGAGTTATTTACCACTGAGTGCTCTTGTATATATGTGATAAACATGTTTGTGTAATTCTACTTGGTTTTCTCTTGTCAATCTGTTTTTGCAGACCTCAGCCAATGATCGTAAGATGGATAAAAAGAAAACATTTTTTTTCTCCCCTACATAATTCATTCAGAGATTTCTTTCTGTAATTTAGAGGGAGTAGTAGTATATTTAGCATGCTATAAGAGTAGACCAGGTAAGAAATCATGAAAGCCTGAATTTTGGGTAATAGAAATTGAAAAGGAGATGCATTGGGGAGATTTTGAGATATTAGGATTAACAAGATACAACAAGGCACTGTATTTAGAGGGAGGAACACAGAAGAGAGTTTAAATGCTTGCTTCCTTATTTATGGCTTAGGTGGGGCAGTAAAGAAGGGTGTCATTCCCTGGATGGGAAATACATTTGAGGGGGAAGAAAGTGAATTTTGTTTTGGACATACTGAGTTTGAGAAGCATGGAGGTCATCAGACGAATGTCTAGTACAAAGATGGATCAAAAGTCCTGAACATAGAAGAAAGTGCCAGAGATCTAGATCTTGGCAATCAGTTAGCATTTAGTTAACAGTTTAAGCCATGGGCTTAACTGCAAGAGAAGAGAACAGTGAGAAAAGCAATATTTAAGCAGTTGGAAGCTTAAGAAGCAGAAAAATAGAAGCCAAAGCCAAGAATGGTCAAAGCAGAGGAGAATAGTGTCTTCGAAACCAAGAAACCAAGTGATGTCCATCAGGGTCAAATACCTTAGAGGTCAAGGGAGAGAAAGCCTGAAAATGCTTGCTGAATTTAGAAACAGGTGACCTTGGCACAAGTTAGAGGAAGAGGAAGAAATAGGTGGTGGGTTGAGGAAAGCATGAGAAATAAGGAAGTGCAGACATCTCTTTCAAAGTTTGCATGTAAGGAAAGGAAAACAAAAACAGAGTTTGATCTATGTAGGGGGAAAGCAGAATCAAGAGGATTGTTGAAATTTGGACGGCTTGGACATGTGAAAATCCTGGAGTGGGAAAGCCAGTAGATGAAATGATGAAATAAGGAAGATCCAGCTAAGACAGAGCATGGAGAAAGGAAGGAAGGAAGAAGGGAGATACAGTTCTACTACCTGTGATTTTCACTTTATGAGCTAATTTTAGAACCATTTGCTTACGGCTATGGTTCTAAATACTTCTGTCAAGTATTTTCAGGAAACATCCTGGTTAACATTAAATATTGTTTACTGTGATCACTAAGAAACGTCACCTTCCAGGATACCTGATTTCAGAAAAATCTCAGGTTCTAGGGAGTATTAAATACTCCTCTGACTGCTAAACATATATGATTGATTATGCCCACACAGAGATGTACAATATGTCACACTTAACTCTTTACTGCTGTGCTTTAGGCACGGTAGTAGGATGTGAATCAGCCACTGAGACTTGTATTTTTAACTACTTAGAATGCTAAGTAGGACTATAGAGTAGGAAAGGACTATAGAGCATACAGCAACATCCATGTCTATAGTCACACAATTCATCTTCCTCTCCACAAAAGCTATTTGGCCAAAAAGGTGTTAGGAACAAGAATGGGCAAGTTTATGATGAAGCTTAATTAGGCTGAATATACTAAGACATGAGCAGTGCCTGAACATGGAGCTTAATTCTTCAAATCATGTGCTCTTCTCACTTCATGCCTTTACTTGTTGTGAAGCTCATTTGGGAGACGTGTGGGCAAAATGCCATGCTAGTTATGCCTGCTAGCTTCCTCACGCGCTGGTCGGGCATGCAGCGGGCGGCATAAGAGGACACAACCACTAGAGGGCGGTAGCGCACTGTATTGTGCTGAAACCTGTGGGCAGCTTCAGATGGAAGGAAAAAGCACTTGTGGAATCTCTCAAACTCCTTCAAAGCTTATTGAAAGTTTTGTTCTAATGTTCTGTATGATTTCCCCAGATTTAACCTTGCCTTATGTAAGGGGCTTCGAAAATGGAAAGGAAAAGGTTGGGCTTGGGTAGCATTAGGCACTCACACAGCTCCCCTTTACTCCTCAGTTGCAGAAAATGTTTATTTCGCCATCCCCTTAGATTAATCAGCTTTGAGAGAGCCATCAGTAGATCAGTGGTCTGCCATAATAGGACTATTAATTTGTAATTTTGCCCTCAACGTTCTAATTCTCTTTCCTGCGACTTATCTAATGAAAGTAACAATATTCCTTTGTAAGAGCCCTGTTCTTTGTTTCTTTATGTGAAGTACATATGGTGATTAACTCCACTTTTGACAGGAAGAAACTGAAGCACAGAAAGGTTAGGTAATTTTCCTAAAGTTGTCCAGCTCCTAAATGGCAGTCAATTGTTCAGAATGTATACCAATGAAGTATATTACTTTCAGAAATGAGGCCCTTTCCCCAAATCTCATCATTGTAACTAAATTACTAGGGTATTTGGCATCTAATTCTGCACATGGTTAACGCTTATTTTTCAAATCACCAAAAAGGATTCCTAGTAATTAGCACTACATAAGTAGCAAAATCTGATGTATATGATAAGAAACTCTAACAACTTAGGTACCCTGACTACAGGTAAGGGAAACCTAGCTTTCCACAAAGCAGAAAATGTGTCCTGAAATTTCAGGGCATCATGATAGTCTTCAGAAATGATCACAGACTTGAAAATTTGAAAGGAGGCCCTGAAGCTGTCCTAACCCAGCTTGTGTTAAAGGATGTGTCCAAGGAGCCAGAGGCAGAGCTAGAATTTGAGGCCCCAGCTGAAATGTGAAGTTCCAAGAGCTGAGCTCTTTGTAACAAAATTTCTCCCTTTACAATAAATTTCCATCTCCACTCAGCCCAATTCCAGAGCCTTCAGTTAGAAAGAGATAGAAATAATTGAACCATTTCTCTCAACGTAAACTTAGCAAGGTAGACACGGGAAGTCCCACCCTTTAGTAGGGGTTAGTTCCTTCTTTCCTTTTTGCCAGTGGCCAAATGTAAGTTTCAGACAGGTGGCAAGAATGGCAGCTGGGCTGAGATTTTGTCTACCTGTGAGGTAGCCAGTCCACCTGCTGCAGTCTCATAGATCAGCTATAGATGGTGAGTCAGTGACCAGGAATGGGTTCTTATTCACAGCATCCAGTGTACTAACCTTGTCACACCCCTCTATAGACCCCCACTTTGAAGGGCACACAAAGGAGCAGATGACACCTGCACCCGGAGTGCACTGTGTCACAAGAGAGGAACTTTGACCTGACTCTTTTATAATGGGCAGGAAGCACACCTGTTTCCTGCTGCGAGGAGATGTTATGTTTATCACACTGGACAGCAGACAGGCCTGTCCTTTGTACACTATTGCTCTCTGCCCAAGGTTGTTCTCTGTACAAATATCCCTGCAAAGATAGCTTTTAAAAATAGTCAGTGCCTCATGGGTGATTTGGTGATGAGAAACCCAAAGGGATTGCAACTGAGACGGAAGAAAGCACAGAAATATGTAAAAATAAACTAACATAAAAAAAATAGTCAGTGCCTTTGTGTAAGATTTGCAGTCTTTGAATGATCCATGGTGAATAATCTCCCAACAGTATCAATCTATAAAAGCTGACCCTATTCAAGACATGTTTGTCTTTAAATGTGTGATTTTTAAAGTGATGAAGGTAACTGAATTACTTGAATAATCAGACATCAATTAATCTTTTTTCAATAAGCCTTGCAGCAAGAAAGCTGAGTTTTGACTCATTCCAACAAAAATAAGTCAAAACTAATGAGAGCATTCTGATATATATTTTTAAGTAATGGGAATACATGTCTAAACATTTCATTTCACCAAAGAAATAAAGAGTATTTTTAAAAAGAAATATTCATTTATTTATTTATGCATAGAAGAACTGGGCTGTAGTCCAGAGATGAGGAAGTGAAAGGAGTCACCAGAGAGCAAACTACAAAATAATTAATGATGTAATGTGTGTGTGTGTGTGTATATATACATATATATATATATATGCACACACATATGTATAGATATCCCCTATATACACATATATATCCACTGTGTGTGTGCGCGTGTATAGATATATAGATATATATGGGGGAAATGGCAGCATGTCCAAATGAAGGGCGTTAAGGCAACTGACTTAGTAAGATGGAGGGTAATGCTTCAAGATTTTGGTAATGTGGGAGCAGAACAGATCGATCTACAAAAAGAACTGCTGGGGGAGCAGCAGGTAAGACAGAGAGTTCTGCTGCGCCATGTGGATCAGCTCCCTGGCTGGGGTTCAGCTCAGGCGGTAGTGGTGACCACACAGACTCCACCCATAGGACACCATTGAGGACCCCAGGATGTTTTGTTTCAACACACGAGTGTGTGTGAAATTGTTTTCTTGTTTTGGAAGTGAAGTGGAGGAGGAGTGAGGATGAGGGGCTCTCTGGACAGCAGCCGAGGAAGATGCACTTTCCTGTACCCGCGCCATGGGGGCGCTGTTGGGTGCTACTTGCGGAGATTTCTGTCTTGGGGCGATGCCTCTGTTGGCACAGTTCCTCTTTATAATAAGAGAAAAGATATCACCATAAGTATTACAAGCTTACACATCCATTTGTGAATGGTTTTAATTTATGCCTGGAATTTTTGTCATTGATGCAATGAGTATCCTTTCCAGCTATGAACAATACCATCTACTATGGCCATGCACCTATCACCCAGGTACTTCGCATATGTTCTAGCATTTAACTTTTCACTGGGGTATATGAAGGCACAGAGACATAACTAGAAATGCAGAGGCCAGGAGTCATATTTACCTTCACGAAATATTGGTGTATTTCTATTGTGTTACTCTGTCTTATTGTTAGCTGGCTGACTTCTTGCCCTTGAGCATGGATTACAAAATCTTGAAGAATTTCCCTCCATCTTACTAAGTCAGTTGCCTTAGTGCCCTTCATTTGGGCATACATCATTAATACACACATGTATGTATGCACACATACATGAATGTATGATGCACATATATTACACACATGTCTGTCTGTATGTATACACATTCATGACATCATTAGTTATTTTGTAGTTTTCTCTCTCCTCTCAGGTATAATACCCATAAAAATACCACCACAGAGACACCTGTGAACCATCATCAAAATCCCTTGTGCTCTTCCCTCCCTTGTTTCTAGCCCTTTCCCTCTCTCTCCCCTGCAGAATGTCTCTGATTTATAATTTTGCAAGTTTTTCCTTTTTTATTTCCTGATCCCTTGCATGGTTTCCCAATGTTCCTCCTATAAGTGAAATCATCTAATATTTTTTTTCTCCTTCTGACTTATTTCACTGAGCATAATCCCTTCCAGCTCCATCCATGTGGCTGCTAGTGGAATGAGTTTATCTTTTTTGATTGTTGAGTAAGACATTCAGGCACCTTAACATTATTCCATAGCTCAAGAACATCACACAATCTTCTAAGCAGAAGGGAGCCAGTTGACTCTAGTCTGTAGCATTCCATGGATGCCCATCTCTATCTCCTTCAATGCCTCTTCAATTGGAAGCTCTTCTAATTAGAAGTTTCAAAACCATTCCTCTGCTTATGGGGGCTTTGGTGGTGGGTATAATGTGATGTCATACATTGAAAGGGGTATTGACCTATACCCTTAAATCATATACAATGTTGTAAGCCAATGTAAAAGATAATATGATTTTAAACTATGTTCCTCTGTTCTGTAAGTCTATAATTTGCACATTGTCTTAAGTCTACTTTCAATTCTACTTCCTTTCTAGAAGGACTTATGGTGAAATCCAAGAAAAATGTTCTCAGAGAAGTGTGAAGAATATAGCTATATAGCTACTCCTCAAGCACTGATTCAGATTAAATCATGCCAGTAAATTACTCCTTAAATAAACCATTTGTCATTCAGAGGATTTAGGGACAACTTTAGTGAAATACTTATTGCTGTTAATTCAATTTCTATTAAGCATCTAACAAAGTTAGTAAAGGTAGTTTTAGTTGAAACTCAACATTAAATAATTGTTGAGTGCACATTTTTAAATGTGTCATGGAGATATTGTCATCTTGTTCTCTTTTATACATGACACTGTCTAGCAATCTTGATAGATGATCTGAAAATGATTGTCCTCCCCAGAAGCCACCATCAAAAGCTGTTAACATTATTTCTTCTGTGACCTTTAACTTCTGATCCATCTACTTTTTCCAACTATGTAATTTTTTACAATTGCACTTCAAATATACCTTATCTCTTCAGATCAGGATAATATACCAAGAAATTCAAGTCTCATTTAGGAAAGTTTTTGTTTTTTTTTTTTCCTTTTATACTCATGTATAAAAGAAATATCATAGGTTCATGGGGTTTGTTTTTTTATTTGCTTGCTTGCTTGCTTTGTTTGCATTTCAGGCAATTGTTATGGAATGAGTAGTATCCCTCAAAAATCCATGTCTATCAAAAACTAAAAATGTGAAATTTTGGAAAATCTGTGCATGTAATTAGTTAAGAATGTCACGACAAAATCCTCTTGGACTTAGGCTGGGTCCTGAACCCTCTGACCAGTGTCCCCATGACATGAGCTAAGGACACAGGGAGGCACACAGGGAATGACAGTGACGATGTCAGGGACTGAGACATTATCTATAATAAAGAGTGCCAAGTATTGCCAGTCATCGCCAGAAGCTTGCGCAGAGCTTGGAATAATTCTTCCTGTAAAGGTTCCAGAAGGAACCAACATGTGACACCCAGATTTCAAACTTTTAACCATCATAACCACAACAGAATAAATTTATTATTTTAAACCAGTGAGGTGGTAGCAGTTTTAAGAAAGGAAGTCAATGTAACAACAAGTTAAAATCGAAGGTTAATGCTTGTCATTAAGTGATACACCAACCAGACATGACACACTAGAGAAGAAGTTGGGCTGGAAGACGATAACAGATCACCTAATATTGCCTTCAGTATCAATCTTGATGAATAGCCTGTGAAGACAAAGGTGCTCCTTGGTTTGTTGTGATAGTCTCAGTCACACTAGTCACACTGTGTTGAGTGACTTGTCTTTCCCAAGGCCCCTTACTTACCCTAAGGTGGAACTCTGTGTTTGAGCAGCGGCATGGGCCCACAGAAAGTGCTCAGCAGATAAGGTGACCATATGTCCACGTTCAACTGGCACATTTCTGTGTGCACCTGTTTCCTGGAATAATTGCTAATATTGTCCTCTTTTATTTTAGAAATTCTCCATTTTGATGAAAAACTACAAGGACATCTTATCAATAGATGCTCTTTTGATAGATGGATTTTGAAATTGTAAAGTTTATAAATCTATTTGATGAAATGGCAGAGTGAATTCTTGTCTATATTAGCTTTTATTGTAAAATTTATACAGGTAATTAACACATTCAGAGTGACTCTATTAAAGTGAGTGACATTATGGCTTTTGGCTACTTAAAGTTCTCTCATGCCTTCCCAGGTGACTTGGAAAAACAGCCCAAATCCTTAAATGACCTAAAGTTCCTTCTTAATCATGTACACCCAGATATAGGATGATTCCCCGGGTTCACCCCTCCTTATTGTTATTCAAACATATGTCTGTTTCTACATCAGAGGATTTGTACTTGTTGCTGATAAATGTGTCAAAATTTGCAGAATATAGCTAAAGCAGTATATGAAAATTCAGAGATTTAAAGATATCTGTAATAAAAATACAAGACAGAAAATTGATGACATAAGGCTAAACCTCAGTTAGAGCAAAAACCCCGCCTAATTCCAAAAACAGTAAAATAAAGAAAACAATCATGATAGATTAATAAAATAACAAGCTTATATGGTGATCAATGTAAATGAGATTATTTTGCATATGATGCTTCTATTTTGATCAAGAAAGGAGACAAAGGCATAAGTAAACAATGTTAGGCATAAAGAAAGGTAAGCTCCATTAGGGATTTTTTATGAGAAAAAAATGAAAAGTTATGACAATATTTTGAAAACAGGAAGTAATATTTTTAAGAAAATATAAATAGCACATGATTCAAGGGAGATTTTTTTTAATTGAGTTAACCTTGGTTGACACATTGTGTGTGATTTCAGATGGTCACACCTCCCTCCTCAGATGCTTGTCTTCACACCACACCCATCCCCGTACCCCCATGGTTTTCCACCTCTGTTCACTAGGCCCCCGCCCCATGGTGCGTCTCCCCATCCTTATCTGCAGCTACAGGCAGTTTTCTAGAGTTTCCTATTGGCTTGGTTTTATCTGATCCCTTAAGAATCATATCTTTTTAATGCAAAAATATCAGTCCCGTTACAGTCCCGTTAATTATAGAGTGGTAGTCAAAGATTTCCCTCGCCAAAAGCATCAGGTCTACATTTTATTAAGTGAATTGTACCAAACTGTTAAGAAATACATAAACTCTATTTTATATAAACTATTACAGAAAAAGAGGGCTATTTATTTAATTTACTTACTATATTTAGTGTAATCTTGAAAAGATAGTGAAAGATAAAAATTATAGATCAATTGTAGTTATAAATATTGTAAAAATATTTGCAAATCAATTCTAGCTATGTGCAAAAACAAAAGAAAAGTGTTCTACATTAGGAGCTTATGAATATAATTTACAGTATTAGTGTTGTAAAGAGATAAATCACATGCTAATCTTAATAGATGGTAAGATAATTTAATACTCAATTTTTAGTCTTAAGCAAAACCTTAACACAGCAAAACAAATGTTCAACAACAAGTTCTATCAGATATTTTAAAAATGATAAATAAAATTTTACAAAAATTCCTAAATTCTAGAAAAAGAAGAAATGTCCCCAATTCATTTTATGAACTTGGTATAAGTAAACAAGGACAGTGAAGCGTAGCAGATTATGCCTCCACAAAATACGTCACTTTGAATCAAGGATTATTTTGAGCTAAAGACACTGAAACAGCAGTCCATGCAAGACACTCTGCACTTCCTTTTTGCCCCTAGCAGCAGAAGGTACAAATTCCTATGTGAAAGCCTCTCCCTGCATCAAGAGGAAAAAAACATGCTAGTCACCAGAAATGAGAAGTCAAGTACAAAAAAATCTGCACAGAGCTTATTCAAATAACTCTCATTCTCCTTTGTGTTTTAGTTGCTTTTAGTGGCTATTCTTCGTTCAACCTACAAGAACATTTAAGCCTGATCTCTTTTTGGAGTCTTCATTTCCTTATGGGTGGTTCTACATACATATAAATATCTGTTTGCTATTTATATTTAATTAATAATTTTAATCCTGCAATTCTTTTATATCAATTTTATTCTCTGACACAGTCAGAGGGATACATAGGTAGGGATACAGTATTGCCTATTCTGTAAATATATAAAAGAGAAAATTTAGTTTAAACTCATTTAAAAACAGCTATAAACATCCTTGGTGGTGCAAGAGTTAAAGTTTCTGCACTATCAAGCTAGTGTCAGCCACTGAGGCCTGAGTTTGACAGTTGACCTCTTCTGTCTTAACTGCTGCTCCCCTCAGCAGTGTATTTCAGTGAATTCATCTGTTCTGCTCTTCACTCTGTCTCTGGTGAATTCTCTTACCCTTCGTACCTCTGACCTACACTCCATTTCTTGTATGCACAAATCAATAAAATAAACCTTACAAAAAAACCCTAAACAAATCTTATGAGAGCAAATTCCATAATGAATTAAAAAATAGGTAATTTATGATCAAGTTAGAGTTACCCCAAGAATAAAAAACTTACTTAAAAAGAAAATTATATTATTCATCGTATATATAATCAAGATTTTAAACTTACCTTAAAGGAAGCCTGATTTTGTCCCTGGCTTCATTGAAATCATTTCTAACATTCTGGAATGTCATGACAGATTGGAGTGTCTTTGTTTGCTTGGGAGTTTTAGGTCACTGACTAGTCTAACAACATGATTTAGGGTACAGGCTGGTCATACCAGAAAGATCAACATTGTAAGTATGTCTTATCTTTTTTCTCTTTTAATATGTTAATGGAGTATGAGGAATTTAGCCAACTGTCTAGGAGGTTAGTTTGAGGAGGTACAGTCCAGAGACGGCAACATTAAATTTTGATACCAACTGTAGGTTACATTGTAAGTTAGGGTCCCGGCTACAGCTGCCGGAAACTAGAGACAGAAATTAGCATTAAACAACTGAGACAGAGGGAAAGTTCTGGGTATCAGAGTCAGGCCAGCTTCCCTCGCTGAAAATATTCTATATAAATTGTAACACAGTGAAATTGGGAAAGTCATGCATTCTTGACCCCAGAGGAAGAGGACAGCAGGAACTCCTTCTTTGGTATTTTTCCTGGGCCTGCTTCTCTAGCCTTGACTGCTTTTATTTGTATCTTTTCTCCTGACTGATTTTAATTTGTATCTTTTCCCTGAAGTAAAAGATAACCTTGAGTATCACTGTTTCCAGGAAGACTTTTAGTGGATTATCAAAGCACAGTCAGGGACTATTTTGACCCTACAGTTGGTGTCAAAATTGAATGTTGTCGTATCTGGACTGTACCTCCTCCAACTAGCCTCCTAGATAGTTGGCTAAATTCCTCATACTCCATTAACATATTAAAAGAGAAAAAAGATAAAAAGTACTTAACTCTATGCAGAGAATTATATAAAATTCAATATTTATTCTTGGTTTTTAAAAAACTTAAACTAGTAATAGAAAAAAAATCCTTAGCCAGATGAGTTATATCTAAAAAACGACTTTCAATTATGTTGTTATGAAGGGAATCAGAATATATACCAGCCCCTTGGCACAGGATTATTTTGAGCTGACATGAAATATTTTCTGCCCGACCCTTATTTGCCTAAGATTAGAAAGTGTCATGGGCACAGAGAGGCACTTTCCTCAGAGAAGAGACATCTCACCAGAGAGGGAGTCACTTCAAAATGATCTGTATACACAAATCTTATGAGAATAACCTTTATCTTCCACTCATCTTCCCCATATATTTCCTGTCATATTGCCACAGTTTATTACCCCCAACAGCCCAACCCCCTTTTCCTTAGTGCAGTCACTTCTCCACAATTCATTATTTTGTTAAAATGATAGATGAGCCCCTGAATGTAACAGCTCCTTTGAACTTTTGTTTCTTTTCTATGAAGCTCCTGTACACATAAAATTATTCATATCAATATAAATTATATGATTTTTCTCCTGTTAATCTATCTTTTTTATCAGTTTAATTTTCAAAACCTCAGTCACTGAATTTTAGAGGGTGGAGGATAAGTTTCCTCCCCCAATATTTAATGATAAGATTTAAAAAGATTAGCATCAATATAAAATTTTAAAAGGTTCATTATTACTATATCTATTTAGGATTGTACAAGATGTCCTAGATGGTGAAGCAGTATCAGAAGAGAGGTAAAAGGAATTAGAAGTTGGAAGTTATCAAAATGAGCTCTCATTCTTTAAAGGTAATTTAAATGCTAATTTAGAAAATTCAGAAGTTTAATAACACATTTTTAAGATACAAATGTTGAAGAGAGTCTGGCCTTGCTGATTACCAACCAATATTAAAAAGTTGAATTTTTACACACCAGTAATCATCAGGTTGAAGTATAACTTTAAAAAGCATGTCAGGGCTCTTCCTGGGGGCACAACGGGTTAAATGCCCCACATGGTGTGGCAGACTTCTCCTGACACCCAGCTGCTCCCCTCAGCAGTGTGTTTCAATCAATCTGCCTGTTCTGCTCTCCAGTCTGTCTCAGGTGAATCCTTTCACCCCCCCCACCCCGCCCCACATTTCTGACCTGTACCTCAGTTATGTAAGCAAAAATAAATAAATACTTTTTTAAAAAAGCATGTTAGGCCCTCCCTGGTGATGCAGTGGGTTACAGCACAGCACTAAGAAGCTAAAGTCACTTCAGCATGAGTTCGATCCCTGCCTGGGAATTGACCCACATAGCACAGCAGATCTCTTCTGACCCACCAGCTGTTCCCCTCAGCAGTGTACTTAGTCAACCTGTTCTGCTCCCCACTCTGTCTCTGTTGAATCTCATTGCCCCTGAACCTCTGGCCTGTACCCCAGTTCTGTATGCATAAATAAATAAATCTTTAAAAAAAAAAGAGCATATCAAGTAAAAAGTTCTTGTATGCACAGAAGTATGAACTAAACAGAATGTCTGCATTTTTCAAAGCTTAATCTATTTACTGTATGTTTATTTTACCACAAAATAAAGCATAAGCAAATATTAAAGCATATTTATATTATTTTAAATTGTGATAAAAAATATAATAGCTAGGAAAAACAATCCAGGGTAAGATGTGTAAGTCTTATATGGTAAGACATATAAAGCTTTATTTAGACATTAAATAAAAACCAAAATAAATGGAGAGATTGTACCACAGTCAGCGATAGACAAGTTCAATATTGAGACAATACCAATTCTCACAAATTGACCAATACTTCTAAAACACCAAAAAATGCTAGCTGAATTTAAAGTATATATAGAATAGCAAATGCCAGGAATAATCAAGACACTTCTGAAGAAGACAAAGTATTTTATTATCAAATGTTAAATTTCATGATAAAGCTCTAGTAGTTAAAATCTTGTTTTACAAAACAGAATAATGGACACAGAGATACATCAATTAAACAATGATGTCTGGTAATAGTAGGCCTCTATCTATCTACCAACCCATCGTCTAACTAGCTAGCTAGCTACCATCTCTATTTGCATATAATAGTCAGTGTTCCAAAGACCATGAGGGAGAAAGGTTGGGGAAAATAGTTGAAAGTGAGAAATATTGATCTCTACATGCATTTAACCAAGTCCAAAGTTATTTTTCTTGATATTTAAGAAGGGAGCATAAAGTGTGGCCCAAGCCACAAGTTCAGTTTTCATATCAAGGAAGAGAACCAGTTTGTGGGGCTCTCTACAAAATGAAACTGCAAGACTTCTTGTTCAAAATTTAAAATTTTAAGACACAGACCCCAGAACATAAACAAGCGCCAGTTCCTTCTAAAATTGGGGTCCCATGTGAGTGCATCTGTCACATGTCCCATGGGGGGGGGGGACATCCTTTGGGTCTTCCAGCAGAGAGAGCAAAGACTGGACACTATGAGCACTGTGTATGTTGCTCAGTGCCAACTAATGTGGAAAAGAGTGCTATCATGTCAGGGTTTTCACCTGAAGCAACATTCTGGAATTCTGCAAGATTTCTCTACATTTTCTCCTGCTATATTAACTCAAATATCCAGTTGTAACTGAATATCCCATTTAAATTTTCCATTAAAAAACAGTTACACATAGCCTATTTCTGAGCACTTAGGACAATGTTTTACATTTCCTTCTATTACGCTAATAAATGTTCTATTGCTTGGCATTTTCCCGTGGCATTCATTTGTAAAACTTGAAAGATTAATAGAACATTTCACCAAAGCAAGGTTAATTTTTCATAGGTTGCTTTATTTTTTATTATCAGATGAAATGAATAAATCAGTGTCTAAAGTTATAGAGGTTATAACACATTATGTGAATAATTAATAATGTATACAAATTGATATTCTAGAGCGGAGTATAGTTGAATCAACTGCAAAATTAGTCTTTATAAGATAAATAATATCTGATCTACTTTAAAGAAGACATTTTGAAATACATAAATATGACTCTACATAAATTTGACTCTTCAAAAGGCTAACTGGTTATATTCATTTTGTAATAAACAGAATACTCTTACTTCATTAGTAGAACCTATATATATATATATATATATATGATGTTAACCTTTGAAGTTGAAATATTTATAGGTATGTTTTAATTCACAATTTCACAAGTATAGTGCTTCAAGATAAGCTCAAAATGGTATTTCTGAGGTCATTTTTGTTAAAATCTACTACAGAATAAAAATTTTCAAATAATTGTTTCATTGCAAATGAAGAATTCAAGTGACTTTCAGAGGAATGAATAAATCAATGGTTATAATTGCTTTCTTCTTACACATTTACTCTTAATATGCTGCCAAATATTTCACCCCTGATTTCAAGTCAAATATTTTTGCAAATATTTCTTATTGGAGACCTTCTACTTGAAGTCACAGCAAGTGTTTCAAGTTACAAGAGCAATCCATATTTGCTATTAGTAGGCAGCCACTATTGTGAGTGATTTTATCTGACAGCATCATAGCCAACTGCCTGAAAATGTGAGCTAGTATCTGTCCCTTTGAGACAAATTCAGCTTGAAATTTACATTTCCCCCACATCCTTTTCCTCCAGCTAACAAACCAACTGCAGATTTTGTCATCCCCAAATGGCTTTTCTGATGTAAAAAAACACAGCCTCAAACCCCCTTCAGGGGGATGACACTTAGTCAACCAGCAAGGAAGAACAGAATTCCCTGACAGAGGGCAGACTTGGTGTGAGGCAAAGAGTGAATAAAAATCTGAAGAGCTACCAAAACTTGATAAACTTTCTAATGACAGGAGCTGGTTCCAGGAATCCCAATAAAAATAACGGAGCTTTATGGAATATCGCTTTTACTTATCATATTTTCTTGAACATTTTAATTTTTCTTTTATAATATATTTAAAAATAAATCTGGGATCAAATGTGTTTATGATGTAAGATAAGAGTCAAGTTTTCTCTTTTTCCATATGGGTATTTAATAGGGATTAAATCGCCCAATATTATTTATTGAGGATTCTTCCTTTCTCCCTTTGCTCTATTATACCACTTTCCCCATAAATCAAATGCCCATCAGTGGCTGTCTGTGTTTCTATTTTAGTGGTCGAGCTATTGTGTCCTTCTCTTACTTCTACCAGTATCTACACTGGATTATGAGAAATCCAGGTTTGTCCTTGAAAAATTATCTTGATTATCCTTAGCCCTTGTATTTATAAAAAAATTTAGAATCAGTTTGTTAAGTTTCATTTAAAATAATGAAAAGGGTTTACATTGAATATATAGATCCATTTGGGAAGAATCATTCTTTACAATTTTGATTCTTCTTATCATTAAATATGATATTTTCCATTTTATTTCTCGTAATGTTTCATCTTTTCTTTTTTGCATTGAGGTCTTGTATATCCTTTGCTAGATTTATTCTTTGATATTTTATATTTTTGAAGTTATTACAAATACTGTCCTTTTATTTGAATTTTTGTAACAGTATTGATACATAGAAATTTAAATAGATTTTAAAATATTGTACTGGTATTTTTGCTAAATTCAACAATTATTTCTTTTAAAGATTTATTTATTTATGCTTACAGAACTGGGGTACGAGCCAGAGGTACAGGGGTGCTGAGAGGATTCACCAGAGTCAGAGTGGGGAGTAGGACAGGCAGGTCAACAAAGTACACTGCTGAGGGGAGCAGTGGGTGTGTCAGGAGAGGTCTGCCATGCCTTGTGGGTCATCTCCATATCAAGGATCAAACTCATGAGGAAGTAGCTTTAGCTTCTTAGTGCTGTGCTTAACCCACTGCACCACCAGGGAGGGCCCTCAATAACTATTTTAATTTAAATGTAGGAACTTTCAGTTTTTCCACTTAGATAACCATATCATCTATGACTAAAAAGGTTTTACTTCATCATTTTCAATATTTTCATAATTTATTTATTTTTCTTTTCACTGCTCCGGTCAGAACCTTCAGGTCCTTCAATGGTCTACCTTGAATAAAAATGGCCTTAAAACCCTTGCCTATTACAGATTTCAACAAAGAATACTTTCAATGTTTTTTTCCATTAAGTGTGACATCATCCAAGGTTGTTTTGTAAATATTGTTTATTAGGTTAAGAAAGCTCCCTAGTCCAGGTGTTCTGGGAGTGTTTGTTTTTAAAGTCAGAAATGAACACTGAATTTTGCCTAATTTTTAAATGCAATTATTGAGATAAGTGAGTTTTCTCTTTCATTTTGTTAATGGAGTGACTGATATTTCCATTAAGACCAAAATTCAAAGTTGTAATTTTGGAGTAAAGATGATATGAAAAATCCCCTCCTTCCCTTTGGTTTTTTCACAGATGACTAGATTTTGCCTGCAGAATTAGAATATAAGCTTATGAAGGCGGGGTGGTGCTGCATTTTTCACTTCCCTAGTCTCTTACTGAATGAAACAGATTAACAAATAATTCAAGACGATGTCATCCTCGTCTCTGTTTATAAATAGAGAATCCTAACCCTGGGTTATCTGGGGTAGGCTGTTTCTTCTGACTACATGGGGCCACATGTCCCCAGAACTGCTCTACATTCATCCTACTTTTAAAAGAAAGCATGTACCCAAGCCACTTGGGATCTTCCCTCTTCTCTTGTTATCTCAGCAAATGTCTTTGCTTGCTTACTTATCCTGCCATCCTTCCTCAGTGTTGGGATTCCTCACATTCTGTCCAGGGTTCAGCAATGAGTCACATGCTCATGTTCTAGCTGTAAGTCTGCTGGGGTCTTTTGACTCTAGATTTTAATCAGATGGACTGGCATTCCTGTTTAATTCCCTGTGTAAAATCTAATATTCTCTCCAAAGTTCCTTTGAATTTCCTGGAGATTCGCAACTGGCCTCCTGGACGACTCTGGCTCCTACTTCCCACTGCTGGCAATCAGTAGCTTCACTCTGTATTTGTGCTAAGGCCTTATCTCTAACACAACTGGGGAACTCAGGACCTTTACTTAGTTCTTATTTGTCTTATTTCAGGAACGTGACTTGTTCCTGCTGCGTAACATGTAAAGCTTTTCTGGTGAATATACACTGAGCACCTATTTTATGCCTGCTGCTTCGTGCCACAGATATTAAAGCCCCATTCAAATTAGCAATGGGGAGAGAACTGTCACCAAGGGTTCCCAGTTCCGCCTTTAGAGTCAGGCCAATAGGACTGTCAGTGAGGGATGAAACCCCAGGGATAAAGAACTGTGAGAGCCAATACTCTGGGGCCCTAATGGTGAGAGCAGGGGAAGGTGTGGGCACTGTGCAGGCATTCTTTTGCATGTTTACAAAGAATTCTGTGTGGTGCTGTGTTTTGTTTTTGTGTTGAACCAGTCAGTTGTGCTGTGGTTCATACTCTATTCACTCTTCCTTACACACTGAATGCCTTTACTACAAAGCAATGCTTGGAAGCTCTAGTAATCAAGTCATTACTGGAAAACAAACTATATGTACATTAGTACTTGCTAAAATCGCTCGCATTGAGGTGAACTGGTTATTATAATATGTATGTTTCCATGAAAAAAATGTGACTATACTAGAGGAAGAACTGTTGATTCTCTTCAAAAATTAAGTAAATACAGAGTAGATCTTTTACTTCTACATGATTTTTTTCCCTAGTTTTTACTCCGGAGCAAATTCCTAGATTTTTGTCATTTGTTTCTTGCAAATATACATATATACAAATGTGTATGTGTTGGTTACTCCTTTAGAAACTCATTCTGGATTTAATGTGGGTTTTAGCACTCTCTAGTGGCGTCTTGAATATGAAATACCAAAAATTAACCATTAAACTGAAGAAGAAGAAAAAAAAAAACTCCAAATATTCTTTTTAAATTTGTTCATATCATCTCTTGGAAGCTTTAAAAACAAAAATTAGAGGCCCTCCCTGGTGGCTCAGCGGGTTAAAGCACAGCACAAAGAAGCTAAAGCCGCTTCCGCATGAGTTCGATTCCCGCCTGCCCCGGAGGTGACCACATGGCGTGGCAGACTTCTCCTGACCCGCCCCCTGCCCCCCTCAGCAGTGTACTTCGTCCATATGCCTGTTCTGCTCCCCACTCTGTCTCTGGTGAATCCTCTCACCCTCCGCATCTCTGGCCTGTACCCCAGTTCCATATGAATAAATAAATAAATCTTTAAAAAAAATTAGAAAATGTGTGGTAGGTTATATGGATCTTTTCTGTTTCTCTAAAATTAAATATGCTTCCATATCTACATTGTCATAATAACTAGAATATGAAAATAGTTGCCTACGAGTTTCTTACCATGTAAAGATCTGCTTTCATACTTAGAATTAACATGTTTCACTAATTAACATGAAGCCTATCTTGTCTTTTTAATAGGCTCTTTCAAATATGGACACTGTAACAATCCATATGAGTTCTTGGATTTCCGAGGGATGATGAAATTCTCTCATCTTGTGGATTAGTTAGGGAGTTTTAGTCTATCCTGACAGATAAGGGGATGTTCTGGCACCAAATTTTATGCTTTTCTTTAATATGCAACTTGAAAGAATCATCCTAGGGCTGTCCTCACATTTAAAGGAAGTGGGTGACTTGAAGGTGTATCTATAGACATCCTTCATGCAAGATTTCTGAGTTGTCAAAAGCTGGTGCCCCAAATATCACCAGCTGATCAGGTAATAAGGCAAATCTGAGTTGATTGCTTTCCTCAGGAAGGGTCAATGCCACCACACAAAAGTTTGGTGTTGTCTCAGAGTAGGGAAAATCCAGCAAGCACAATTTGTTGATCTTGGGGAGGTGGGTGCTTTAAAGTTCATCTTCA
The DNA here is from genome assembly GCF_000260355.1 of Condylura cristata. Classification (NCBI taxonomy): domain Eukaryota; kingdom Metazoa; phylum Chordata; class Mammalia; order Eulipotyphla; family Talpidae; genus Condylura; species Condylura cristata. Next base: position 1,289,769 of record NW_004567137.1, read on the forward strand.
AAGTAGTGCCTACTGTTGGGGAAGGACTGAGGCACAATAGTCAGGATTGGTGCAACTACCAAAGATCTGAGGTGCAAACAGTCTGTTGGTGTTTTCTATTGAAGAGGTGATGAGACTTGTGGAAAGCTTCTGGAATAATCAAGTGAGGTCTTCGGACAGAAAGCCCCCGGCAAAATAAAGTCACGCTGACAGAGAGGGACAGCAAAACCATGCTAAAGAGGACAGTGGATGTAGCTTGCTTCTCATGGTAGACGATTTTAGTTCTTGGTGTCCTTCCACAATTGAGACATCTTTATGGCACCAAAACTCCATTTTCTACTAAAAATACAAATGCTGGGAGGAACAACACATCAAATTATTTTGAATGTTTCATTCTTTAGATTGACAACATGTTCAGATTGCCTCCTATCAGGATGTTTAAGTGCAAACAGTTCTCTGAAGGACAGACACATTTTGACAAGCTTTGATCATGGGCAAAGGTAGAGAGAAAAATTTTAAACACTTGAAAGTTGACAGGTGGAATGCCACAATTCAAGGTTATGGGGTTGCCACCCAGTACAAATGACCTCCTAGCACAGTCTTGTGTGTGTACTGAAGAACATAAAAGAGGCAGCACTGGGGCCCTCCCTGGTGGCACGGCCAGTTAAAGCACAGCACTATGAAGCTATCACAGCCACTGTAGCAGGAGTCTGACCCCAGCCAGGGAGGTGACACACATGGCACAGCAGACCTCTCCTGACTCACCTGCTGCTTCCCTCAGCAGTGTCCCTCATCAATCTGCCTATTCTGCTTCCCACTCTGCCTCTGGTGAATCCTCTCACCTCCCACACCTCTGGCCTGTACCCCATTTCTGTATGTATAAATAAATAAACCTTTAAAAAATTAAAAATAAAAGAGGTAGCACTGAACGACAAGATATTGCCTAAAGTTAACCCCTGTCCTCTCTCTGACTCAGAGTAGTGATCTATTATTAAGTACAAGGTGGTTGTAGAACCGGCAGGACAGATAATGTGATTAAGTCCTAGGGCCAGTTAGGGTTAAGCTGGCAGCTTCGAGGACAGTGCTGGCAGGGGTTTGAAGAGAGTTAAAGAGGCTTCTGAGAGAAGTGCAACACAAGGAATAAGGGAAGCTCCAGAGATAAGGACAACATTTCCAAAGGGGAGTTAATCAGACACCCCACGATCAGGGACAGTGGATGTTCCTGGACAAGGACAATAAAGGAAAAGGGACTCTAAAATAAGGGTTGGGTCACAGATTTTTAGTTCTGGGCAGAGACATTAAGGCAGAGTGCGTGAGACACCCAGAACTAAGAGAGATGATGGGGCTTTATATTAATTAGGGAAAGAAGGTCCCTATATAATTAGGGAAAGAAGTGGAGTCTTTGAGGCACGACTCCACTTCGGCTTCCTTGCCCTTCCCTGGCCTGGTTCCAACCACCTGGAGTCCCAGTTTATTTCTGTTCCTTTTCTCCTTAATAAACTTTTTCTTTCTCTAAACAAATCTGCCTTTTCTCACTTGCTTGCCTGAGGGTCAGTGAAGTTCCTGCTGTGTCTTCGTGAGATGCTGACCCATGGTGCTGTGGTGACCAGGACTCAGCGCTGCCACTGCAGCCTGGGATCCATACCTGGCTGGGAGACTAGGCCTGAAAACCCGAAATTATGACATCATGATGACTTTGTTCTAGTCTATAAGTCTCATATCTGAAGTTAATATAATTTTTCCCCTCATTCAAGCTATTGCAGCAGTGAAGGCATTTCAGTGTAGAACTGAACTCAACTTTAGATGCAGCCAATGATTATATATTACAGCCAAAGATTAGGATGTGGGGTCAGTGGGTGGAAAATTAATGAGACCTGTAGATATCAAAGTAGAGAGAAAGGAACATAATTACATATCAAGGATGGAAGAATTTTCTTTATAAATATTTGTATTTCTGTCATCCTGTGGTTAAACTGCTTAGCAGGCCAAAAATAATATCTAACAAGGAAACGTACTTAGAAGAGATTGACTAAAGTCTGCTCAAGGAGATAATCTTCATCAAAGATAGGACTATTTGAAAGAAATAATATTGGGATTAAATGGGAGAGAATAACATGGAGTCCAAGCTGTAAGAACTTAGATGCCTGTCCTTTTGATCAAAGGAAGAACAGCCTTCAATTTAATGCCTCTCCTACTTCCTAAAGCTTGGTTGGCGTTAGTAGCTTACAGGGTTAGCTCTCCCTCTGCTAAGAGGGAAAAAGAGTCCAATGGACTCATGTCAGATGATGCCTTTTAAGGCCATTAAAGTCTTTAATTTTTCAAATGTAAATATTTGAAATATATTACAATATTGTGACATCATTTTGTCCTTTTCCTGTTATTGGGACATACAATCTTACACGTCTTTGTGGTTGGGTTCCAGAGATTATTTCTCTCCTCATGAGAGGCATATTCCCTCAAGGTCTTTTGGTACTTTGAGTTTCATTTTTTTGTATTCCCATTGTCTGTTCAATATTTCTTTACTTTAAGAAATTATCTGGGGCCCTCTGTGGTGGTGCAATGGGTTAAAGCACAGTACTATGAAGCTTTCACAGCCAAGCTGAAGCACAAATTCGATGCCTGTCCAGGAAGGTGACCCATATGGCACAGCAGACCTCTCCTGACCCACCCACTGCTCCCCTCAGCAGAATACTTAGTCGCTCTGCCTGTTCTGCTCCTCACTCTGTCTCTGGTGAATCCTCTCACCAACTCTGTACCTCTGGCCTGTACCCTAGTTCTATATGCATAAATAAATAAAATCTGTAAAAAAAATTATCTGTAGGAATAACTTAAAGTTTTTATTCTTCCTGCAGTTGGAATTGTGGTTTATTTGATTTAACTTGTTTGGGCCTTTGTCGCTTCCATAGATACTGAGACCTGGTTCTGCAGTTCAGGGTCAGCAGGGTGTGGAGAGCCAGTTACAGCTGCTGCTGCGAATTTGCTTTGATGCGGGGCTGGTTGGTATTTGTGACACTGTCAATCATCCTCCTCTCCAGGGTTCCAGACCTGAGATTCTGCAATCTACGTGTTTTCATTGTGCTTCAAGAGGTCATGACCAGTCCCAAACAGCGTGGGAGGGGAATTTTAGTCTAGAGAACCTTCTTTGTTCTCTGGACCCAGGATCAGGCCTGTAGAAGTGCCCAACTCCTCTGCATGTGATCCCTCTCATTGGAGGAGGTGTGCCTCCACATCACCTAAGCTCTTCCCATCGCAGGGCCCCTGGCTGAGCTGAAAGCCCTGGTGTCTGTGTCTGCTGCTCAGGATAGCAGCCTCCAAGCATTTCTTTGTACCCACCTCAGTTCAGTGAAATATGACTCCCCTAGGTGGCTCTTCTGTGCAATTTGTGTGGTCTCTCACATACAAGGTACGTTTTCAGTTTCACCTCAGGCCACGAGATTCTTTCGGTGCAGTGTCCCACTGGTTAGCTATTAGATGTTCCTTTTGGGAAGGAAGACCCTCTTCTTCTTTTTCAAGATTTATTTACTTATGCATGCAGAACTGGGGTACAGGCCAGAGCAGAGGTGCAGGGGCTGTGGGAGACAGAGTTGGAGCAGAACAGGCAGATTGACTGAAATACACTGCTGAGGGGAAGCAGCCCGTAAGACAGGAGTAAGCTGCTGCGTCGTGTGGGCCACCTGTTGAATTTGCACTCAAGCAGCTGCAACTAGCTTTGCAGTGCTGAGCTTTAACCATTGCGCCACCAGGAAGGGCCCCCGAAGACCCTCTTCTATGGTTATCTTGGTGATATCATCAGTTCTTTGCTTTATTCATTCATTTTTGGACAGCATACCAAGGAGGTCCTACCAATCCCAAGGATATTAGAAGAAAACATCCTTAGTGATGGAAGTGATTTCAGAACTTGAGTCTCTAAGAATCACAAGCTTGATATTGATAGTACCATCATGTAAAAACTAGGACTTTTGCCAATTCTTATTGAAACAGGAAGTACATTATTGCACTTTGAAAAACACTTGAAATTAAAAGAATATAAGAAGTTGTTTCTGTCTATAAGGACAATTTAAACAGAAGAAATAGGTATGTTCAACACATGAAAGATGATTTGAAGAAAGACATCTGACAGGCCCTCATGCCTTATTTTCCAAGCACTTCTGAACTAGGCAGTCCCATATTTTGCAAATGGTCCCTTATTCTTAAGAACATCAGCACAGCAAGTTGGTTTCAGAGATTGAATCTTAAATCATAGCTAAAAATAACAGGAAAAATGGATATGTCTTAGAAGTTGTTCTAGTGTATCTTTCCTGAAATAGATAATGTTCGTAACAAGTCATTAAGGAGAAAGTAGGTGCTCTCTGTTACCAGCCTTTCTTGTCTTGCTTCACCAGTCTTTGAATCTCTCCTTATTCTCTCTCCCAAGTCAAACCCCTGCTTCTTGACTATGACTTTCCTGCCTCAAATCTGATAATCTCCTCTCATTTATTTTTTTCCTTGTTTTATACATATCTATGTCAACAGTGTCAAATATTTGCCTAAAGAAAATGAATAATTTGACCAACAACACAACTGTGCTTAACTTTAACATAAAAGGCAACATGTTTTTAGTTTTGGTTTCTATCCAGAAGAATATTTAACCTGAAACATCTAAAGAGCCAGCAGGAATTAGGCAAGAGGAGATCTTTGTGTGTTGTGTCTTTCCTTAGTTTCAAACATCCACATGGGAACAAAACTTCATTTCAGCTCTCCCATTCTTCAAACGTGGGTTTCTTGAGTCTAAACAGAAGGTTAGCACAGTAACAAAAAATTGTGTATGCGTTTCTGGAGATAAACTCTCAGTCTTGGATAAATACACACAGGACAAAGACTGTGGAGACTTTGTATTTGCCACTGGTCGCCTGTGCAAGCACCTTCAGCTCACAATTTTAATCATTCCTTGGACCGGTTACCTAAAACTAACGAAAAAGTCAATGTTTGAAACCTGGACATTTATTTGGCATTTAAGAACTAAAAAAAATAAGTTTTATTGTGGTTTTATAAAGGTCACTGCTCCAAAAGGAAGTCAAATGCTTCATCTTCTTACATTGCCACAAATTTTTTGCTTTTAATAAGCAAAAATAACCAAACGAGGGATTTCTGTGTTTTCTTTTCTCCTTATTCATATTTTGGAGACAATAGACTTTGACAAGAGAAGCTGTACTTGATTTAAAAAATGTGTTATTCTTTTATATTTCTCACTTGGCTGTGATCTGACATTTAAAAAATATATTTATTTTTTATTTATTTATGCATTCAGGAACTGGGTTATAGGCCAGAGGTGCAAGGGATAAGAGGATTCACAAGAGACAGAGTGGGGAGCAGAACAAGCTGGTTTCACTGTAATACACTGCTGAGGGGAGCAGCAGGCAAGAGAGGAGAAGTCTGAGGCACCTTTGGGTGCTTCAACTCGTGCTGCAGTGGCTGGCCAGGGATCAAACTTTGCTGCAGTGATTTCAGATAGCTTCATAGTGCTGAGACTTAACCCCTTGCACCACCAGAGAAGCCCCCAATGTGACATATTTTCTTTACTCTTTTTTACAAGATGTAAATGAACCACGGGGTATAGACATAGATTTCCACTGTCCAATTTTCTCAAGTCCTTATTTTACCCTTTGTAAAAATCCCTTATTTGGTTATTATCTACAAAGAGTAATGACAATAGGAATAATAAATCACTCTCCAACAATACTGGTGGGGCTCATTGTAACTGTAACAGAGAACAGAGAACAGGGTGGGTATAGGTAGGGGTGTGGGAATTAGCTGTCTCTGCAGTTCATGAGATCTGATTTGGTGCTTATCTTTCCAAATCTTTATTCAGTGATACCAACTTAGTAACTTGAAATACCTGTGTTGGGAGTACTTACACCACAGAGAAGAGCAAATGTTAGAGAACAGGTCTTCCTTCACCCCAGCAAGGTAAAACAGTGCTCCACAGATTAAATATCAGAAATATTCAAAATCTGTGTTTGTTGGTATGATATGGAAGATGGAAGGAAGGGAGAGGCTTGAATGACTGAATGAGTCAAATGTATTCAGCGCCATGTCAATTAATAACTGCAATGGTTGAGACATATGAGACTGCTGATCGTCAACAAATTTTGACCTTCAAAAGACAGTTTCACATGGTTCAGTCTAATATCAAGGCCAAAGGTAACAGAAGACCCACCAAATAGTCACTAACTAAATGAAACTTTGTCTTACTTAAGAATACATCCAAAGCATCCTGGGGTGATGATTAGTTTTGTTTTGTTTTACTTTAATCTGTAAATTTTATTTTTTAAATTATTTCTTTTATATATATACTTTAGGAATGATGATAGCTATTTAATAACACTGGCAAAAACCAAGGCTCTTTCTCTGCCCATGCCACCTTCAGAAAACTGACTGTCATCTCTTGGTCACACATGTTCACTGTGGCTCTAGGCACTATTCCTACCTTCCAGGCAGAAAATCGCCTCCCTGACTGGGGGTTGAACTCAAAGCACAGTGGCTTCTGATAGCTTGATAGTGCTGAGATCTAACCCCCATACCACCAGGGAGGCCCCATGTGAACTCCTTTTTATGCTCCTCTGCCCCATGGTTGTTTTTTTTTTTTTTTATGGCAACAAGAAGAAAGCATGACTGCTCTGCCCTTTGTTGAGATGTATTATAACAAGGTTATGAAATACATATGGTCATGTTTATGAGCACAAGACTCAGAATCAGATCCATGCAGGTTCTGTTCAGATGTGGCCCTTCACCAAGAATGTGACTTTGAGCATGTTATTTAATATCTCAGTTTTTCATCTGTAAAATAATACTTTGTAATATCCTCGCAAGGATTAAATTAGACAAAATGAGTAAAGCACTGAGAGTTATTAAGAACTTAGTAAATGGAAGTCATTATTATTGATTTTTTTTCCTGTATCTGACTCAAAGAAAGTTTTGAAATTATTGTATTATTCCTTTAAAAACCAATTAAAATAATGTATACTTTATTGAAATAGCTAACCAACATGCAGTAACTAATTCTTACACTTAACACCTTTATGTAAATGGAAAATATGATTTTGTATTTTTACCCACTCATTCTCTCATACGTTACCTACGAAAAAGTGTGTAGCAATTAAAAAAATTTCTTCTATTACTTTGAAAAGGTAGCAAAACAAGGTCTCTACAGGTATTTCTGTAACTAAAAGATAAAAAATGATTATCGTTATCTCTCAATCTTTATGAATACTCACTAAGGATACAACAATATCATATGGTTATAGTTCTCAACGGATGAATTAAAGGGTACACTTGCTGCAACTTACACTGATTCCTGTAGTGATAGTAATTACTTTCAATTCTAGCAACCAGAAAGCTCAAAAATAAGTGTTTTTAAATTTTTTAAATATTCAAAGTAGAGATCTATAGGATCCTGGCCCTTCCTGATGGTGTAGCGGGTTCAAGCGCAGTACTGCAAGCTGGCCCTGGTAGCGTCCCTGCGAGTTCAAGCCACTCCCTGAAGGTGATCCGCATGGCGCGCAGACCTCTCCTGTCTCGCCTGCTGCTCCTTTCAGCAGTGTACTTTGTCAATCTGCCTGTTCTTCTCCTCACTCTATCTCTGGTGAATCCTCTCACTGCCCCTGCACCTCATAAATAAATCTTAAAAAAGAGAGAGAGAAAGAGAGAGCTATAGGATCTTAGAGTAATACCAAGAGTGAAATTAAAGTTAATTTAAGTTTAGGATTAACTTTATTACATCATGATTCTTGGAATAATACCAGTAGGCATATGGCTTGTGTATCATGGCACACAATCAGTTAACAAGTATGTTCTGAAACCTTTGCGGTTGTTCTGAAATCTTCACCACTTTAGAAGGGTTTTGAAACAAGAATTTACATATCTTCTGTACATTTTTGGAATGACCCGAAATTTTGCTATTGGCTATTTTATATAACAGTCATATCTCTCTGTTCTAACAAAGAAAGACTCTTACTGGACCTTTCTATGTATAAAATTCTATTTTAACATTTTAATCATCTACTTCAGTAAAGAATAGACAACTATCATATGGGCCGCTAGATGGCGCACTAACAACAGTGATTCTCAAGCATCAGGAGGACAAAATAACATTTTTGAAATATGTAGAGCTGAAACAGGTTATATGGATATAGTTTATGTTATTGGTTGAATGCACATATAAAAAGTCAACTATAAATGTATTTTTACACTATAAATTTCCTTCCTTCATTGCCTTTTGTTATAAAGTCATAGATGAGTTGCTCATATTAATGAAGTTGATGTGGGATATATAAGGAATGTAGTAAAGCAACGTCTTCTACATTGATATATTTAAAGGAAAATTCTATTGTAACATTTTAATCAGGGTATTTATTGTCAAATTTGAATGTATGTATAGTTAAGATTAACTTCATGTTTGACAATATCATGCAAGTCTAGAAATGACATGACATGTTAATTGCACCGAATATATGGAGCAATTAAAATATATGAAGTTGTTCTTCAGTATTATTGGCTGTTGATGGATTTGAGAAATAATAGCTGGGCCAAAAGAAAGGAGGGGACCCAGCAGAGGCAGCAATTAAAGCAGAACCACAAATGAACAAATGCAGCAGCAGATTCTGCAAACCCATAGAAGTAGCTGAAGCCACGGGACATCGATGGTCATGGGTACTTGGGAGGCATACAAGAACTCCGTGAAGGGCAATGTTTGTATCTGCATGCAAACATGCAATATATTATGAAACAAATATTTTCCTGATGTGACAATATTTAATTTCAACATTGTCTATCAAAGAACTCTTTTTCCAGGTCTGATTTACAGCTGTCTCCCAACTCAAAATAAAATTTGTAATTCATAATAACAGGTCTGCTACTCGTTGGCTATTTGCCCTTGTCTAACTATTTTCTCTTGTCACAGAACTCCAACTCCTATTCTAGCCAGGGAAGCCCGCTCAAGGAGTTGCATCATCTGGCTGCCCAAGTGTGTCACTGTGGCCTGTTGCTGAGAAGCCCTGGGGGTTATATTTTCCAGCCCCCTGCTCTTTTACATGCAGGTATGACTAGGTCTTGCCAGTGGCATATGAACAGAAACATGTGTCACCTCTTGGCCAAGATGACTAAGAAGAAAGTAGTAGTGCCCAGAAAGTAGTAGCGCCCAGAGAACGTAAACAGGACGGCTCTGGAAGTCAGCTGTGAGTGGTGGTGGCGGTGCCACAGCTTAGTTTGAATGAAGGTGCAGAGCAGACTCTTCCTCCACTTCTACCCCCTAGCCTGTCTTCCACTCCTGCCACTAACCAGGGATATCTGTTTTGGATGTGTACATTTCTTTATTTTTATTTTTATTTTTTTAAAGATTTATTTATTTGTGCATACAGAACTGGGTACAGGCCAGAGGCTCAGGGGTGGAGAAAGGCTTCACCAGAGACAGAGCGGGGAGCAGAACAGGCAGACTGTCTAAGTACACTGCTGAGGGGAGCAGCGGGGGGGTCAGGAGAGGTCTGCCGCCACATGGGGCCACCTCCAGGGCAGGCGGGAATCGAACTCATGCGGAAGTGGCTTCAGCTTCTTAGTGCTGTGCTTTAACCCGCTGCGCCACCAGGGAGGGCCTCTTTATTTTTATTTTTTAGATTTATTTATGCTTACAGAACTGGGGCACAGGCCAGACATTTGGTGGTGAGAGGATTCACCAGAGATAGACTAGGGAGCAGAACAGGCAGACTGTCTAAGTACACTGCTGAGGGGAGCAGCGGGGGGGTCAGGAGAGGTCTGCCGCCATGTGGGTCTGCTCCCTGGCTGGGGATCAAACTCGTGCAGCAGTGGCTTCGGAGAGCTTCATAGTAAGTGCTGTGCTTTAACACATTGCACCACCAGGGAGAGCCCTGGATGTGTAAGTTTCTATGTGCTAAGTCATTTAGTTGTTTTTTTGTTTTTGTTTTTCTTTTTTTTGAAGTACTATTTTAAACAAATATTTCACCAAGTGAGACATACCACTGCCGTATCCTCTTAGATCTGGACAAGAGAAGGCCTGTCCTTGACCCCTACCTCTGCCCTACCCTTTGTATCCATCAGAAGGCCCAGGTGGAGGTGACAACAGTCTTTCCTTGGGACCATAGGAATGGGGCCACCGTCCCTTCCACCATGTTTTAGGTGGTCATGATCTTAGAACTCTAAGCCTAAATAGATCCATCTTCTTAGGAAGGGCAATTGGGTGAGGGTGTGGACTGAGTATGGATATGTATGCTGGGGTCTCCATGGGCCTGTGCCTCAGGCCTCTCATGGTACTGATACAGGTCAGCAAGGGGCACTAAAACTGGTCAAGAATGGTGCCCAAATACTTTACCAGTCACCATCTGAGTTCTTCACCCATGTGCACAATTGCAAGATTACTCAAGGTTCATAGAACAACTATAATAAGATTTAACAAACCAGGAAAAACAGAGAAACTAAGGCCACAAATGACTGTTTACCTTACCCAAATCAGTGTTCAGGACTTTAAAGATGGCCTCTTCCCACCATTGCTGTTATGATGCATGTAGCAGCCAGACCTTAGGCCAGATCCAACTCATGAAGCTGTAGAAGATACGACAGGAGGTGCTCACCAGAGCTGAGATGTGCCACCAAGTCACCAGACAAGAGCTATTCAAAGCAGCAGCTGCACTGGCCAAATGGCTGCACTTTTGCAGCTCAGCGAGACACCCAGCTCCGGGTCTTCACCTTCCCTGACAGGCTGTAACAGCAGCGAAACTGGGAACAGTTTTAGTCACTCAGCTCTTCGCAAAGCCTCTCAACTTTTGTTCTCTGAGGTTGGCTGCTGGAAGCCTCTCCACATCCTTCAGAGGCCTGCAACAGCCTTCTGGAAAATAGGCGTGGTTGGGGCAGAAATCACCGACCCTGGAATCATTGAAGATCCGAAAATGCTGAAATCTCAAAAGCTGAATCCCGAGCACTGGAATCCTGGGAGCTGCTTCTGCAGTCCCTTAGATTTCATATCAGGGTCTCTACCACCACCCATACCTTTCATCTTCTGGGTCTACCCATCCCCACTAGCAGCCCCCTCCAGCAGCTGCCCCCTATGAGTCTTTGGTTTCAGTCACGGGTTACAGTCCTGGACAGGCCTGGTGTGGGGTGTGGGGGAGATCTTTAAAATTTCAAAAAGTCTGGGCCCTCCCTGGTGGCGCAGCGGGCTAAAGCACAGCACTAAGAAACTTAAGCCACTTCCGCATGAGTTCGATCCCCACCTGCCCTGGAGGAGCTCCACATGGCACGGCAGACCTCTCCTGACCTGCCCGCTGCTCTCCTCAGCAGTGTACTTCATCAATCTGCCTTTCTGCTCCCTACTCTGTCCCTGGTGAATCCTCTCACCCTCCTCATCTCTGGCCTGTACCCCAGTTCTATATGAATAAATAAGTCTTTAAAAATTAAAAAAAAAAAATTTTCAAAAAGTCTGAGAATTCTTAATTTAGTCTGGCCTCTTGGCCTTGGGTCCTTTTGATAAAACTAGAAAGATGGTGATAGAAGTGGTGGGCTTGAGCGGGGGCACTTTGTGGCCAGAGGTGGCTGTGTTTACTAGGTGGAGTGGAGAGGAACCTGAGTCCTGTGGGACAAAACAACTTTTATTTACCCCTTGCCTGGTTGTCCCAATTTGCATTCCAGAATTCAATAGGGGGGGAAGAGCTTGCCTTTCAGTTATAACTCTATTCTGCCAAGAGTGTCTGTGTGGCAGCTAAGCAAGACCAGGAGAGATTAAGATGCGTTGCCAGGCAGAGAAGGGGAAGGAATCCTGGGGCATGCATGGGTGAAAAGACATGGACGTGTTTGTAAGATGCATAGGCACAAGGGAAGTTTGTTCAGGGAGTGGGAGGCTAAGTACCTGGTTGTGTAGGAAGAGACTGAGGCCAAGGACTGTTGCCCTGTTGTGTTGGGCAACACCACACGGACAAAGAAACGGGAGTCATGGAGCAGGCTACGTAATGCAGGATGCTGTTCAAGAGCAAGATCCTGGTCTTTTTGTTGATAACCAGCCATACAGTATTAGTCATGTGAGGAAACAGAAAAAAGTAGAACAGGAGGAAGGTGGCATTGTACTTCTCATCTGCTGACAGCTTAGTATGTAGAACAGCCCTGACGCCCCAGTTAGGATTTCAATCTTATCAATAAGGCATGCCACCGATCAGCTTCTGGGGTCCTTCATTACACATCAGTCAACAGCCCCCCTGGGGTGTTCCCTGTCATACCTCACGATGTGTAAGTCAGGAGTAAGTTTATCCATTTGTCATCAGCCTCCTGGGCATTCCCGGTCACACCCCTTGGTGTACACCCTTCCGAGGGTGATCTAGCTTTATGCTCTTCATTGATGTAAAGGGCATCTTGTAGGGTTGGGTTATTATAGCTGGGCAGGTCTGACCTTGCTTTAGGAATAAAGAACTGTAGTAATAAAGTGGAGGCTGGATAGCCATTTAGGATTAGTAGGCCCACAGTGTCCCTCTCTGAGGAGTGGCTGTGAAAACAAAACAGCCTCAGGGATAACGTTAAAAAGTATTGATTTTGAAGAGGGGCTACCTTGGAGAGGAAATAGGACTGACTGGAGCAGAAAAAAGAAAGAGGGGGAGAAGGAGGAAGGTAGTTGTTCAGGCTCTAGGGTTGAAGGTTTGAGTTCCAGGTTTGGAGTTGCCTTAGCGTTGTGGGGGGCATGGATTTGAGCCCCAGACCAGGCTGATCTTGGAGAAGGCTGTGCAGACCTCTGAAGGTGGAGAAAAGAGAAAGAGACTTTGCAAGTAGCTGAGCTACTGAAACGGTTCCTGGTTTTTGCTGTGGCTTAGCTGAGTGAGTGCAGCCTTTTGTTGGGTCATTAGGTGGCTGTGACTCCTGGCCTATGTGTTGTTCATCTGGTGCTATGCTGAAGCGTCCTGCAGCTCTATCTTCTGTTGTCTTCATGAGAAGGAACCTGGAGGCTGGCTACTGTGTGCCCACGTCAGCAGAGGCAGGAGGACACTATCTTCGATGTGTGGCCCATTGTTTGGGAGAGGAGCGACAAATCCTCAGTAGTGGGAACACTGTTATAACAGTCTTTGTGCAGGACAGTACTGGACACAACTTTAGGTAAAGTAAAATGCCACTAATGGACTCAGTAACTCTTGTTTAATAAATCACATTGTTGTTGTTTCCTACGCTTGAGCAGTCTTGTAATTGTGCACTCAGGTGAAGAACCCAGACAGAAATTGGTAGGTATTTGGGCAGTGGGGCCTTGGCCAGTTTAGGGTCCTCTGCTACCAGGTATCAGTTGGAGCCAGTGTGCTTTGGGAGAGGCAGAGTGTGAGTCTGCAGGAAACTGCCCAAGGGCCCAAGGCCACTTTACAGAGCTGAGACTTTTATGACAACAGCACAGAGCTTGGAGGTGGCTAAGCAAGAGCAGAGTGTCTGGGTTAGCTCTGGATTAGAATGGAAAGCAGAAGCTGGGAGATCAGAAAATTGTTTTTAAACCATTTTATCATTATTTTTTCCTTAAATGAATTTTTTTTTCAACTGAAGTAACATGGCGTTATAACATCGTATAGTCTCAGGTCTGTGTCTTTATATAGCAACATGTGTATATGCTATATTACATTCACCACTAAAAGTTAAAAGTTCGATGTCATTCTTCACCATATAACTGACCTCTTTTACACTATTTACCCTCTCTCCCTTTCCTTTTACTTTCTGGTAACCATTAATTTGGTCTTGTAGTCTAAAAGATTGTTTCTGTTTTATATAGCTCTTCTATTTTCTCTACATACCACACAAATGAAAGCTGACAGTATTTATGCTAAGCCTCATTTTACTAAGCACAATCCCCTCGACGTCCATCGATGTTGTTGGTGGCGGGAGTCCACTTTTTAAATAGCTAAGTGTATAACACGTCTTTATTCGCTCATCTGTCATCACCAGCTCTTGGTTACAGTAAAGAATGCTGCAGTAAACGTGGGGCTTCACACATCTCCTGGACTATGTGCTGTGTATTCTTGTGTGCAAATACCCAGATGAGAGATAACTACATCATATAGAATTACTATTCTGACAAGAGATGCTGCGATGGAAAAATTCATGGGATTGAGGGAGGAAAAGGAGATATTTTGTGAAGGTAGACTTGCTCATAAGACTTACAACTCATAAAACCATAAGCACATTAAGACATAGGTCTATGACTTGGGTTTTAAGATTTGGGGCATGAACGATTTCAGTTTTTACCTGGGTCTATATTAAGCGAAAATTTCAAACAGGATTTTAAAATCTTAATTTCTTCTACCATTTTAGGACCACTTTATAAACCTTTAACATGGCCATTTATTTTTAAAAAATTTGTCTTTTACTCCTGTGTATGTGTGCATATTTTTAGAAAACTGGTGAATAAAAATGGCTTTCCATAGCTATGATTTAAAAATTAGAAACCTCAGGCTAAGTGAAAGCCAGAAAAAGTTACACTTAGAAGCAATAGGGCTTCTGTGTGTCTCTAACGTCACTCAATCCTCTTGTCTCTCAGGGCTGCCAACAGATCTCCCTCCTCAGGTGTTGGTGCCTGTGCGTGGCAACAACACATGGAAATGAAAATCAAAAGGAGTATCCACTTCAATTCAAATCAAGAGAGCAGATTATTCTGTACTTTATTCTTTGGTAAAGAGCATACAAATTAAACATTAATTTGTGTTAGTTTACCTTCAGCTATCTTCAGGAAAAGTTACATTCACATTAACTTTTTTCTTTTGGGGAGGTGGGGTTGGGGAGCCCTTCCACAGGAGTGAGATGTCTGAATTATTAGCATCTGTTCTCCACTATTGGAAAATTCCATCTCTCTAACAAAGGTTTAAAGTGTCTCCTTTAGGTCCAGTGATTGTAAAATGCCAATTAGAATTCCAAATCATCCAGTGGGCTTGTCAGGCCTGCTTGTGGGCAAATGGAAGAAATGTGGGAATTGTAGCAACGTGGGTCACTCCCTGGCTAGGGATTGATCTTGCGCTTCAGTGACTGCAGATAGCTTCATAGTGCTGTGTTTTAACCTGTTGCACCCTCAGGGAGGGCCCTATTGCATCTTTTAATTCAGTTGTATTTTTTAGGTCCATTAACTCTAACTGTAATACCCAAACCTGATTTTGAAATCTGACTGCCTTGTATTTAGAGGCAGGGATTCACAGTGATCCCCTACTTTAGGCCAACTCTTTGGCCTACCTGTCTCATCTACTCTCAGGCCAGCTTCAACCGCTAGGCTATGTTTGAACACTAGATGCAGTGCTGGGTTCAGACTGTAGCTGAACTGAGAAGTTACCCTGTCTTCCTAGTGCAGAGACTTAACCATGGAGTACTTGCTTCTATTTTTAAAAACCAAGGTACTTAACCTCTGGTTAGTGAAAGCATTCAGCTGTTATCTCAGTTTTGGCTCGAGGTGGGGGTGGGGTAACAGGTCTTTAGAATGTCACTGCAGCAGGCCACATATAAGCAGCCTCATCTATGAGAAGACACAGGTGAGCTGACCTGGACCTGCCTGCAGGCTCAGGCTTTAGCTGATCCATCCATAGGGAAAGCCTCAGGCTCAAGCAGGAATCATAGCTCTGCCCCTTGCTCCTACAGTTCTATAGGGCACCTTTTGTTTTGGATGCCAACTGTGTACATCACAGTGCCAGATGTGAGTATGAGCTACAGACTTGTACTGTAGTGGGGGGGAACTACACTGAATCATCATCCCTCCACCTTACTGCTCCAGTCTCACTACAAACAGTTCAATTAATGGAGACTTCCATTTACACGTTAGGGGTTACTGATTTTTTCTGCTGCAATTTAGTTGTGAACACAAAAGGCAAATTTGACATCTTGACTCTGCCACATCCTACCAGACCTCCCTTAATTCTTAAAGATGAATATGCACTTTTCTTGACCAAATATTTATAATTAATGAACATTTCAGACATAACAAAGAAGACATTAAAATTAATTTCCTTTTACAAATTTGGAGTTCTCAGTGTCTATCTGCAAGGGCTTAGAAAAAAATATGTTGTGATGCAGCAGAGAAGCAATGCCACATTCATTTGGTTTTCTAGTCATTTGTTTTTCTTCAGTAGCTGCCATGGCCTCATGACCTTTGGCCTTCCATGGTCAATCTTTCCTTTAATATATCAATTAATATACTTCAAACTCCTGAACTGAATGACCATTGTGAAGTCCATAGTCATAGTTTTGCGGTTCGCCAATCAAGTATTTCTGAGAGTCCTCAATGAATACTTAGATGTTTCAAGATGTTTCCTGTCGGAGACCAGCTCCAACTATTGAGGTGTCTGGAGGCAAGACAGGCAGGACCCTAAGGTGGGAAGGCGTTGGCGAGCAGAGATTCCTAAAAAGGGGAGAAGGAGAAAAATGGGAAAGGGGGGTGAGGAAGACACGGGAGTTGGAGTTGGGTGCAAGTCTTTCTGCTCTGCCTTCAGTAGAGGTTTATTTTATACATTACGAGCAAGCAGTGGGATGACATCAGCACACGAACTGGGCTGAGAGATTACAATCATCTTTTTTTCTAAGAACAGTTTAGGGTCGTATTAACATTCTAAAATCAATTAAGGTTAAAAACAGGTACATAAGTGCACAAAGTTTATGACTAATATTACTATAGTGGAGATCAACTAAGATAGAAGTACCTTAAACCTTATTTACTACTTAATGGGTTTTTGTTTTTCTGCCTGAATCATCCTGGGAGACAGAAGAGGAAATTCCTTGCTAATCAAATCTCTGAATAGGAGACATAGGTGAATTTTCTTATCTAAAGACTACATAGTAGAATCCTGAAAAACTAGCCAGAAGACTTTTGTGGATTCCTTTAAGGTGTAGCAGGTGGAAAACTTGATTAGTTTAAAAACAGGCAACCTGGATGAATTTCCACATCTAAAGGCCAAACAATAGAAAGTTTGAGTAATTCTTTAAAAGGTGAATAGAAGGCTAGGTGAGATAATAGAATGATAAGATTTGGGTTATCCTCCATCCAGCAGTGAGGGAGACTTTGCAAAAACAGCCCTTTTGCTTTTTATTTATTTTGCAGTGCTTGCTTGTCAAAGCAGGCAGGCCTTGTGTGGCCTAGGCAGTCCAATTGTAAGCTGAAAGTTGCTCAGAATATTTTGATATTACGATTATACAAAAAAGGGAGGTCATAACACAAGCTAGCAGTGGAAAGTCTGATTTTTCAGAGCTTTTCCCGATCTACCTGGAATCTGTCAGACGATAGATGTTGCATAGCTTGTGTCAGTTTCCTTTGTGGGAAATTCAACTAAGGGTTAAAAAAAAAAAAAAAAAGACTGATACAACTAGCAGGTAAACTATAGACCAGAGGCATACAGCAGGCAGTTTGCGGGGTCAGAGTGGGGGGGGCACAAAGGACTCTAGTGATGGTGAACAGGCGATATGCTGGTGGGAGATTTGTGGGGGGGCTACAGAACAGAGAAATTAAATATTGTACAAAAATTAACAACAATTTAAGGGGAAAAAAGACATTTCCATGTGTTTTGTTTGTCTCTCTCACCAGCTATTTGCTCCATCCTGCTGTTCCCTTCTCATACAGTGGTTTGCCCAGCTTGGAACAGTTCTCCCCTTCCACCACCAACCCACGTGTTGGGGCATCTTGTTCATTTCAGCAAACATAGCTAAATTAGGTTGAGTTTAGAAGAAATCTCTACTGAAGGCTTGAAGATTACCGAATGACTGTGTGGTTATGCACACGGATCTCCGCTCTTTTCTCTCCCAGATGTTGTGCAGAAAGAGCACTGTCTTGTGCAGAGCAGCCTCAGCCCCCTGTCACATGTTCCTGCCCCTCGCTCTCCGCCCCCATGCTCAGACAAAGCACTCATCCAGTGAGGCCTGGGTTGAGCTTGGGACAAAACCAAGCAGTAGAATATCTAAACCAATCCTTTACTCCTTCCTATTCATCCTTCATTTGGTAAAAAGTGAAGATCAGATCTGATCCTCAGTCCCTCCTGGCATGATCTAAGATTTCATAAAATCCTACATTAGGTGAAAATTAGAAAGAGGTGTTCTTAGGAAAACTAGCAACTCATGAACTGTTGAGAAGCGGCAGCCTGGATTTCCTCACCCTTAGCCAGATACTCTGGACTGGAGCCTATTCTGCATGCTGGTCATGGAAGCTCTGATTCTGTTAAGTTTTTAGTTCTGTCCAAAACACCCAGGACACCACTGAGGAAGGACCACATCATTCAGGAACATGTCCGGTTGCCTTAGGGGTCCAGAGTTTCTCATGGGATGGTCTTCTAAAACAATGACCATCCTTATAGCTGGCTTACAGCAGTGTAATTTCCTGAATAAAATGAATTCCTATTCCAGGATATAGCCCACCTCTCACTCTATAACTCAAAAAGGACTGATCATTATTTTTTTTCAAAATACATATCCCATATTCATATTTCAACTCCAACAAGACCATTTTGTTAGGATGGACTTTAAAAAAAATTATTTATTTAGGCATGCAAGAGCTGGGGTACAGGCCAGAAGGGGAGAGAGTGAGAGGATTCACAAGAGACAGAGATGGGAGAACAGGCAATCAACTGAAATGCTGAGGAGAGCAGCAGATCAGACAGGAGAGACCTCTCCTGCTGGACCCTGCTGGACCATGTGGGTCAGCTCCCTGACTAGGGATCAAACTGGTGCTGCAGTGGCTGCAGATAGCTTCATAGTGCTGAGACATAACCCCTGTGCCACCAGCCCCCCACCTCTTTCTGCCCCCATGGATCCTTATGACCATAGTCTCTGCTCTAGTCCTCATAATTACAGCTTAGTTTATTATAAGGAGATAAATGAATGAATGAATGAAGTCACAAGAGAAATATTTTTTGCCAACCCACTAATATTTATATCTGTTCATGTCTTTATTTGCCTGTTTTGAAAAACAAAACCTCTCTAAAGGTGTCTTTTTTCATAAATAGGAAATATAGTGCATCTGATTGTAACCTTATTTCCATTCTCTGTGAATGTACATGCGCTCAACTGAAACTTTTATAAGTTGTATGTAAGTAAGTTTCTAAGGAAACCCCAGTTCAGGAGTGGTCACCCCATGGGGCAGCAGCATTATGAGCTGCACAGTCCAAGTGGAGAGCAAGACCTAGGGGTACTACACCTCAAGAAGTGCAGCCCCCTTCAATGGCAGTCTCACTTTTATTGGGAATCAGGTTCAGGAAAGGAGGGCCGACACACGGAGGAATGTACAGGAAGGGGATGTGAATCCAAGGCCTAATAGTCTCTATGTGGTGGGCTGTGTTCTGGAGATGCATAATTGTCCAGCACAAGCTGGGGGGGTGAACAGAGACTGTTGCCTGGGGGGCTCCATTGCTCCTGCTAATCAAAGTGTCTTCTCTCTAGTTCCTGTTTTCATCTAACTTCCTGTCAAGGTGCTTGAGGTTTTGCTAATCTGGCCATGAAGTCTGCCTGCTGTTTCAGCAGACAATGGTTTCCCAGTACGTTCCCCACAATAGGACTTAGGGGCCTCCTGCCTGACTCCATGGTTCAGCTTGACTAGAAGGAACTCTGGGCACCGAGACAATATCTCCGAGAACAAGGGGAGCTGGGGAGTACACAAGGAACAGTCCCTGTTGAATAATATGAAGGGTGTTGGTCCCTGCAAAAGGTCCCTGCAGCGCCTTTAAAGATCTGGTGAATCCTACAGGAGTCAACTGCTCCAAATGTCTCTCTCTTCAGAGGCTGGGAGCAGAGTTTGGTGAATGCTTCCTCTCCAGACACTTGCTGCTGACTTCTTTGAGGGTGCTCTAGCGAATCATTCTCTCTGAGGCTGGCTGTACTCTCACCCAAGCTGACTCTTGCTTTGCTTTATTTGCTCTTGAGGGTGCCCCACCCTAAATTTTTAGTTACTTATTTACTATGTCAAAAAACTGGGATTTAGGCCAGAGGTCCAGGGGGTGAGTGTGAGAGGATTCACCAGAGACAGATTGGAGAGCAGAGCATTTACTGAAATACACTGCTGAGGGGAGCAGCAGAAGAGACAGGAGAGTTCTGCTGTGCCATATGTGGGCTAGCTTCCTGGCTGGGAATCAAACTCAAGTCATAGCAGTGATAGTGTTGAGACTTAACCCCTAGGCCACCTGGGGAACCACAGTGGGGTGCCCTACTCTGTAAACCTCATTACTGTTTCTAATCCTAAGCATCTTACTGGACTGTTTAGCACCAATCAGCTTTTTTTTTTTTAATTCAAATAATTAACTAATGAAGTAGGCTTGAACTTGATGGTCCGTTTAGCTTACACCTGATTAGTGCATTTAACTTATACCTGATTGATCCAATTTTGAATCCTAGAGCCAGCTATTAAAAGGGGAAAAGCCTAGCTGGGCCTGAAATCAGGTCAGGGCAGCCTTATTTACCTGTTGACTTCAGGGAGTCATGGCCAGAGCCATCCTCACTAGGTTTAGGGGAGGAACACAGTGACTCACCCCCTGGTACCCAGAGGCTACGGGGATCCAGTTAAAAGACCATCCTGGTTTTGGAAGATAACTGTGTTAATGAATAAAAGCAGCAATAAAAGGTTGTCTAAAGAGGAGTGGAATACAGATCTCAATTGCTGCTACAGAACAGGTACCACTTGGCTTTTGTGCTCATCCATATCATTGTTAGGGGGAAAGGATGTCCTGAACGAACTCTACAAATACAGGTTTTGTGGACTCCACCCCCTAACTCCAGGCACCAAAACTACAACTCCCAGCAACAACAAAAGGAGGACTGCTAGGACCCAAAGGCAGAGTTAAGCAGCCATTTTGGGATTTTTTTTGGATATAAAGGCCTGAGACTCGCTCTCTCTCTTCCTTAGCCTCATGGCTGGTGGCTGGTCACTTTGGCTCTTGATCAGTTTTCAGTGTGCTATTGGATTTCCAAGTCAGTGGAACTGGTAGGACACAATAGTTAACTCTCTTTCTCTCTCTCTCTTTCCCTGGGTTGTTCCTTTTCTTTTCCCTTGTAAATAAACCCATGATTGACCTTTTTGTGTGTGTCTTTAGTGCAGTTGAATCTTAAGCACATGGGTGAGAACACACAGACAGGCAACCTAACTCACACTGGATTGCTCTGTAACATTATCACAATGGGAAAAGTTGTAAGTTGAGAACTGCAACCTTAGAGCACCCTGAGTGGGGACAGAGGAAATATGACAAATAATTTCAGGATGATTCCAAAGCACAAGGGAGCAAGGGGTGGGGCATTAAGATATCACAAGATCTCCCAGAGATTAACGCTTGTCATCAATTAAAAATATGCATCTAAGGTTTGGGTTACAGTGGCTCTCCCTGGTGGTGCAATGGGTTAGAGCACAGCATTGTGCAGATCTCCACAGCCACTGCAGCATACGTTTGATCCCCAACTAGGAGGTGACCCACATGGTGCAGCAGACCTCTCCTGACCTGACTGCTACTCCCCTCAGCAGTATATTTCAGTTGATTTGCCTGTTCTGCTCCCCTCTCTGTCTCTGGTGAATCTTCTCACCCCCCACACCTCTGGCCTGTATCCAGGTTCTTGCTTGCATAAATAAATCTTAAAAAAAAATCTAAAAAGAAAAAAGGACTTGGTTACATAAAGAACCACACATACATACAGGTAAGATCTCACCACTGGACTTTTCTTTTTATAGACCATCATAAAATGAGTGTAGTATAGTTATATTTAATTAATTAGGAAAACGAATCAATTCAGAGCCAAACAACAGGAATTTCTCAAGGCTGTAGCAATAGCCCACCCCCCCCATATTTTATGTATTTTTCTAAGAGAAAAATGAGTAGTTCAAAATTCCACCATAGTGAAATCACACCTTGCCAGTTACCCTTGCCATATGGTGTTCTAAACAGCTTGGTAACAATCTCACAGGTGGTAGTTGGGTTTGTGCTGGAGCCCGCTTCACATGCATATTGAATTGTCACAGTGGATACTTGGCTGGGCCATGTCCCTCACCCAAAGCAGAAACTACTAAATCAGGATCCTCCCCTGGGCTTCCCAGTGGGAACTCTGCAAAGATCATCTCAATGGCCCCTGGAGCTTTCCAGTTTGACTGCCAGGGGAAGCTAACTAAGTCTACCCAAGGGTAAAAGCCAACTGAGACAGCTCTCTGATTTTTGCTGGAAGTTTCTACATAATGCTTCAATCATTTACAAAGCCAGTGGGGCTCTCATATTTAGATTACACTATGGCATGTCCTAAGCACATGATACTTCAAGGCAAATACCTTGCAAAATGGAAAAGTAAAGCCAAAAGCTAAAAATTAAATTTGATTCAGTTTGTCAGTGGTTCAATGTAGCATGAAACCAGACCACAATGTAGTATTGGGAGTTGCTCCTAATAGCTCTCCTCTGAGCTGTTCTGTGCTGAGTTTTTATAGAACCAAGTGGTAAACTTTAATGTTTAAAATATTTCTTTATGCAGACAAGAACTGGAGCACAGGCCAGAGGGTTGTGGGGATTCACCAGCGACAGAGTGGGGAGAAGAACAGGCAGATCTACTGAAACACTGCTGAGGGGAGCAGCAGGTGGGTCAGGAGAAGCCTGCTGTGCTTTAAAAGCCAAAGTTATGTTACACATGAGCATGGTGTCAGTACACCCATGTAATGGAAGTTTTGTTATGCACAGGTTGAGTTTGAGTTGTTCAATGTAACAATGTAATGTTACATGAATGTAAAACAATAAACTATGTTAAATGACTTCCTAAGTTTCTCTTAAGTTTCCTGAAGAGGCTGGTGTCAGAGCTTCCTTCTTCATGTTCTCAGAGCAGCTGACACACTGGCTAGTTGCACAGAGTCCACAATGCCAGAGAATAATCCACAGTGTAGCTATGAAAGGGGGTACAACCTCAAGCCCTTGAAAAGCAAGAACCTTGTGTAAGTCTTCACTGCTACCTGCAGCTAGAAATTTGGCACTTAATAAGAACTGATTAAATGAATATTGTCACCTCAATAGAAATGCTTACCACACATAATTTCATCTAGCATTTCTGCTTGCATGAATTCAATTACTTCCAGAGAATTGGTGGACCCTCTTAAAGTACTTTTCACCTAATTACCAAAGAGTGATACTAATCATAAAGAATCTTTTTACTGAAATGAAAATTACAGACTTTATAAAAGTACAGTCTTAAATAAGAGAATAAGAGAAGACTGGCATGTTTCCTTTTGGGAAGTAAATCCAGGTTTGTGATTAGTGCCAACTAGGATGAGTATAAAACCGTCAGCTTTGCCTATCCCAACATTCCATGAACGCCTGGACATGTTTTTGGATGACTCCTCTGAAACCAAAGAGTAAGCCAGGGGTCGGGCAAAGGACTCTTGCCTCAAGTACAGCTGCTTAGGGCAGCTCTGAATTGGTGCTCCCTAAGAGGTTACATTTCTCATACTAATGCTAAGAGAATTCCTGGTCTGTTGCATTAAGAAAACCGTGACCTGCTGCAGGAGGAACTACCCACGGTAGTTTCAGCTTTGTTGACTTCCCAATGATTCGGAGAAAACAATCCTTTTCACAAAAAGTGAAAAACACCGATAAAGAGATAAAGAAGTAGTGCAGTGTCTTCAATAGTTTTTCCAAGTTGTGGAAGTTACCATGTATTCACCGAAGAAGCAAATTCATCCTGCATAGTGGTGTGCATGCCTTCGCTGTTCTTCCAAGGACCCCAGGTTAAGCCCTACTCACCTCCTGCCAGACTCTGTGAGGAGGGTACCTAATTGGCCTCCCTGTGGTCTTTCTTATCCTTCTTTAATCATCCCATCTTCATCATTTAGCCATGAAAATGTAATGCACTATACTAGGGATTTTTTTTTTTTTTGTAAAACTTTGAAGTAGTGTCAGAGGAAAGACTTTCTTTAGAGAGGATAGACTTTTAAAGTACCCACTGAAGTGACTTTTAAACAGAATAACCTAAAGGACTGATCTGTCTGCCAAATTCAGTGTATGTGTAGGAGTGTGTCTGTATCCCCTCCAGATGAAAACCTAATAGTTTGTGTTCCTCTCTGAAGCAAACAAAAAATGCTTTTATTTTTTTAGAAGTCTATGCCAACAGGAGTTTGTGAAACACACAGCA
This sequence comes from Condylura cristata, assembly GCF_000260355.1. Lineage (NCBI taxonomy): Eukaryota > Metazoa > Chordata > Mammalia > Eulipotyphla > Talpidae > Condylura > Condylura cristata. The sequence goes on from NW_004567137.1 coordinate 1,313,841, forward strand.
AAAGCTAGTCTTCATCTGCTGATGTCCTCAGATTTGAGATTAAATAACAATGTATCCTTCCCTTTTCCCATATAGTTACCATCATTTCTTCAGACATTTAGTCTAAATGTAATTTCAAAGGATCTAACAAGTTCTTCCCAGAATGTCTGATGTTTTCAAATTTTATTTTATTACTATTCTTATCATCTCTAGCATCTATACACATTGTATATAGCTAACATATTGTTTGGGAAAGTTCTTAAGTTACTCTAGGATGAATTTTAATTTTCCATTTAAAGCTGAGCTTTTTTTTTTTTTAAGATTTAGTTATTCATACAGAACTGGGGTACAGGCCAGAGATGTGGAAGGTGAGAGGATTCACCAGAGACAGAGTGGGGAGCAGAACAGGCAGATCAACAAAGTACACTGCTGAGGGGAGCAGCGGGCGGGCCAGGAGAGGTCTGCCACGCCATGTGGTCACCTTCGGGGCAGGCGGGGATCGAACTCATGCAGAAGTGACTTAAGCTTCTTAGTGCTGTGCTTTAACTCACTGTGCCACCAGGGAGGGCCTAAAGCTGAGCTTTTAAAGACATTCTATATGAATACTAACTGGCAATTTTAAGAAATGTGTTTTAATCTTAAGAGGTCTCATCACTTAAGATGCTTATAAACCTTACAGAAAGATGTCAGTTACAGACAAAATTGCCCATATTTCTACTTGTTGGGAAATAAATACTATCTGTTGGGTGTCGTGCAAAGGCTCATGGTCTAGAGAAGAAATGAATTTGAATGCAGTCTCTAGCGCAGTGTTCCTGGGGGAGATGCACTTCAGATGGCAGTGCCTAGCTTCCTCTTCTTGAGTATGTGTCTGGCTCTGTGAACCCTGAAGCACTCTGCTAGTGCTTCCCAGGCTGAAGGAGTGTCACTTTGGGCAGTGCAATTTATTCTTGATGGTTAAAAGTTGAGGCAAGTTTTTCCTTTCCTTCTATTTCTGGCCCAACAGAGATGGGAGTTTCCTCTTGGAGTTACGAGTATTTATTGCCACATTATTTAATACTTACAGTATTAAAGAGTATTAGCAACATGAACATTATCATGTAGTTAAGAATTATTGAAGCTAATTAGTGAATCTGAGTTTTTGGCATAAAAATGCTAACTTCTTAAAAGGTACTATTGGTAATGAATATAATGAAAAATGTAAGTCGCTTTTTCAAGTCTTGGTTGAAGTTTGTCTTTCTGCCTTCCCATACTTTTTGTATGTCTATATGTATGTATGTATGTATGATTGCACAGACTTAATTGTGTAAAAATTACCAATAGTTTTCAGTAAAATTGGTCTTTAAGTCCAAGTGCCTCTTATATAGAACAAAGATAACTAACAATGATCACTCTTGAATTGTGATTAAATTCTACTAACTAAAGAGAAACCCTGACAGAAAATAAAATCCTTTTTTCCCAGCTTTATAAATAACTCTATACATTGTCCCTAAGGCACAAAGACTTTACCAAAAGTCTATTTGATTTATCACAAAAAAAATTAAATTCTGGTAACAGTAAGAATTTTTTTTGTGTGATTACTTATGCTACTCTAATCTCAGTTGTGACGTCCTGTATTTTAAACATCACTAATTGTTCTATTTGTGTATCACTAAGTGCAGTTTTAATATAATACCAGTGAAATTATTTTCTTTAAAAGTCCGGGCCCTCCCTGGTGGTGCAGCAGGTTAAAGCACTGTGCTAAGAAGCTTAAGCCACTTCTGCATGAGTTCGATCCCCGCCTGCCCCGGAGGAGATCCACATGGCGCGGCAGACCTCTCCTGGCCAGACCGCTGCTCCCCTCAGCAGTGTACTTTGTCGATCTGCCTGTTCTGCTCCCCACTCTGTCTCTGGTGAATCCTCTCACCCTACACATCTCTGGCCTGTATCCCAGTTCTGTATGAATAAGTAAATAAATCTTTTTTTTTTTTTTAAAGTCCACTGACATATTTGCTCACTTGTTTGTTTCCATATCTATTTCTTCAGTTAGGGGATGCATTATCTGGGCACATTTTGTCTTTACCAATTCAATTTTCTTAATTGTCATCCTGCCTGATAACTTGAAATCATGAACAACTGACTCAGGTGGCTACTTATCCTCCTTGAAGTCTAGATGGGGCTGAAAGTCCAGGGTAGCTATTTTTGCAAGCTGTTCCAAGTAGTTGTTTGAGTTGTTCAGCTCATCAGTCATTCATTCCACAGACAAAAGGTAAAGAGGGGAGAGGGTAGCCCCAAGCAAAGCTATGGAGAGGCCTTTGAATTAGGACTCCCAAGAACATAAAAGGCATTAATCAGTCATTTTTAGGAATAAACTCTAATTCCTAAATACATCTTTGGGGCATCTATTTTGTAGGATGAAATCTAGATCCATCTCTTTCATCTCTATTTCTCTACTCATGCCAACCACTGTGCTGAGAGCTAATAGAGTTGAACAGAGAGTGGTAGAAACATAGATGAACTCAAACATTATGTAGGAGATTCACCAAAAGAAACACACACAAATATGAACTGAAATGATAGGCAGACCACCAGTGGTCTTAAAGTTGGTTCCAGTTATCCCATCTGTCCTTTTTGAGTCATTTCTTTGGAAAAGGCATGTGGCTCTTTTGTGCCTCCCACACTGCATGGCAGAAGGCAGATGACCTGAAGTGCCACTTGAGCGCCAGTGTTTTAGTAGCTGCCAAAGTTGTTCTGATTGTTAAAAGAATTTGTATAATTTGATTGGTTTATGAGATACTGGACCATGAAAAGTTACAAATGAATTTTACTTGACTTCAGTAGGTTCTCTCTTTATTTTTAATTTTCCCATCTACCACTCCCCAGATGAATCATTTCAGTAGTCAGGGATAATGCATTATATCAGAATGTGATTCAGGTGACATGCACATGAAGTCCTCTATTTTAAAAATGAGCTTTCGCTTTAAGTGAATATATCACTCTTAAGTCATACATATTATTGAGGTGACATTAACACAAGTTACCAAGTGGTATGAAATCTGTTAACTTCACATTTGAAAATGTGACAATAATTTGAGCATTTAATATGTTGAAACATTTTCTGGTCACATACAAAACATTAAATTTGGATGACAAATTGAATGAACCAAGGCAGTTCACAAAGGTTCCTGTCACAATTTTTTTTCCTAGAGAAAAATTGTATTGCATAGCTGAATTTCTTAGTTCTTAAAGATGAATTTGGCATGACATCCATGGAATTAGATTAATTAAGAAAATCTGAGGGTTAAGTAAGAAATCTTGAGGTTGATGAGTTCTTTGAAATAAAGAATTCTATAATGAAGGAGTATACTGACTATGTACACACAAAAACTTCCATGAAAAAGTGTTCATTTATTTATTTTTTTAAGATTTATTTATTTATTCATACAGAATTAGGGTACAAGCTAGAGGTGCAGGAGTAGTGAGAGGCTTCACCAGAGACAGAGTGGGGAGCAAAACTGGCAGATCAACGAAGTACACTGCTGAGAGGAACAGCGGGTGTGTCAGGAGAGGTCTGCTATGCCATGTGGGTCACTGCCGGGGCCCGGAATCAAACTGGCACTGAAGCGGCTGTGGCCAGCTTGCAGTACTGCATCCTAACTCGTTATGCCACTAGGGAGGGCCCTGATCATTTATTTCAACACATCAACAGAGCACTGAATTATTCATTAGCTTGACTGTTAACTTTTTCCTGACCAGATACAGTTTTATTCCTTCTTCTGTTGGAGGGTAGAGCTGTCGTCCTTGCTGGGAGGTGGGCACCACAAAGCCTTCCTGGGGAAGAATGACTATCAATGAGGTGTTTGAAGAATTCCCTAAGGAAACATGGTAGCAATGGCAACTGTACTGAGAGGCAAGGGAACAGGTGTAGGCAACAAATGGGTAGGAACTGCTTGGAGAGGGCTTGCTGGCTATGCAAACTGGTCATCAAGAGGCTACTTTCTCTCAGGGAGTGAGATGGGGTGGGTGTGGGCACGGGTGGTTTGGTGGAGGATGAGTGGAACGTGCACATATGGAAGGACAAAAATGTAACAAGAAAAATTTAAATAAGAGATGAATAAAGAATGCTTTAAAATATATAAATTAAATACATAAATTATGCTTAAAGAGTTTATACAAAGAACAACAGAAACTTAATGATATGAGATGACCTGTGTCATGATTAAAAAAAAAGACAAAGTTCAAAATGTATAAGTGAATGTGTAAGAAAAGGTTAACAGAGTTGATTTCTACGTGGTAATGTCATGACTGTCTTATGTTTTCTTCCTTTTGCTCATGTGTAGCTACTAAATTGGCAAGCATGCTGTGTTTTTGTAATAGCAACAGTGCTTTGAAGGAAGTTTTCTGATAATATTGACATTTCATTCAATATATTATTAAACTAGAGAAACAGAGATCCTTTAATATGTTGGTCATTATTTCTATTCACCCATTCACCCAACCCTACCTGGCCCTCCACAGGTATACAGAATGTGAGGTGAATTGCACTCTACTTACTAACAAGGACACCACTGCTTGATTGTGAAGATACCATCATAGTTACATCTGGCTTAATTTTCTTGATTTTTTTTTTAAGCTCTGTCTAGGCTTACACTTTTTATCAACATCACTTCAACCTTCCGTTATCTTCCTGATACATAAAATGGACAGAGGAAGGAAGAGAAAGTCTGATAAATGACAGAGATGAGTGTGACAAAGAAGATCTACTATGTTTAACTCGTAATACACACTAGTAAAACTTTAGGAGTCAGGGCATAGAAATACTTCCTGTGAAAAAGAATTCTTTTGTGCTCAAATTGTCGGCATTTGTCCAGCAACTGGAGGAATATTCATTCAAAAATGGTCAGAAAACATCCTTTACATTTCATGTACATATAACATGCTAGAATTTTGCTGTCTAAATTGAAAAAAAAAAACTGACTCACTTTTGTATTCTAAGTGTTTGTAGCCTATCCAGAAGTTGATGATGACTACCAATTCTCACAGCCACGGATTGTCTGTGTAGCAAGTGCTGCTCCACTCACCTCATCCTCCCAGGTCGGGCCTGGGGCAACACCACTGGGAGCTCCCAGTGTGGTTGGCTGTGATCTTTTACATGCACCTTGAGACACCAGGAAGGTCATCTCATAATGTAACACATAAGCCTTGCCTTTTATCTTCCACATAAATGCTCTAGAACAGAAACCTCCGTGGACCATCCAACCTGAACTCCTTCCACATCACGTTGATCTGAGTGCAAAGCAGTCTTACCTGGATCGGGTATGTCAGATGAACGCCTTTCCAACCCAGGTGATCCTAACTTAAAACCTCAGGCCTCATCCCATCCCCACTGCCTTCTCGGGAATAAAGGTTCAGACCCATGGGGGGGGCTGTCTCTGTAAAAATTCTCAGGGAGCATTTCCTCACCTTCCCCCACCAAGGTCTGGGCACCATTCAGCACTACCTGCCATGCCCTCTGCCTAGCCCCACTCTACCTTCCCTCTGCTAACCCTGCTTGTTTTGAGAAGGGTGCTTTTGGTCAATATTCAACTCTTCATATATCAGTTTCCAAAACCCATGAGCAACAATTGATCTTACTAAAGAAACACCTCCTCTGTCATGTGAAATTCCTTGCTTTACTCTTTATGACCAACATTCTAAAGGTGGATGCAAAAATTGGTGCCTAACACATAAAACTATGTTGCATAAATACTAAAATCATTGCACTATTACTAGATAAATAAATACTAAAAGCTTCCCCATACATCAAAGGCCATTTTTCTAAGCACTTCAGTCAAAACCAGTCTCACTGCCCTTCATCCTCTTGGGACTCATTTCATCCTCCTGGGGGGATGAGTGAGAGACATCTCCCCTTCTCCAAATGGGAGAACGGTAACTGGCAGAAAAAAACTCATTCCATCTCACATAGGATGGAAGGATAGTTTCAGCTTCATGACTTCAGAGGCCAGTGCATCCTCCCATTTCTCCTGACTGCCTCAAGGCCCTAACTTGACAAGGAAAACTAATTTCATATCTTTGGAGAACTTTGACTTCTTGTTAGTGATTTGTGTTAAAAGGGATTTGAAGGTCTCCCTGGGTGAAGTCAGAGAAGGTTACCCAATTGACCACTGATTTATTCACTCAAATATCTACTGAGCATGTCTTAATATACCAGACACCCTTCAAGACTCTATGAGAGACAGCACCTCCCAGGGCTACTGAATGCCACAGACCTGCCATTTTTGAGTCTAGCTGCCATCTACATAAGTAAAGATGGGTTTGCAGGTACTGCAAATACCCTGCTCCTTCTCCACACCATTCCACTTCTGTGATCATCATTGGCTTTTCCTGGAATTTACAGACCCAGGTGCCACTCTAGCTGCCTACCATACTGAAGGCACCAATAAGGTGAATCAGCTCTCCCTCCCTCCATTTCTAAAACACATTTGAACTTTTTAATAACAGAAGAATCTTATAATAGAGTCTTTCCAGGTTCCTGGAGAGCAGGACTGGAGGTTTCTTCCAGAGGTCATTTCCAACACCTTTCACCAGCTACCTGGGGACACTAGTGATGTCATACTAAAATCCTGTCCTGGAGGTGATTTGACTACACTGTAGTGGAATTTACACGTTGGACCTGCCTGATCATGACTCTGTGTGCCAGACTCTCAGGGTGGATTTGGTCCCTCCCTAGCCCAGGTGTTTGGGGCACAGGCCAGGTTAGGCTGATACTGAAGGTACAGACCTGGGCTCCCAACTTTTAATGTAAATCTCACCATCTTTGGTGTTTTGTTCTCTTTGTTGCTGCCATATAACAAATCATAACCAGTTCTGTATTAGATTTGTAAATATATGGTATAAAATTCATGCAAATGTTGAGCTGGGGTTGTAAAGTCAACTCAAAATCTTAGTCATCATTAATTGATGAATTACTTCAGTTCTATATACTATTTAATATCTTCCTTAATATTTAATCTCAACTTCATCCTCTAGATTAAAGCAACTGAGAATTGTAATTACTAAGAATAGTCCAGCACAAATTCCTTCAACTTTTCTATAGTTTACCTGAATTTTTTCTTTGTTGCTGTCCTAGGAGAGGAAATATTCCTCCTTTTTATCAAATCTAATCCTTCACTGGCTGAATTCTTATGGAACTCATTTCACATATTTAGCACATTTCTTGACTTGTTACTCTTCTTTTATCTTCTACCCCTAAGCACAGATAATCCTACTGTATGCAAATTAAACCCCAAGATAAATGGAACATATCTTAACTAATAAAAGCCATAAATGAAAAACTCTCAACTAATATTCTCAATAGTGAAAAACTGAAAGCCTTTCTACTAAGATCTGGTATAAGACAAAGATGTCTACACTCCCCACATTTATTCAACTTGTATTATAAGTCCTATAGTAATTAGGGAACAGAATGCTATAAAAGGAATCCAAATTGGGAAAGAAGAAGTAATACTATATTTATGGATGTTATGGTGATATACATGGATGCTGTGGCCTTTCTTCCACCTGGGGCCTCTGCACCTGTGTGTCATGGCCTCTCTATGCACCTATGTATGTAAACAATTTGTATAAGGCACTCCCGCATGATTGCCTTGAGACAATGGCCCACATCACAAGGTAGCCAGGGATTCCTAGGTAACCAATGACTGTTTGTGTGGTCATGGTCCAAGACAGTCTCTGGGAATAGCTTGGAAATTACACCAAGCATCTGCAAGGGAAGTTCTCCCTGTATATGTGGCCGACATGTCCTCCCTGTTCCCTATATAATTAATACCCTTTGATTATCTTTTGATCCCTTTGTTCCCCATAAAGATAAAAACCCTTTGCTTCCCCTGGACACTGTTTCTCCTGCCATTGGCACATATCAATCATGCTTGTTCACTGTTACTAAATAAATAGCAAGAGGGCTGTTCACTGGACAGCAGCGTCTTGCCCTGCAAACCTGCTCCAATACTAGTCTCTCAGGTGTGCCCCTGGGGATGTGCGGGTGTGTTCCTGTCCTCTAGACATGGAGATTCTTAAAGAGTCCATGGAGAAAATAAAACAATAAACCAGTGATTCAAAGTGGCAGAATACAAAATCAACACACAAAAATGAGTTGCCTTGCTCTTTACAAATAATGAACTAGAAGAAATTAAGAAAGCCATTCTATTTATAATCTCACACACAAAAAATAAGTACTTGAGAAGAAACCTAACAAAGGAGGTAAAGGTTCTGTATAAGGAAAAGTATAAAACGTTAAGAGAAATAGAGGAAGACACAAAAAATATAAAGCTACTCCCATTTAATGATAGGAAGAATCAACATTATAAAAATGGCTACCCTACCCAAAGAAACTTACAGATTCAGCACATTTCAATAGAAGTTCCAATGTCATTCTTCAAAGAAATAGAACCAAAATTACTGAAATTCATATGGAAACACACACATACACATATAACCCAAACAGTCAAAAGTCTCCTGACGATGGGCAAAAAGGTGGTGTCAACCAATCTATGACAAAGAAGAAAAATATATACACTACAGCAAGGAATGTCTTTTCAATAAATGATGTTGGGAAAACTGTATTTCCACATGAAAAGGATGAAATTAGAACATTATCTCACACCATACATGAAAATAACTCAAAACAGATAAAAAGACTTCAGACCACAAAATACAAAGAAGAAAACATAGGCAGAAAACTCCATGACATAATCTTCAGAAACATCTTTGTGGACTCATCTCCAGTAGCAAGGAAAACAAAGGAGAAAAATAAACAAATGGAACTATATTAAATGAAAAAGCTATTTTACAGGGAAAGAGACAGTACCTAAAACAAAGAAACAGCCCATCGAGTAGGAGAAAATACTTGCACAGCATACATATGACAAGGACAGTTATTGAAGATCTACAATGAGTTCATAAAACGCAACAAGAAAAAATAACACAAAATAGGCAGAAGAACTACATAGACCTTATACAAAGAAGACACGCAGATGGACAGCAGGCAAATGAAGAAATGTTCATCATCACAGAAATGGAAATCTAAACTACCTCACACCTGTGAGAATGATCCATATAAGAAACAAAACAAAACAATACCAGAAACCACAAATGCTGGTGAGACTGATGGTATAAATGTAGAATAGCCTGGTTCTTCTGAAAGAACTGTGAAGATTCTTAAAAGACTAAAAATGGGTCTAGGATATGACCCAACAATTCCATTCTTAGGTATCCAGTCAAAGAATACAAAAGGATACCTGCATTCCTATGTTTATAGCAGCACTGTTTAGAATAGCGAAGATATGGAAACAAACTCATACCCCAGAACAGATGACTAAGTCAGGAAGATATGATGTGTACACACACACACACACACACACACACACACACACACACACACTGGAATCTCCACTCAGCGTTCAAAAAAGACAAACTCATGACATTTGCACCAACAAGGATGGAACTTGAAGGGATTATCTTAAGTGAAGTAAGCCAAAAACAGAAAGAAAAATACCAGATATTCTCACTTGTAGGTGGGATTTAGGCAAACCAAAGAATCAGAGAAAAGCAAATTATAACAAACCCTTAAAAACTGACCATAGAGCTAAGTATCTAGGAGGGTGAGGAGAGCAGAAGGTGTAAAGAGGGAGGAGGTGAGCACAGTGGACTATGGTGGAGGACCACGGGTGCTTTGGTGAATACACCTGAGAAGAGGAATCTTGTTTTGTGAAAAATCAAAACAGCTAAAGATATAATGACACATCATTGATAGAAATAAAAACAAATAAACCCCCAAATAAATCTACTTCTTTGGATCCTCCTATCCTGACCCACAAGCCACTGTCCCATCTTCCTCTTTCCCTTCTCTGTTTAACTGTCTCATCTCCAACAATTGCAGCTCCATCCTTCTAATTGGTCAAAAATGCCCAAGGTCAACACATGTCCTTCTCTTAAAGCCCAAAATTTCCAATTCTTAGCAATCCTCAAGCTCTCCCTCTTGTGAGCAGCTTTACTGTTACTGAGAGGGTCAAAGCCACCATCCGTTCCTGGATTATTGCAGTAGATGGGCTCCTAGTTCTTGACCTTCTCCAGCCTATTCTCAAAGCAACAGTCAAGTGACCATTTAAAAAGGGTCAGGCAGGCCCTCCTTGGTGGCGCAGCAGGTCAAGCACAGCACTAAGAATCGAAAGCCACTTCAGCATGAGTTCGATCCCCACCTGCCCCGGAGGTCACCACATGGCTCGGCAGACCTCTCCTGACCCACCTGCTGTTCTCCTCAGCAGTGTACTTCGTCGATCTACCTGTTCTGCTCCCCACTCTGTCTCTGGTGAATCCTCTCCATGCCCCTGCACCTCTGGTCTGCACCCCAGTTCTGTATGCACAAATAAATAAATCTTCAAATAAATAAATAAATAAATATATGGCAAAGGATGTTCTTCTGTTCAAAGCACTCCTGTGGTTCAACACCTACGGTGACATCTGAAGTTCTTACATCCTATGATGTGGTCAGCACTAGCACATCCATTTCCTGCCTCATTGCTCTGATCCTGAAGTTCCTCACATACCACATTTTTAGCATTGGTGATTTAGTGGTGAAATTAACATCTGGCAAAAGTTTTATCACCTCAAATTCCTTCTGTAGGAATGTTCCTCCTTTGTCATAGTCAAGGCCTAGTTCAATTATCATATTTATGTGTTCTTTCCTGACCATACCATATCTCTATTTTTTTTAATTTAATTTTTTAAAAAGATTTATTTATTTGTGCAGGCCAGAGGCTAAGGGGCGATGAGAGGCTTCACCAGAGACAGAGTGGGGAACAGAACAGGCAGATCAATGAGGTACACTGCTGAGGGGAGCAGCAGGCGGGTCAGGAAAGGTCTGCCACGCCAAGTGGTCACCTCCGGGGCAGTCGGGAATCGAACTCATGCGGAAGCGGCTTTAGATTCTCAGTGCTGTGCTTTAACCCGCTGCGCCACCAGGGAGGGCCCATATCTCTATTTTTGCACATCTCAGCTTGCTACCACTTTCTTGTCACCCCCTTCTACTATTACAGGTATTGTATTTGCATGACCCCCTCTCTCCACCTTCCAACATGCCCCACAAAAACAAAAGCATTTCATTTCTTCTATTCTCAGCTGCAATTCTAGCACCTAAAATAGTGCCAACCATATCTTAAGGTCTCAATAGGTTTATAACTATTTATGATGAAAAGATATCAATAGTCTTCAATGCATTATGAATATAGCTTCCAATTCTACAGTTCTATTGAGAATTGTAACAATGTAATCACAGAGAAAGAGGAGGTTCCAAGTTTCCTGCCCCACCCTCAGGAAGGATGGAGCTGGGATGGGAGGAGAAGCCAGAAAAGACTGGGAGAAGGAAGAGGGGGGAAGATGAGGAAGAAAACTAGAGGATACACATGAAACAGAGATAGTGAAGAAGACACACTTGCTTCTTGGCCTTGGACACCCCATGAGCATGGGAGGAGATGGAAGGAGACACCTGAAAGAGACAGAGGCATGGGTGAGAGATGTGTGGGGAGGCTGAAAGTGGCAGCCATTATCTTGACCTGTATTTTGCTTTTGCTGTTTTTCTTCCAGACTTGCCTGTCCCCTCTGTCCCTACCAGAAGGTTCCTAAGACTTGTGGCAAGCTTTTGGGTCTCAGTGGTCCTTAATTTGGGCCAACCCTGTATATAATTTGTGTGCTTAAATTGAAACTATTTTTACTATATTCTTTCTCTTCTCTATTACACAGTAATTGTTTTAAAGCTCTTTTTACTGAAAGCTTTATACACTAGAGTCTGTTTTGTCTTGTGGCAGCACATGGCAGAACTCATTTAGAGCTTGAAGGTTTGGAGATCCCAGGGTACCCTTCCTTCTGCCCAGTAACAGTTTGATCTCTAATTTTTATTGCCTTATCCAATGGCACTTGATATGACCTCATTTATTCTGACTGCTCAATAAATGGCTCTAACAATTCCCTTTGTTTTAAAACACAACAATTGTGTCAATATTTATTGTCTATGTAGAATCACAAGGTCTTGGACCTTATTTAGGGTGAACTGGCTGTCATCTGCATGTTTCTTACCTAACATATAGATGCTTCCAGAACCTTACCTATAACTACCGGACTCTGTTCAAACACCCAGACAGAAAGGAAATTCATCACCTCTTGGAGCAGGTCAGTCTCCAATAAAATATTAGTAATTGATTTTATGGACTAATATCTGCCTCTTTGCATCATCCACATTCTGTTTCTTATTCTTAGTTCTGCAACTGGACAGAAAAAAGATCCAGTTTTGCTTCTTTATCTCCTCCCCTCAACATATGCATTGTTCCTTCTACATCATCTCCCATCATGTTATGAATTTCTTCAGTCTTGCACACTGTCCTTTAGAGAAGTTCTCATTTACCAATGATACCTTCTAAAAATTTTACTTAGAGGCTTCCACCCTTCTCCTCCGGGATTCTAATAAAACAGGACCCTCACTCCTGTTAGGGATGGCAGTTGATTAGTATATTATTGTGATGTGATAGAAAATCCACTTAATCTCTTACATTTTTAAAATATGGGCTGCAATATAGACCCATTGTTCCCAGCCTATAATTGTAACAAGTCTTTAGTCATTTTACTGTCATTTTATAGATTATACCCTTGCCACCATTTAGCTTCCCAGTGCTTTGATAAAAAGCCTTAGCTTCTTCACCTGGAATTCAATGTCCTCCAAAATTAAAATCTTCCTATTTTTCTAACATTTTAAAAGATTTACTTATTTATGCATACAGAACTGGGATACAGGCCAAAGGTGCAGGGGTGAGCAGGGAGCAGAACAGGCAGATAGAGGAAGTGCACTGCTGAGGGGAGCAGGGTCAGGAAAGGTTTGCCACCTTGCAGGTCATCCTCCTGGCAGGGGATGAACTTGCCCTGAAGTAGCTGCTGCAAGCATCACAATGCAGCACTTTAACCCATTGTGCCACCAGGAAGGGCCCAATTTTTAAATTTTTATTGTCCACTGCTACTCTAGGTTTCTATTAAGGTTAGCATAGCAATGGGGGTTCTTCTCTCCATTTCCATCTGCCCAATACATGAGGTGGTGAGGATAACAATGTTTTCTCATCTTGTTTGGTAATCTATTCTTTTGCACCAGTTCCCTTCACTTGCTAGCAGGTAAACTCACAGAAGTGGTATCTACCTTTGTATACATTTCAATTTTCAGGAAAATTTGAAAAATAAGTTCAGAACACTTAAGGTTTGAGAATCTTGCAAAACCAATTTGGAAGCTTTAAGTTAGCTTAACCATACAGAGTATATAGAAATCATTTTGAAAGACAGATGCATATGAATATTTTCCAATTTCAAGGCAACACTTGACAGTATATTACTACTGTTACAGGCACATGTGGGAAGGATTCAAAGCTAGCGCGAATTCCAGCGTGACACGGAGGCTTGCTCAGGACTGTGGGCCTCTGAGAGCCCTCCGCCAAGGCACTGGGGCTACAGTTGTACTTGGTCTCTTCCCCTGTCTCCTCTTGCCTTTCAAAGCTTCACCTTCAGGGTCCCCTGTGGCCCCATGGCCAGCACCCTACACCTCTCCAGGACGCACCTGCACATCAGTACCAACTCCAAGGGCCCAATCCCTCAGGTGATCCAGGGCATGGAGTCATCAGGAATGCAGGCTCTTTCCCCATGCAGCACTTTGTTCTTACATTTTTCATAAACAGAATTTTAATACCTTACCCGGAATGTTCATGGCTACAAGGACAGAAAGAGTCTCTAAAAATATATTTACCTTTCCCAAACTCCTTGGCCTAACCTGGGAGAGAGCAGGACACAGGAGGGCCTACTTAGCATGCCAACTACTTAAGTCTATAAAACTCAGGGCTGCTACTGACAGGTTGCCCAGTGCTGCCAAATTATTTCACAAGGCAAAAAACTCGGCTTTCTACTATCACTAGATACACAAAGTGAAAGTTACTTGTGCAGAATTAATGAATACTGTTTTCTCTACACTTGTCATGTCCTAACTCTCCTTATTCACCCAACTTAATATTTAGGTTTAATCCCATGGCCTCAGAAGAAGTTGCAAAGTCTGTGGTTCTCCCTACAGAAACTAGTGATTAAAACCAGACTATTCTGATTATCCTTTTGGAGAAACCTTACTCCATGGGCACCTCCTAAAAACCAAGAAATGTATGTCAGTCAGTAATTCCTTTCACTGACAAAGCTGCCTTGGTTTCATGGCAGTCAACAGAAAGTGACTGATGTGCCTATAAAGACTTCTATGTCTTAGTGGAAGACAGACCTTTATCAGTGATTGTAGGGTAAGTGAGTTAATCAGGCTTTTTATGCCACTAGCCTCTGTGGCTATCACCTGTGGCCTTGATCATGTTAATACAGATGGTGCATGGAAGTGTGGGTGTGGGGCCTGCATGCTTGATGTGGACACCTGAAGTAGGGTGAAGGCGTGACTAAGAGTGCACACCTGAGTCCCAAGGCCAGGGATATAGGGGCACCATCACTCAGAGACAGATGATGGCTACAAGAGGACGAGTGACTGAGATGAGACCATGAGAGAATGCCAGAGAGCACAGAGAAAATCAAGACTGATGGGGGCTGGGAGGCTCAGTTGCCTGCCTGCCTCCCAGCATCCCCCCCAAGCCTGTGCCTGCCTCCTTGCATGCCCGGTGTACCTGGTTCCCTGAGAGAGCATTCAGCCTGACAAAAACCCACTAAAAGCTCTAGGACTCTCTTTTGTCTGTTTGCTTGAATTGATAGTGAATCTGCCCTGTACGTAATTGCATTAACAGTGATTCCCATCCACTGTCCTAATTTCCTCTACGTTGTCGAGATCCATAAAAAGTCACGGTTTCCAGTCACAGACGGTTTACAGTCTGTGGATCCTCTCCTCCTCCTGCTGAAAACTGCGTTTCTGCCTGTTGTGTAACCGTGCCAGGCATGGTAGTTCATTGTTAGTTCCTGCAGATGAAAAGAGAATTTCAAAGCTCTGAGTAGGAAATTTACAGACCATTAAATTTGAATCAGGAACAGACAGGGAGAAGCAATCTCTGGTTCTCCTTCAGTCTCATCACGGGCTTCCCAATGGTGTCTACACTTCCATATGTGTACACTTATACTTTCTGGGTTCAGGTGTCCACAATCATGGACATGTGTGACCCTCACCCATGCTGTGGGTATCCACACAACCTACTACAGGAGGTAGCCATGGAAGCTAGAGTTGGGAGGGCATAAAAATGTCTGATTCACTTCATTTAATCGGCACACTGCCTAAGACATGCAAGTATGTCCTCCTTTCCTACATAAACCACTTTTTATTTATTTATTTATTTATTTATTTATTTATTCATACAGAGCTGGGATACAGGCCAGAGTTGCAGGGGCAGTGAGAGGCTTCACCAGAGACAGAGCGGGGAGCAGAACAGGCAGATCAACGAAGTACACTGCTGAGGGGAGCAGCGGGCGGGTCAGGAGAGGTCTGCCTCGCCATGTGGTCTCCTCCGGGGCAGGCGGGAATCGAACTCATGCGGAAGTGGCTTTCGATTCTTAGTGCTGTGCTTTAACCCGCTGCGCCACCAGGGAGGGCCCATAAACCACTTTTTAAAAAAAATTTATTTATTCATACAGAACTGGGGTACAGGCCAGAGATGCGGAGGGTGAGAGGATTCACCAGAGACAGAGTGGGGAGCAAAACAAGCAGATCGATGAAGTACACTGCTGAGGGGAGCAGCAGGCGGGTCAGGAGAGATCTGCTGAGCCATGTGGGTCACCTCTGGGGCAGGCGGGGATCGAACTCATGCGGAAGTGCCTTTAGCTTCTTAGTGCTGTGCTTTATCCCGCTGCGCCACCAGGGAGGCCCATAAACCAGTCTTTATAGGGGATGCTGTTCTTAACACTGTATGGAACCCATTTCTAGAACAGTCCTTGCCTTATTCTGGACATCTCTGAACCTCAACAAACACACCATTTCCATGGCATTTTCCCTCCCAGTGATGAGAGGAAAACTCTGGAGCAGCCTTCTGCATTTGATTTCAAGCTGGGGTGCTTATAGAGAACCCTGGGTGGGGACTTGGTGAGGGAAGTCTTTGTTCATCTGTGAACAAAGCCCTCCAGGCTTGATCAGGAAAAGGAAGTCACTAGGGTTTGTGCTGCCTGCATACATCTCCTACCTTGTAATTTAGATAACATTTTTTTTTTTTTTACATGATCAGTCTTGGAAGTTGCCATTAATATCACTAAGTACAGATCCCTTCCTGGTGGCTCAAAGGGTTTAAACACCACCACTATGAAGCAATCTGCAACCACTGCAGCACAAGTTTGACCCCTGGCCAGGAAGGTGACACACATGATACAGCAGACCTCTTCTGCCTCACCTGCTGCTTCCCTCAGCAGTGTATTTCAGTCAATCTACCTGTTCTGCTCCCCACTCTATCTCTGGAGAATCCTCTCAACCCATGCACCTCTGACCTGTACCCCAATTCTTGTATACATAAATAAATATTTTAAAAAGCACTATGTACATTGGAGAAAAGTATATGCATATTTACATATATAAATACCTATACATAAATAATTTATAAATTATGAAATAAATAACAAAAATCAACTTGTTATTTCAACTTTGTCTTCTCTGTATTTGAAATATAAATACATATTACATTATGCATTTATAATTTTTCCTAGATGTTTCTGGACATTCTATAATGGAGATGTAGAGTAAAAAATTTGGGATGGAGACATTACAAGGCCAGAAACTGGAGCGGCGGGCGGGGGGGACTAGAAATAAGTAACATAGTTAAATCAGCTAAAGAAATGAAAAGTCCTAAGGCATAGACTGCTGTAAAAAATACCTCCAGGCATAAACCAGAGGTGGGGATATAGAGAATGGTCTTTATGAATTAACGCAATGATCCTAAAAGTAATTAATTTAAAAATTGATAACAATTCAACAAAGAAAACCCCTCCCCCAAAGAAGCAAACCATATAAAAACAATTTGTGTACTGATGAAAGACAACTTTCTCCCCAAGATTGCCTCCCTGTGACTTTGTAGATTGCTCTTTTTGTCTCTCTCCTCCATTTCCTAATAAAACTGTCCTTTGAAAATGTAACCTTCACCTCTCTGTGTATGTGCAAATGTCTTCATCTTCTGGGTAAACTCTATGTGCCACTGAAAGGGGAACTCTGAAGAAACTTTTTTGAGATAACCCAAGGCCTCTGCTTACCAACACCTTTATCTCATCAAAATGACATCATTCTTCCTTAAAACTTCCAAAATTATACACATAGAACCAAGAACGTCAAGTGTTAATCACTCAAATACCAGGCACAGTCTCATGAAACAAAGGAATACATATCTCCAGAGACTTCCCATTTGTGCAGTCTATCAAGATTTCTTTAATTAAGTCTTCAATGGTTAACAATCTCATGATAGTTGAATATTTAGATAATAAAGTAGAATGTTACTCTCTATTAACATAATACTAAAAGATAATATTTTTAATATTTCTTATGTAGAATATATTTTTCCACAAAATAACACATCAAACATTGATGAGATTGAAAGCACTTTTGAAATATCTTAGAGCAAAACCATTACTGTAGAAATACTTGTAATGAAGAAATGATCAAATGCTTGGGGATAGTCCTAACAAAAGAGGTGAAGGGCCTCTATAAAGAAAATTATAAAACCCTGTTAAAAGAAATAGAAAGAAGACACAAAGAAATGGAAAGACTACTTGCTCATGTATTGGAAGAATTAACATCATTAAAATGGCCATCCTACCAAAAGCAATTTATAGAGTCAATGCTATTCCTATTAAAAATTTCAATGACATTTTTCAAAGAAATAGAAAAAATACTGGTGAAATTCATGTGGAGCCACAAAAAACTTTGAATAGCTAAGGCTATTCTAAATAAGACAGGAAATGGAGGTATCTCACTCCTAGACTTCAAACTATACTATAAAGCCATAATAATTAAGACTGCATGGTACTAGAACAAGAACACACATACAGAACAATGAAATTGAATAGAAAATCCAGATACAAATCCACAGCTTTATGGACAGATAATCTTTGACAAAGGAGCACAGAATATGCAATAGGACAAAGAAAGTTTGTTCATCACATGGTGGTGGGAAAGCTGGGCTGCTATGTGCAAAAAAAAAAAAATGAAGATAGATCACTACTTAACACCATAACAAAAACCAACTCAAAATGTATTAAAGAACTAGACATAAGACCTAAAAACATAAAATATATAGAAGAAAATATTGTTGAAACACTACATGACATACACATCAGTAACTTTTTTAAAGATACATCACCCAAAGCAAGGATAGTGAAGGAAAGGATAAACAGCTGGGACTACATCAAATTGAAGAGCTTCAGTGGGTGAAGAGCTGTGCCACATGGGTCAGTTCTGTGGCTGTTTGGGGTTCGAACTCATGCTGCAATGGTTGGTGATAGCTTGATAGTGCTGTCTCTTTAACCCCTGTGCCACCAGGGAGTTGGCTAATTTTAAACTTTACTGAAGAATTACGGATACTAACTTCTTGATTCTCCCCTAGGGATAAGAATACCTGTCTAAAATTCCAGAAGCTTACTTTTTGTACTTTAGGCCATGGGAAAGACCTGCATCAGAGTGGAATTTAACTTACTCCTGCCACCTCACAGAGTGGCAACGTTGGCAGCAGAGCAGCACGGAGGAAAAATAACTCAAAGTTCAAGTAGTAAGAAAGAGAGAAGCCTAGAGGGGCTACATGTCTGGAGATACAGTGCCAATTTCTGGAAGAGTCTCACATTTATTTGGTAACAGATTCTGGGAAGGTGGGCAAGTCTGTGGAGGAATGTGCTTGGTGATATGTGGATTGGGGATGCATAAGTCTGGCACAAGCTAGTAGGGAGTGAAAACGGATTGTTGCTTGGGAGATCCATTGCTGTTGCTGATCAAAACATCCCACCTCTAGTCCTTGTTTTACACTTAGCTTCCTGTCAAGGTGGTCTCACTGGTTATACTAACCTGGACATGTCTGCTTGCTGTTTTCAGCAGATATCCTCATACCAAGACTTTTGTCCTGGTGAGAGGCTCCCTGCCTGCCTGACATTTAGTTTAATCAGCAGCAACTTCGGGAGCTAGGTAAAATAACCCAGTAGGGGGATCTACAATTCCTCGTAACGTTCTAGTAATATCCTTAGGGAGACGCTGGATAAAGTTCACTTAAAAACAGCTTTTCCCCCCACAAATTCCAGAAGGTTCTACAAAGACTATTAGCTACTCATTTCTGATTCTGGAGAGTTTAATGAACCACTTCTTAGTAGAATTTCCCAAATGGTTTGTCCAAGAGGATTTATCCTCCTTGGAGTACTCCATCTCTGCTTTCATAGCATTTCGAGCTTCTGTAGTTATTGGAAATAAAAGTCTCCATTAAGAAATGAAACTGTATCACCAGGTTGCAGAGCAGAGAAATAGAGAAAGTGAATGTGGAGCTAAAGCAAACAAATCTCTAAAACATATGAACATGTAGCTGTGAATCTCTGGCCTCCTGGCCCTTGCTTTTTCACTCCTTTTTGAAGATGCAGGCCCTGGGGCTCAGGGTTTGGCAGATGTCTCAAGGGGCCCTGCAGTGGTGATCCAGTAGGGCTTCCTTGGTGGTTCCTGCAGAAGTGAAAGGACACTCCTGCCTTGTTCTCCTCCCAGGGGCACCAGCACTACTCCTGGAAACCAGGTCAGAGCTACATTTGATTCTTTCTTGAACTTCTGGAATCGTTTTTCCATATGATCTAGCTTGGCAAGGTTGTCCTGCAGTAGTTTGCTGTCTGGAACCAGCTGTAAGGCTCCCTCATAATAAACTCTTGGGGACACACAGCTTTCCTGTGGGAACAGAGTGGTTACCCATCTAAATGGGCTTATTGTACTTCTGTTTCCTCAACTATGAAGTGGAGGTAATAAAAGATAACTATTCATATCCTAAAGGGTTTTTTAAAAATATATTTCAATCATTTATAAAAGGACTGGCACCTATTAAGCTTTTAATTCCTGTTATATTGTCTGGTATGGCTTCCTAAAATAATGCCTTAAAGAGATGTTTTTTCACTTTGTATCCTTTAAGCATTTTTTTTCTCAACTAAAGAGCACAGTTAAAGATGATTACAAAAATCAGTAAACCTTAAAATCATTTTACTGAGTGAAAAAAGCTCACTGCCACAGGCTACATATGTTAGGATTCTATATATACATATATATATATACATATATATATATATACAATGCCTAAAAGGGGCACATTTACAGCAGCAAACTGAACAGTGGTTATCTAAGGCTGTGAGTGAGCAGTGAGCAGAAGATTAAAAAAAAATGGGACGATGGAGATTTTCTAAATTGGATTCTGGTGATGACTGCACAACTTGGTAAATCTACTAAACTCACTGAATTAAATTACACACTTTGCAAAGCTTTTTAAAGGAATAATTTGAGTTTTTCTTAGGTCTTCGTATAACTGTTCTATCAAGATGGATAAAATCTACTATTTGAAGGCAGTTAAAATTCAGCAATAAATTGTTAAGCATGGGAGATAGACCATGTTCATACATTTCTTGGAGAGAGATTGGTTTCAATATATAAAAGCTTGTTCCTCAAGAATATAGTATATCTTTCTAATTGCTAGCTTTTTTTAAAAAAAAAAAAATCATTCTCTTTCTTTAATAATTCTCTGTTCATTGCCAAAGTATTTAACTGGGGAAGGCCACCCCACAAGCCTTCCTTGACAGTTCTATTTGTAATTATAACAATGGTCATTTCTGTAACAGTCACAAAAATATGGATGCGCACACATACCAATGTACCTGTGCTTAGGTACTCTCCCAGTTTCTTCCAGGTTTATAAATTTGCATGTGTTAACATTAGCAGATGAAAACTGTGATTGTCATAGGGTGAAAATTGGATAGTGAGTATTAATCAGTATGAGAGGGAGGTCACAATTCTGTCTTGAGAGGCTAGCAAAGTGTTTTCAAGATATCTAAATTTAAAACATTTGGATGAGCTCGGTGTGCTATTTGTCTGATTCCTGAAGGCATCTGAGTATGAAATGCGATGAAGCCCATAGACTTTTTCTGAACATCTATTCATGTCATATTACCGAAATTAAAATTTGACATTGTGCATTAAATATGTTAACTTTTTTTTTACTTAAAGTATTATACTTTGTCTTAGGCACTTATTTTAAGAATTTCATTCACTGTTAATATGCAATTAGTAATGTTAAAATTTTAAGGAAATATATAAGGAGCTACAATTTTTTAAAATATTGAGAAGGGCCCTCTCTGGTGGCACAAAGGGTTAAAACACAGCACTGCAAAGCTAGCCAGCCAGGGTGGTGAACCACATAGTCCAGCAGACCTCTCCTGCCTTGCCTGCTGCTCCCCTCAGCAGTGTCAATCTGCCTGTTCTCCACCCTATTCTGTCTCTGGCTAATCCTCTCACTGTCCTTGCACCTTAGGCCTGTATCCCAGTTCTGTATGCATACATAAATACATCTTAAAAAATTCAAGAATTCACAAAACGCTAATAAAAACATGAAGCAAATACATCTATGATGCACAGATAGAGAACATATATAAAAGAATATTTGGAAACAAAAGGTAAAACACCAGGTTCAAATGTAATGAATGTAGAGTGTTACTGTATGAAATATATATTTCAGTTGACTTTTGTGTTGAAATTTATAACTAAGGTGCAAAATATGTTGAATATATGTAACACATTATTAGTATGTATTAAGAGAAATAGCATACTAACACTATTAAGATAATAGTGTATTAACAGTTATTACAATAAATGAAACCAGTAAAAATCATAGTGCTTTTTACAAGATCACAGTGTATACTTCACACACTACTTGTCATATAGAAGGTAGTGAATGACTGTAGTTAGTACAAGAAAGGCCAGACCACAGGTTCTGTTAACTAACCTGTACTCCCTCTGATCCTCTATTAATCCTACCAGAATACTGCACAAATAATGCTTCTAGACCTTGTGGTAACTCTATCGAAACAGAGGTACTCAATAGTAGGTTGAAGATTTGTTCATCAGTGGATGTACAAAATCTCAAACTGCTTGTGAATAAGTGGTTTGAGACTTTCAAACCTGAACTGGGCATATGAAAAGATTTAAATGTGTAAATTAAACTATTTGAAAATGTAAATAAAAACTTGAATATAACATTGACTAATCACCTAGATTGAAAAGAGCGCAGACAGGTCTGATGATGATGGTACAAAACTGGGAAACCCTAATGGGAGAAACTGCCAAGTTATTGAAATGGTAGCTAGTGAGATGACACAGTTATTTTAATGGGATTGAGGTTGAGGTTAGTGATACCACATTCTCCTAGGTACACAGGAGATTAAATTTGGGTAGAAATTATAAAACTACTGAGATATTTGAATTTGAGGATTTGTATGACATTTATATGGCAAACTATTATCTGTTTATCTTAATTTTGTTGCTCATTTGCTAAAACTTACTGAACCTATAGAGAAGCAAAAAAAAAAAAAAAAGCGGTGGGGGAAGGGGCATGGAAACACCTACTGAGCACCTACAATAAATACAAAATGGACCTTTTTTTCATCTCCATTCTAAAGCTATCTCATTTGCTTCTGTAGCTAATATTAAAAACAATGGGTTATTTTAGTAAGCACACTGTTTTCCAGATAGACTAACACAACATTAATATGGCAACCTCTTTGAGGTTAAGGAAAGTTTCAATCATTACAGGAATTTTAGTCTTTACTTCAGTAGCTTGGAAGATGTTGAGCTGTTTTTAAAACGAGCAGGAGCAAATTAATCTCTTTTGCTAGACTGGGAATTTTAGCTCTTATGCAACTGCCATTATCCTAAAAGCAGATCATACAGGAAACCAGGGAGCAGGTGTAACTGAGAATAGCCAAGTCCCCAAGGAAGCAAGAGTTCCTAGTCTTAGGGGTTCTTGATCATTTTGTGCCTAAGAAGCACGTTGGCTGTATATCAACTTACTTAGTTTTCATAACAGTCATTTAAGATATTCTGCCATTTTACAGATGGGAATGATCTAATGTGCCCAAGTTCACATGCTAGTATAAGCAGTTGATCCGCAACTTTAATCCGGGAAATTCTGGCTTCATTGTCTATGATCTTATCCATTGCACAATGCTTTTTTAAAAAATATGCGAAAGCAGCAGAAATTTGGAAATCAATTTAACGTTGCTATGAAGTTTAGAATTAATTCTGATGTGAAAGATGGAAACGAAATTGTATTAACACAACCTACTTTATTACACAGAATAATTTAAACTTAATAAAATTTCATATTTACTAGACGTTAATTCTCTAGATAAAATGATGTGCCTTGTTCCTTTAAAAATTTAGTGTTGTGGCCCTCCATGGTGGCACAGCGGGTTAAAGCACAGCACTAAGAATTGAAAGCCACTTCAGCATGAATTCGATCCCCGCCTGCCCTGGAGGTGACCACATGGCGTGGCAGACCTCTCCTGACCCGCCCTCTGCTCCCCTCAGCAGTGTACTTCATCGATCTGCCTGTTCTGCCCCCCACTCTGTCTCTGGTGAATCCTCTCACTGCCCCTGCAACTCTGGCCTGTACCCTAGTTCTGTATGAATGAATAAATAAATCCTAAAAAAAATTAGTTGTGGTTAAGCTTTGTGCTTCTGGGAAAAGGGGCCCTCCTCCCTGGTGGTTCAGCGTGTTAGGACGCAGCACTGGAAGTGACCCATAGCCACTTCAGTGCGAGTTCAATCCCCAGCCCCGGAGGTGACTCATATGGTGCGGCAGACCTCTCCTGACTCGCCCTCTGTAGTGTACCATTTGTGGAGCTCCCTGTTCTGCTCCCCACTCTGTCTCTGGTGAAGCCTCTCACCGCCCCTGCCTTCTGCCTTGTACCCCAGTTGTGTATGCATAAATAAATAACTCTGAAAAAAAAATAAAGTGTTGGGAAAAAATGAGTTTAATCAAAGTTTAATCTGCGGGAGAAGCAGAGGTATTCAAACGGGGTGGGGGAGGAGAAGAACACAAGAGACTTTGGTGAAGGTGCACGTGTCGACTGGTGGTGGGAATTTTACAGGCACTACACCTGAGAGGAGAAAGTATGCATTGTACATAAAGGAAGAATAATGTAATACACATACACACACACAATTTAATTTTTAAAAATGAGTTTGGTATGTTCTTTCTCAACAAATCTTTGAGTGCATATATGGGTAAGGAAGAAGAATATACTTTCTTAGTATCTGGAAAACACACACAGACACACACACAAACTATGAGCAAAGAATTTAAAATGTTACTAGTATGGAAAAGATAAATTTAAATATTCTTGACCGGAAAATATAAAGAGGCCAAACCACAGAAGACACAAATGTGTCTTGATGGCATCAGAATTGCCAGTGAAAATACCTGTGCTCCAGGGTCTCAATAGTTACGAGGCCGGGCAGAATGAGTTAAGATCCATTCTGCGGTCTCCACACAGTCGGGAGGGAAGCAGTCCCTTCCAGAAGCGGCTGTCAGCCAGCCAGGTGGTTACACCTTGAACCCCTGTCACCTAATTTTAGCTCTATCCTGGCTCCACTCTCCAGGGTGCTCCGCGCCCAACGAAATAACGCGAGAACGCTGCGCTGTTCCTCCCTCGCCCGCCTCCATTCTGACGTGTCTCCACGATGGGAAGCGCTTCTTTTTCTCGCGATATTTCCCAGGAAACGGGAACTCGGGTGGCCCGGGTTTCTGTGAAACATGGCGGTCGGCTGGGACCGTAACACAAGGTAAACCACTGAAATCCCCTCAGGCGCTCAACGTGGTGGTCCCGAGGCTATTCAGGGCGCGGTTGTAGTCGAGGAGGGTGAGAATCTTCCCCGGCTTCGGCTCCGGGCCTCGTTGCCCGGTTTGGGAGCTGCTCCTCTCCCTGGGGGCGTCCCTAATGGGACCCTCGGTTGCGGCGCGGGAGCCCACACGCCCGGCCCGTGGGACGCGATTCGCGGGAAACCGGACGCTGCCCCGACAGTTGCTGCCCCTGCCCGGGCTGTTTTGGGCCCGGCGTCCCCGGCTGCTGCGTCGGGGTCCCGCTCAGGGAAGACCAGCCCAGCCCCTGGGCGTCCGGCCCCCTTCCCACCGTCCCCATTGAGACAGATGCCACCTTTTTGGCCGCACGTTGTTCTGGCTTTTTAGGACAGACCCGTGTCTTGGCCCTTTCGAAGGAGTTTCGCACGCCTCTTGGGAACCGGAGAAAGGGGCAGGGCAGGACAAGATGCTATAGGGCGGACAGGTGTGAGTGTTACTCCTTTTCTTAAACCCTGGAGGGTTCCGAAACCGCTGGTGGTAGAGAGTAAACCGGGCTGTCCGGAATCTGTGGAGTCCATAGGTGGTAGTTTGGGAACACACGTGAAACAACTTTTATGTTTTGGATTTAGTACCGAGACTTAAATACAAAGTTATATAATATCTGTCAAAATGTTGCAAGACTAGCTTTCTGAGGCAATTAAAGATGCGGTGAAAACAGTTTGGTTTTTTTGCCCTCATGTGTTTGAAATTGTACTTATTTCAGGTTATTGCCTAGCCTGATACATTGAATTCTGGTTTACAGCCCTAGTAAAGATATGAGACAGGCCTGTTCACTTAATTTGTTGATTGATATCTCCAAATCGATAGTTATTCTGCTTAGAAAAAGTCATGAAAAAAATTCATTTGGTGGGGAGGGGGAGAGGATTTGTTTCTTTGGCATAATAAACTTAATCTAGTACACAATAGGTTTGTAATGACTTCACCGTACAAATCATCAAGTATATCAAACTTGAACGATCTCTAAGGAGATTTTTCCATTCCTAGTCTCTGGCAAAAACAGGGAATGTAAAGAACTTTATATTTATTTTCTTGGAGGTGGTGATTTAAACAGAACAACAGGGAAACTTATTTTTAATAAAGTTTACTTCTAGGCAGTCCATACCTGCTACAAATCCTATTTAGTAGCTTTTCAATAGGTATTATGAGTCTGTGTCTTACTGTCATAATGAGCAAAACCTTTTTCTCACATTTGCTTATAGCTTTCATTTTCTTCATTGTAATTGTTTCCTATAGTCAAGCTCTTTTTCTGTCTTTGCCTCCAGACTCTGCCTTGTCACTTAGCAGTCTCATCCATTTATACACAAAGCACATATATTGTGTGTAACTGTATTGTGGTCACAAAAACTTAGGTTGCTATATAGGCCCTTGCTATTTACAAATTTGTAAAGAACTCCATTTTTTAATGAATTCTCTGTTTTTGCTTTAAAAGGAGGGAAAGGGGGATGGTTGCTTCACAGTTTTTAATAGAGAGCAAAATGAGTCATTTAAAAAATATCTTTCTGATTCTCAGGAAACAAAGATTTGTTTGTTTTATGTTTGAGATTTATATTAAAAATAGAGGAAAATGGTAGTGCACCTGAGGTTAGTTAATGTTATAATAGGTTGAGATTACAGATGAATGGAGTAAGAGACTGGAGTGGTGGCTGCAGAACAGCATGGAAGAGCCTTGTAGCTGTGTGAAGCAGGAACCCTTTTCAGAGAAGGGCAAAATGGAAGAACTACAAGCAACATGTGAGGAAGAGGTCAGGTGTGCATGACATATATTTATAATAGGGAAATGGTCTGCCAAGGTGACAGGAATGGTAGAACTGAGATAGACTTAGCAGTAAGACTGTGGAAAGGTGCAAAGGCAGCGATTTGTACTTTAGTACTTCTGAGGGTAACAGATTAAGAAAATTGAAAGCAATTGGAAGATAGAGTTTAAGGATATTTTAGGCACACAGGGGAAAGATCCAATTTTGGGGTCACTGCCTAGATAGCAAAAGAAGTTATTCTGATCTCAAAACATTGATCTTATTTCACTTCCAAGTAAATCTTTTTACTTTGTAACTAGGTAAATATTCATTTGATTATGTGTTATGTAGGGCAAGCAGTTTTTAAAATGAAATTTTTTATAAATCTTGCTTTTGATTGTTGAAACTACTTTGATACTTTCACTTTATAAACAGAAACTATCTTCTCTGTTGGACTCTTCTTTGTGATCAAGTAATTTAAATTTTATGAAATTTAAATTTACAAGTAAGTTGTAGTTTCACTTTTCATTTCTGAGGTTCATAGGTGACATGGATGCTCCTTCTCTCCTTTCTCATTCTTCGTTTCATTGGACTGCTATAACAAGCTACTGTCCACTTTTGTTCTGCAGGAAGTTGCCCTTCCTGGCACCTCTGGCCAGTATTTGGAGGGCCTTGGTTTGTAGATGAGCAGACATCACACATTCCTGCCTCTGCTTTCAAATGCCATTCTGCCCTATATGTCTTCTCATGAACTTCTTTAAAAAACATTAGTCACAGGGGCATCTAGACTAGTATGGTCACATTTGAACTGATTTTATTTTCAGAGACCCGAGTATTTCCAGTAAAGGTGAGCTCATAGATGCCAGGGGTTAGGATTCAGTGTATTGTTTTAGGGGACATAGTTTAACCCTAAACATGGCTCTTTGTATTAACTAATTAAGTAGTTCTCTTGTTGCCAATATATGTTAAAAGTAGAAGGCAATTCTTATAACGTGGGTAGCAGCAATTGTTTCCATTTTTGTTGGAGAAGCAATTAAATATAATTAACAGACTGTAAAATAAAGGCAGGTGTTGTTTATTTTAACTTGGAGAAGTGATGGTCTTATTATAATGAATTACATTGATGACATACTAAGATTGAGTATTGATACTGCCTGTCCCAGCGTGAATGTAACTTCTATTTTGTGTGGTTTTCCAAAGCAGTGTACAATTCTTTACTGTTACCATGCCTCTGGATTTTTTGAGTGGCTTTGCTTTTTTTAATGTGTAGGATAATTTAGGAGAGAAATGGGAGAAAACATGATATTGGAGATTGCCAAAGTATGAAGAACATCACCAGCCAGTGGGCAAAGGAATGTAGTGTACTGGCGCCTAAATTTTTGAATCATGAATGAATGCAAGAAAAAAGAAAAAAACACAAATCAGGGAAAGGGCTGGGATTTGAAGATAGAAAAGTGACTTGTTAGTTTTTACTCAAAAAGGATATCCTAAGACAAAGAAAAGATCTCTGTCATCTACTTTAAATTTTAATATCAGAAAATTAAGGGCATTTTGATGCTCATAAAGAACTGTAGTAATCCTAGAACAAAGGGCAGATTTTTGTAATTGAAATAATATTGCATTTTAACATCATATAACTTTTGCTGTGTATGATTAAAACTGTGGGGCCCTCCCTGGTGGAGCATTCGGGTTAAAGCACACCACTAAAAAGCTAAAGCCACTTCAGCATGATTATGTTCAATCCCCGCCCTGGAGGTGATCCACATGGCAGACTTCTCCTGACCTGCCCACTGCTCCCCTCAGCAGTATACAGGTCAATCAACCTGTTCTCCTCCCTTCTCTGTCTCTGGTGAATCTTCTCACTGCCCCTGCACCTCTGGCCTGTACCCCAGTTCTATACGCATAAATAAATAAATCTTTAACAACTACAAAAAAATGCACTGTGGGTGTATCACATTAAATTCACCTCTGAAAGTCCAGTCTGTCCTTCACCATATGACCCCTTTTACTCAATTTACCTACTCCCCTGCTTTTCCTTTTGGTAACCACTAATTGGTCTTACAGTGCAAAAGTTTATTTTTGTTTGATTTAGTTCATTGGTAGCTCTATATGCCACAAGAGTGAAGGCACACAATGCTTACCTTTTTCTGACTTATTTCAGTAATCATTATATCCTCTAGATACATATTTATTGGAAATGACAGGATTTTATTTTTTTGTACACTGTATCAATAGTCATCTGTTAGTGGTCAGCTAGGTTAGCTTTATACATTATGTGGCAGTAAATGGGGGAAAATATATATATCTATGTTTGAATAATTTTTTAAATATTTTTTGGTAACTACTCAAGAAGTAGGTAGCCAGTTCATATGGAATTTATGTTGTAATTCGAGTAATTTCCATATTGCTTTCCAAACAGTTTACATCTCCAGCAACAATGTACACTTACTTTCTTTCACATCCTCTCCAGCACTTGTTTCTTGTCTTTTGGAAAAAAAGCCATTTACACATATGAGGGAAAGCTTGTCATTTTGAGCTCTATTTCACTAATAATCAGAGATGATGGGCACTTTTTCATGTGATTGTTCACCTATGTCCCTTTTTGGGAAAAGTGTGTATTCAGAGCCTCTGCCCAGTTTTTAATAGGGTCTTTTCAGTAGTTGAATTTTATGAAATTTTAAATTATATTTTGGATAGTAATCCCTTGTCAGATGTACGGTGTGCATAGGTCTTCTAGTCAGTAGGATGTTTTTTCATTTTGGCGATAGTTTGATGTAATTCCGTTTGTTAATTTTATTTTTGTTTCCCGTGCTTTTGGAATTGAGTTCACAAACACATCTCTAAAACTGGTGTCAAGGAGTGTATTACCTGTGCTTGTAATTGTGTGTTTTAAATCCATGTTTTTAGTCCATTTGAATATGTTTTGTGCATGGTGTTAGAGCACAGTCTCATTTTTGTGTGTAGGAATGCAACTGTGCATTCATTTACTGTAACAGATTTTTATTGGTGTTTTTTTTTTTTGGTGTGTGTATCATATCATGTGCAAATAAGTATATTTTCTTCCTATCAGTTTGGATGTCTTTTCTGTCCTTTTACTTGTCTAACTGCAAAAGTTAGAGAATCCAGCACTGTTGCATAATAGTGGTGAAAGTGGATATACTTGTACCTGATCTTAGAGGAAAAGCTTTCAGGAAAAGGGAAAAGATGACTGCAGAGTCATAGAGTATGATGTTGATTCTAAGATTATCATATGCCTATATTAAGTTGAGTTACATTCTTTCTGTACCCATTTTTGGGTAGGATTTTACTCATAAAGGGATAATTTATCTTGCCAAATGCTTTTTCTGCATCAGTTGATGCAGGAAACCTTACATTAATGTGTTGTATGGTGTTTACTGATTTGCATAATAAACCCCATTTGATCATGTCTGTATGACTTTTATTTGCTAATTTTTTTTTAAGGATTTATTACTTATGTATGCAGAACTGAGGTACAGGCCACAGGTGCAGGAGCAGTGAGAGGATTCACTAGAGGCAGAGCTGGGTAACAGAAAAGGCAGATTAAAGAAGTACACTGCTGAGGGGAGCAGCAGGTGGGTCAGGAGTGGTTTGCTGCACCATGTGGATCACCTCTGGGGGCAGGGATCAAGCTTGCACTGTAGCGGCTGCTGTAAGCTTGAAAAGTGCTAAGCCTTAAGCTCTTGAGCCCTCAGGGAGGACCCACATTTGCTAGTATTTCACTGAAAAAATTTGGATCTATATTCATCTATTCATCACAGATTCTGGTTTGTAGTTTTTTTTTTTTTTTTTGTGATGTGCTTTGTTTTAGTATTGATAATGTTTACTTCATAAAGTGAATGAATGCTTCAGGACAAGTTACATGATCATGAGTTCTAGAAGGTGGAAGAAAAGCATATTGAATAAAACAGTTGCTGAAATCATTAAGGAAAATATAAAGGTATCTGGATGTTAGAGAAGGTTAGCAGCAAATTCTGATGAGAATCACTGTGCCTTCTGGAATGGAGCCAAACTGCTTGGATTGAATCCAGTCTTAACAGCCTGCTCTGTGACCCTGCAAACACTGCTTGATAATCCTGTGCTTTAGCTTCCTTATCTGTAAGTGAGAGTAGAAATAATATGTACTTTATAAAGTCATTCAGCAAATTGAATGAGTAAATACACAAAGTTCTAAAAATACATATCTAGCACACAGAATGAAAATTAACTGTAGTTCTATGTACATGTGTGTTAACTCTGATTAGAAGAGGATAGATTTGAAAAGGGAAGAGGTGATTGAGAAATTATGATAAAACATGCTATTCCTCTACCCTTTGAGGCTCAGAAATGAAATGAGGATTGAAAGGAATTGCCAAAAGCAGAACATCAAGTTTCATAAAAAGAGCAGATAAAAGATGTCTTAAAGAAAAACTGGAAATTTACTGGCTAGCTTTTCCACATCAGAACAGTGGCTCTTAGAATAGAGGGGCAAATATTAGGGATGGAATGAATTTTTGCAGTTACCTTAGTGCTGAGCTTTATAAGAATGGGACAGATGGGATAGGTTGGTGAGGTGCTTCATTCTAGAATAATTATTAGGACAAAGAGGAATGGAAAAAAAGGTCTTAGGAGATGGCCAAGTGACTTGGTACACCTAGACTTTTAGGGGAATATCGTTAAAGGACTTATAAAACCAACTCATTACTTAGTGTATCTTCATACTTCTGTGAACTTTAAAAAATGTTCTAATAAATATTATAAAAATATACCAAGTATAGGAAATAACATCATTTTTCTCACTTGCTCAGTAATGCTTTGTATACTAAGTGCCAGCCACTGTAGCAGATGCTGGAGATTTTGTGCACTCGTGTGTACAAAACAGAAAAGTTCTTTTCCTTGAATCTTGACTTTTTGTATATTATCTAAATAAGACAGTTTGTTTGATTGGAATGTGTTGCTGCCCTTACTCATCAGCTGACGTTTCTTTCCCACCTTCCTTCCTGCATTCCATAGAGTAAAAAACCTGTTTTCATGGGCTGTTTACTGTTTGTAAACAGTATTGGGATAGATAGTGGGAAGCTCTATGAAGATTTTAAAAGTGTTTGATCATTTTTATGTGTTAGATTACTATTTGAGGTGTGGAGAGTGAATCAAAAGATTGAACTGGGAGGTTGTTAAAGGAATGCTTAGATGATTGTGGCAGTGGGGCGAGGATCCTGCTAAATAAGGAGAAAGCTCCTCAGTGCACCTAGAAAAAAGGAGGCAGATTTGAGAAAAATTTAGGACAAGCTTTACCTAAACTGTTTTTACAGAAAATCTGGACGTTACCTATATTTCTGGCTTGTGCTTTCGGGTATGTGTTGTCATCATCAAAGTGGGATGCAGATGGTAAAACAGGTTCGGTGGGGCATGGAGTCCTGAGGAAAGTGGCAATTGGGAGGAGGGCCTGAAGGAAATGGAAGAAAGTTTTAGAGGCACAACAGTCAGGAGCATAGTATTAATAAGGACAGGTAAGAGACTGTTTCAAGAAAGGAGAGAAAGTAATAAACTTCATTTTCTCAGAAGCAAAATGAGACAAGGAGTAAAGCCACTACAAATTGTCCATTGGACTGAATATTAACCAACTTGTCAGTCAACTCACTGAGAGCAGACTTAGTTATAAGGTGAGTGTTGGGGAGGGGTTTGGCATGTGAATGAAGAGGCGACTGCTTCCTTGAGGTATGGCAGTCAAAGACGTATCTATAGTTGGACTGGACTTGTGCTTAGAGAAAAGTTTTGTTTTAAAAAGGCTTGAACATTTTTAATATTTAACTCCAATAGGAAAGAATGAGTAGAAGTTGGAAAATTGAAGAAGGCTCAATCTGCATTTACCACTAAGCAGGTACAAAAAATTAATTTCTCTACTTTGTGAGTCTAACAAATGTAGGGAGTATGACTCAGGTGTAATAAACATGCAGAAGTTTAATTTCCATGTAATAATGCCATGTTTTGACTCTCATGGGGATGAAAACTGTCATCTGTTTTGTCAGTATAAAATTGTGAGCATGGAATCAGCTAGGAATTAGTTGGATACTTTGAATGGCAAATGAAATCAACCTATAGATGCTTGCAGTGGCCCTGTAGGGCCTAGCTCCTGGACTGGTCAGCAGTGTCCCTGGCCAAGGTGCTCCTGTTACAGCCAGTTTTGATTTCTCTCACCCTCCTCTCTATACAGATCCCTTTTTTTTGTTAATCCCACCCAGAGGGTTTCAGACAAGTCTTTGTTCTCTTCTAAGAACATTCTTTTTCTTTTAGCGACTTCTGCAAAAGTTGCTTTGATTTATTATACTGTTACCTGTTGACTTTATTAATGCAACTGATTTGTGGTAATGCTTTGTATTGTTAGTTTTATAAAAATTATATTAATATTCAAGAATTAAGTAATCATTTGTATGACTTTCCAGCATGTTTAAATGTAGTTGGCTCACTAACCAAAAATAGTCAGCAGTTAATTTTTAAATACTTTTATCATAAAAATAATTTGGGAAGTCCAAAATTTTTGATGAGAACAGTTAAAATACTTACATGATCTTCTTTTAGTATTTTGTGTATTGACTCTGGGTTTGTGTTTCTTTCCCATAAAACTGATCCACATATCTCTAGATCTTTTTTCCCTAATGTATAATGAGCATCTATCTACTTGTGTCATTAAATGTTTCAAAGATTTTCAGTGCTGATACAGCTTCAGAGATTTTTTTTTTTAAGATTTATTTATTTATGCTTATAGAATGGGGGTACAGGACAGTAGTGTGGTGGGTGAGAGGATTCACCATAGACAGAATGGGAGCAGAACAGGCAGATTACTGAAATACACTGCTGAGGGGAGCAGTGGGCAGGTCAGGAGAGATTTGCCACACCATGCTGGTCAACTCCCTGGCTGTGGGATTGAACTTGTGCTGCGGTAGCTTCGGAGAGCTTCATAGTACAGTGCTTTAACCAATTAAGTCACCAGGGAGAGGCTGCTTCAGAGTTTATAATTCATCATAATTTGTATATCTAATAGTAGCTAACATAACTATTTAAAAACAACGAAGATAGGCCCTCCCTGGTGGCGCAGTGGGTTAAATAAAGCACAGCACTAAGAAGCTTAAGCCACTTCCGCATGAGTTCGAGCCCCACCTGCCCCGGAGGTGACCATATGGCGTGGCAGACCTCTCCTGACCGCCCGCTGCTCCCCTCAGCAGTGTACTTCGTTGATCTGCCTGTTCTGCTCCCCTCTCTGTCTCTGGTGAATCCTCTCACCCTCCACATCTCTGGCCTATACCCCAGTTCTATATGAATAAATAAATAAATCTTAAAAAAAAAAAGAAGATAGTTTTATAATCAAGTTTTTTGTATACAACCCTGATTGTTGCAATCAGATATATTGCTAAAAGAGGAATTTACTTAATCTTGTATTCTTGTTAGCAGTGTGTGAACATGCATGTTTTAGTTCATTGCTATCCATTAGTGGGAATGTACTATTTTTTTTATTACAAAAATTTATTTTAACATCATTTTGTACATTTTTTTTTCCACCCCGATTGTAATCCCCGCGGATTTCCCATCACCAAATCACCCGTGTGCCATCACCACAATCCCATGCATTTCTTCCCCCTCCCCGTTTTTGAGCCCATTCCCCACTCCACCCCCACAAAATGTCTCTGGTATATGGTTGTTCATTATTTTTGTTATTTTCTCGCCTGGTCCATTATACTCCTGCCATGAGTGAAACCATCTGGTATTTTTCTTTCTCTTTCTGGCTTATCTCACTAAGCATGATCTTTTCCAGCTCCATCCAAGTTGCTGCAAAAGACATATTTCTCTTTTTTGGTTGCTGAGTAATATTCCATTGCATATATGTACCACATCTTTTTTATCCAGTCATCTACTTTTGGGCATTTGGGCTGCTTCCATGTTTTTCCAATTGTAAATAAAGCAGCAATAAACATGGGGGTACAGGTATCTTTTTCAATCAGTGTTTTTGTGTCTTTTGGGTAGATACCTAGGAGTGGGATTGCTGGGTCGTAGGGAAGCTCCATGTTTAGCAGTTTGAGGAACCTCCAAACAGTTTTCCACAGTGGTTGTACTAGTTTGCATTCCCACCAGCAGTGCAGGAGGGGAATGTACTATTTTTTATGTATTTGATAATTTGATAGAAAATGTATTCTAATTTATATATTTAAATATTACACATTGATTGGAGTTTACTTTTTTTGCTATTTAAAATCTTTATGGTGTGGTAAATGTTACGTTTCTTCTCAAGAAAGAATAAGAATGTTGAGTTGTTCCAAGTACTTGTTGCTTATCTAAAATTAAACCTTTGTTCAATCTTTTTGAAGATTCATTTATTGATCATTAATTCCTTAGCATGACTATATGAAGGAAAAGGAAGGTTTTTCTGAAGATGAGGCGATTGAATCGGAAAAAAACCTTAAATTTGGTGAAAGAGTTGGATGCCTTTCCAAAGGTTCCTGACAGCTATGTGGAAACCTCAGCCAGTGGGGGTACAGGTGGGTATTATGATGTTTACGTTGACAGTGCTGTAGGTGCAGCTTCTGACAGAGTCCATCAGTAGTAGTGGTTGAGAAGAACTCAGCAGTGCCATGTGCAGTAACCTTGTAACTGGCCTGTCCTCTTGTCACAAGTTCACCTATTTCTGTACTCTGCAGTCTCTGACCCTGCATTTAGCACTTCTTATTAAAACATTACTGAACAAGTTAATCCAATTTTACTCCTTTGGTGCTCTTCAGTTGTGTGTAATGACATCAACAAGATTATCATCCCTAAGTAGGATTGAATTTGGAAGAAGTTATTGAATGATGTTAAAACTGCCTCAGTCATATTTTAGTTAAAATCAGTCCATTCAGACACTGTAACTTTTACATTTCATTTTACTGAAGAGATGCAGTGTGAGTTAGTAATTTAAAGCTTAGACTTTGGAACCAGACTGTCAAAATTAAAATCTTACCTCTACCCCTTCCTAATTACTTGAATATGAGGAACTTAATCTTGTTTTCTTCTCCTGGGAAATGGAAATAATAGTATTTCCCTAGTAGGGTTGCTGAAACAACTAGATAAGTTAATATTTGTGAAATGCTTAGAAAAGTACTTGATACGATAGATGTATTTGTTAAATAAAATAAATATGATTGTTAAAATGTGATTTTAATAGTATTAGCAATTATTTCTCCATTAGAGCTAAATAAATAGAATCTATACACAGATTGACTTTTGATATAGTAAAAAGTATAAGTTGATTTCCAGCTCTAATCTTATGATTAAGTTTTCATAATAAAAATTATTTGTTCTTGTTACACAATACATTTTAATATTTTTTGGTATATGATGTTTCTTTCCTTTTTTGCCATCTTTCATTTGCTTCTATAAGTGAAATGATATGATATAAATGGGCTGTATATTAGAAAGGAGATGAGAATTTATTAGAGATTTGGAGAGGTGGTTTGAGTGTCTGGCATACATTGTGGCCTCTTAGAATGTAAAGACTTAAATTGGTTTTCTTTTTTATTAAAGTGAACTACAGGCATGTATGCATTTTTAATTTTGAGGAGACTTTTCTTAAATTTGTGTTGTAAAGCTTATGTTTACCTTCTTCGTTTTCCCTGTAACATTATATATAAGAAACTAAAAATTTGTGTCTTGTAATATTTTGGCAAATCTGTTGGAAGATTCCCTTAATATTGGGGAAATAAAATTCTCATAGTGCATGTTTGTGTGATGTCTGTATTCATTAGATATTTTTTGAGCTGTTTTAGGAAAAAAACATTTTAAGAAAATTTTTCATTCTTTCAAATGTAATCAGGGCATTCTTTGTTAACTTTGATCTCATTTAAAATAACTTCTGGTTGTGTACTTACTTTTAATTTTTTTTTTCTTTGTTGGATTTCTCAGTTTCTCTAATAGCATTTACCACTATGGCTTTGTTAACCATAATGGAATTTTCAGTGTATCAAGATACATGGATGAAGTATGAATATGAAGTAGACAAAGACTTTTCTAGGTAACTATTCTTTTCCTTCTTGAAAGACGTACAAGTCAAAATTGTTTTTGAAAAATCATTAAAAAAAAGTTTAAGCAATTTACTTGATTAATGTTTTGAAGAAATGTTCCTGAAAGATTTTCATTGTTTGCATTGGTTGAAACATTTTAGATCTTAAATACTGGTTCAATTCTAAAAGAGAGCATCTCTGATAATATAAACTTGTTTAAAAAGCTAGGAGAACATATTTTTCTTTATGTGGTAGAAATTGTTTAATACTTTGAAACAGCTCTTTATTGATTTTCTAATACCTTAGAGAGTTGTATGAACTGGGCAATAAGTTGTATAAAGATATAATAGATATAGTTGATTATATAGATACATATTTAATCTAAATTTTAATGAAATAAAAATATTTTAGTTACATATATTTATATAGATTTTTCATTAACAAAGATAATTGGTTTATAATACTAGCATCACATTACATAGGGTGCTCCATCTCCTATCTCAGTTCCAATCATAGGACTTTTATTTAACAGCTGTAAGACTTAGGGAAGTTAATAAATTTATATCTGCATGTTTCCTCTTTTGTTATGAGAAATTAGTCAACAAACTGCCTTGTAACCTTGGGCAGATCACAGTACTTGCTTTTTTGGAGCCTCAGTTTCTTTCTCTATAGTGAGTATTTTTTTTTTACACCATTTGTTTTTAGTGCCAGTAAAACAGATTTTGTTTTCCAAATGAAGTCTTAATCATGTTCACCACAGTATAATGGGGATGTTTACTTGGCCTCAAGTTTTGGTTCTTTTCTTTTTTTTTTTTTTTTTAAAGATTTTATTTATTTATGCTTACAGAACTGGGATACAGGCCAGCGGTGCTGTTGGTGAGAGGATTCACCAGAGACAGAGTGGGGAGCAGAACAGGCAGATGGAGGAAGTACACTGCTGAGAGTAGCAGCGGGTGGGTCAGAAAAGGTCTGCCACGCCATGTGGGTCAGCTCCTTGGCCGGGGATCGAACTCATGCTGCAATGGCTTCGTAGAGCTTCATAATGTGGTGCTTTAACCCATTGCACCACCAGGGAGAGCCCACAACCTTTGGTTCTTATAGCATGTCCTGGATCTGGTTCCAGGGATATTTGGAGGACAGTTTGAACTGTATGCAACTGTAAGTTTCAATAAAGCTCTTCAAATCTGTAATTATTGGTGAAACCAGATGAAAATCATGAGATTGAAAAAAGTTTCATTGGAAACACAAGGCAAGGCTGATTTTGATTGTACTCATCCTGTTATTTGTGGTGGTTACTTATCTCTGACCTTTGAAAATTTATTTGATTTGAACTGATCATTTGAATATAAAGCAGTGGTTGAGCCTTTTAAAAGACCATGTAGGCCCTCTCTGGTGGCACATGGTGTGAAGACACAGCACTGCAAGCCAGCCCCAGCTGCTTCAGTGAGAGTTCGACCCCTGGCCCAGAGCTGACCCAAATGGTGCCGCAGACCTCTCCTGACTCGTACATGCTCCTTTCAGCAGTGTACTTCATCCATCTGCCTGTTCTGCTCTCTACTCTGTCTCTGGTGAATCCTCTCACATCCCCAGTACCTCTTGCCTGTACCCCGGTTCTGTATGCATAAATAAACAAATCTTTAAAAAAAATAAAATAAAAATAAAAGCCATGCAAAATTAAGCATCAGAAGTTTCTTTCTGACAATTCGGTTTCCCTTATCCGGAGTCACACAGACTTCTAATTTTTACGTTAGTGCTTATGTTTTCTGAAGACAGATGTTTATACTGTCTTAGGCTGAATATCAGTTACTTATCTGCAGAATTGTGAAATTATACTTAAAGTCTGTGGTAAGGAATAAAGAAGGTCATATTAGCA
This sequence comes from Condylura cristata, assembly GCF_000260355.1. Taxonomy (NCBI): domain Eukaryota; kingdom Metazoa; phylum Chordata; class Mammalia; order Eulipotyphla; family Talpidae; genus Condylura; species Condylura cristata. Next base: position 1,352,368 of record NW_004567137.1, read on the forward strand.
GAACATCCAACATTTATTTGATAGAAGACTTGCAATTCCAAACTTCTGATTTTCAAAGTTATATATAGATAGAAAGATTTATTTATTTATGCATACAAGAGCTGGGATATAGGCCAGTGGAGAGGGGACAGGTGTGAGAGAATGCACCAGAGGCAGAATGGGGAGTAGAACAGGCAGATTGACTGAAAATACACTGCTAAGGGGAGCAGGGTGAGACAGGAAAGGTCTGCTGCACCATGTGGATTAGCTCCATGGCCAGGGATCAAACTCCTACTGCAGTGGCTGCTGATAGTGTTATAGTGCTGAGATTGAACCCCTTGCACAGCCAGGGAAGCCCCCTAAGTTTTACATTCTTGAAGGAATACTCTGTATAAGGTTTGTATAAAGATTAGGACTTCTTTTCTGAGTTGCCCAGAGTTACTTACCATCCTTAGTTACAGTATAATCCTTCCATTGTTGAATTAAAGGTTATTGTTGAGTTAAACTAAAATGAGAAAGTCTTTTGGAATAATTGCAAACTATAATGTTTACATCTAAAGTGCCTTTGGTTTGGCTATAGGAAATGTTCTCAAAGTGTAATGGAATTTTTTTATCTTGAAATCCAGGTTTTTCCTAGACCAGTGGATTTGCAGCTTTTTTTTTTATTGATTTGTAGTTACTAATGTTTGGCTTTGTCTTTTAGTAAGCTGAGAATCAACATAGATATCACTGTTGCCATGAAGTGTCAGTGTAAGTATCCTTTCATTTTGATGATCATATGTGACTTAATGACTCAAACACTTGCTGTAAAAATAAGTGTTCAGGTTATGTTGTAACTGTATTTTCCTTAAGAAAACCTTTGTTTAATACACAAAACTTCTTCACTAGTATAATTAATAGAAGACAATTAGAGGAAAGTTTTGTGAATTGTGGTTTATCTTGTTTGAAGTACCAGTTTTTATAATCAAATTCCACAGGCAAATCCTGTTTCACTACCTTTACTATCCTTATTCTCCTATATTGAAATACTAAGAAAAATTTATAAATGAAATGTGATCCAAGCCTCTTGCATTGATAGTGATGAATTACTCTCGTAGTTTTCACTGACATCATTTGATTATACCAGTAGCCCTGGAGAGATGCTAACATTACAGGTAGATAATGTTTGAATGAGTATTGTTTTAAAAAATGAGTATGCTTTTGCCTGAAATACATTAGTAATTACTTCAAATTACTACTTAAAAAGTAGTAACCAAAGGTCAGTACTTCAGACAGTATTTTTTAAAGATTTATTTATTTATTCATACAGAACTGGGGTACAGGCCAGAGATGCGGAGGGTGAGAGGCTTCGCCAGAGACAGAGTGGAGAGCAGAACAGGCAGATCAATGAAGTACACTGCTGAGGGGAGCAGTGGGTGGGTCAGGAGAGGTCTGCCACACCATATGTATCTCCTCCAGGGCAGGCGGGGATCGAACTCATGCGGAAGTAGCTTTTGATTCTTAGTACAGTGCTTTAACCCACTGCGCCACCAGGGAGGGCCCGACAGTATTTTTTAAAGTTTGAAATCATTTTACCTAATGAGGGTGATAGTTTCTGAGAGATTCATCTCAAAACTACCTTAAATTGGTTTTCCTTTCCCATCTATTTTTCCTTATACTAGTTGTTTTACAAGAAAAAGACATATTTTAAACTGTCAGATATTCTTCTATTAAACATGTAGAATATTTTGCTTTCTTTTGGATGTTAAAGTAGCATTGAAATTTTTGCCTTTCTGAAAGTAAACTTTTCCTATATTTTTATTTTTTAAAAGGCATCAGTAGCTTTGTCTGAATATTTTAGTTCTTATCTGTTAATATTTTGTTTTTAGCCATATAGTACATGTTGTTAGGTTCTTGCCAGGTTTTGCAGAGTACTTCAGGTCAGCCATGGGATTCTAAATCATATTTTTTACTGAGCAAGTAAAAAAACATTATTAATTTTTAAAGTAATCACTAAGCCATTTAATGCTAGTGGTTTAACTTTGTTAAATAAGCTGGATAGGAATGTGATGCCATGTATTTGAGTTTCCTGTTATTTTAATTGGTTAGCTTATATCAGATATAGTTTGGTTTTGAGCATAAAATGTAAAATTTATAATTTTTTTATATAGATGTTGGAGCAGATGTACTGGATTTAGCAGAAACAATGGTTGCATCTGCAGATGGTCTAGTTTATGAGCCAGTAAGTTTTTTTTTTATAGTATGCTATATCGTATCCTCTTAAAGACAGATTTCACGTGTGCTTTCAATTTGATCTGAGCTAAGGTTTATATATGTCTTTTCTTATTTCAAAATAATCTATGTTCTTGTTAAAATTCAGGAGAAAAAAAGAAAAGTTATATATCTAATACCAAAGCATTGAACCTGTTTCATACCTCTCTGTATTTTTTGATAATGCTTCCGAATTTGCTTTTCTTATACTTGTATAGTGATGAAATTTTCTTGCCAGCTAATAATTTGTAAATTCTATGCTTGCTTGCCTTTTATTTTTACCAAATTTAAGTCTTTGAAAGATTTAAGCTATATCTCTTATTAAAAATGAAGTAGCAGCAAAGAGAAATTTTATTTGCATTTACTTCTTTCTCTTTCCTTCCCATCTCTGTTTCCTAAAACTAGTGAAATTCTGATATTTCTTACTGTTTTCATGCACACATTGTATGTAATGTTAATTGAATCATCAAAAAACACCATGATATTATATGGGGCAAGTTATTACAACTCATAGTTGGAACTAATTCTTAGGAACCTTTTGAGAAGAAAGCATGGACTCCCAATTCCTTCGAGATCAACTGTTGGGCTAGTAGTACTCTTCTTTGGCCAGACATTCTTATACTATTGTGAACCCTTTAAGAAAAATTGCAAAGTGAGTGTCAGAGGTGATGGATAAGGATTAAAAGTTTGTGAAGGGAAATAAGAGAATGTCTTTTGATCTGTTTTGATTGCCGAATTATTTCTAGTTTAAGCAGAAAACATTTATTATGTCTTTAGTTGCCACACTTTAAATACAAATTTTTAGAGAAAAAGTGGCTTTGTTATTGTCACTCTGAACCTTTCTAATTAATTAATTCCTGATTCCTGTGGGCAACTCAAAAAAACAATTGATTTTGTAGTAATTATTTTTGAGGTTTAGTACCTTCCAAGTTTAGGTACAATGTTATAGCAAATTAAACTATTAATTGATTAAATTGTATGAAGATACACTTTAATTTTTGAATTACATTTCATATTGTTTTTAGAATAACTGTTCAACTTTTAATGTGAATAGTCACTTGTATTGCTTTTATTTTCCAAGCCAAATACAGGCTGTGAACAGCACTACTGTGCTTGCTCTTTCCTTGTGGTCTCTGGCACTTGCATACACTTCTGCCAGTGTTTTGCGATTAGAGACCACCTATGTAGCAAGTGTCCTGTTATTTTTTGTCACTTATTACTTCTCTTGTTCTGAATCAGGGAAATCTTTTACTTGCTGCCTATGTGGACTTTTTTTTTTTAAATGATTTATTTACTTATTCATATAGAACTGGGGTACAAGCCAGAGATGCGGAGGGTGAGAGGATTCACCAGAGACAGAGCGGGGAGCAGAACAGGCAGATCGACGAAGTATACTGCTGAGGGGAGCAGTGGGCGGGTCAGGAGAGGTCTGCCACACCATGTGGTCACCTCCGGGGCAGCCGGGATCGAACTCATGCGGAAGTGGCTTTAGCTTCTCAGTGCTGTGCTTTAACCTGCTGCACCACCAGGGAGGGCCTATTTGGTCTTTTTAAATAGTATGTTAGGCTTATTGTCAGTGTAGTATCATTTAATGATTTGCATAAATTCTTGAAAATTTCCAGCACGTAGATGCTAATTTAAAATTATTTAAATTAATGATCACAGATAGTATCCTAGCTTTTATTTTCATGTTTCTTTGGACAGTGTGGGATTACTTATGAAGAAGCTTGTAATCATCTTGACCTTAATTTCTGTAGCACTCTTGAGTGTCACTCTTCCTCTTTTCTTCATATTTATTAAGGTTCTGATGTTTGGTTTTATTTTTTAACTCTGGATATCTTGTTTCTTAAGCTGAGAACCACTAATTTTATTTTTTTTAATGGTTCTGAAAATAATAGCATGTCTTGTAGGCACTGTGAATTTGTTAGATTATTTCATTGTGACAGGATCATTAATGTTTCATTGTAAGCAATTTCTGCTAATTGCTTGAGGAATAGGAAAATTGTCAGAAAGGAGAAAGAATGGCAATATCACACTCTAGACTTGAAGCTATATTATAAAATGACAATAGTTAAAAAAGTGTGGTACTGGGTCAAAACAGATTTGTAGTGAAACAGAATTGAGAACCCAGAAAAAAAGTACCATATATATGAATAGTTAAATCTATGATAAAGGAGTCAAAAAATATACACTGGAACAAGAATAGCATTTTTAATAAATGGTGTTGGAAAAATGACATTTGCATGCAAGAGAATGAATGAAACTAGATCAAAACATCACCACCTTATGTCAAGGTTAATACAAGTTGCATTAAAGACTTGGGGGTAAAACCTGAAGCCATAAAATACAAAGAAGAAAACATAGGCAATACATTTTCTGAGGTAAGCTTTAGTGATGCCTTGAGGGATTTGACCATGACAGCAAGGAAAATGAAAGAGAACATAAACAGCTGGAACTATGTCAAACTAAATAACCTCTGTATAGCCAAAGAAATCAGCTAAAGTGAGAAGACATCCTAATGAAGGAAGAAGGTATTTGCATACCATATATCTGACAAAGAGTTGATATTAAAGATATACAAATAGCTCATAAAACACTGCAAAACAAAGCAAATAACATCATCAAAAAAAAAAAAAAAGATTTAAAGACAACTCTCCAAAGAAGACACTAAAACAGCCAGTAGGCAGTGAAAAGTAAAAACATTTATTAGAGAGATGAAAATCAAGACCACAGTGAAATAACCATTTCACACCAGTGAGAATGGCCATTATTGAAAAACCAGAAACAAGTGCTATCAAAGATACAAAGAAAAAGGGAACCCTCCTACACTGCTGGTGGAAATGTAAACTGACTCACCCCTGTTGAAAGCACTGTGTAGGTATCTCAAAACATTAATCATGGATCCTCCATTGGAATCATTAATTTTAGTCCTAGGCATCTACCCAAAAAATTCAAAAACATGAATTCAAAAGGAAACTTGTACTCCCACGTTTATTGTAACATTATTTACTTTGGCTAAAACTAAGTAGCCCAGAACAGATGAGTGGATCAAGAAGATAAGGTGTATATACATACACAATGGAATACTTACTCGGAGATCAAAAAAGATAAACTCTTACCATCTGTGGCAACATGGAGAGAACTTGAAAGGATATTGCTAAGCAAAGTATGTCAGAAGAAGAAATACTGGATGGTGTCATTAATATGTACATATAAAGCAACTTAATTGATAGATAAAGATAACCTGAAAAGCTAATAACCACAGAAGGAATTAGAGTGGGAAAGGGGGAAGAACAAGGAGAGAAGTGTAATGGTCTATAGTAGTGAAGAATGGGTGAGTTGATGAATGTACTGTGTTGGTAACACTTGATGGGGATACCCAAGTGTTATCCCAGTTAAAAATTAATTGACTAAACTTAAAAGGAAAAAAAAAATCTTAGATAATTAAAAATTGAACTTAGCCAGAAATGTTAGGAACTTAAAACCATTTTATTGTAAACATTTCGTCAATAATTTAAAAATTGTTTAACTTTGTATCTGGTAGGTGTTAATTTTCCAATCCTAATTTATGTTAAAATAATTATTATTAATATAAAGTAATTTAAGATAATTAAAAAAAATTTCACTCTTAACATTTTAATATGCACTATGAATCTTAAAAACCTAACCCTGTTAATAACTTGACTGCTTTCCAAACATAGTACCTTAGTATGCTATGATAGTAACATTTTGCTATTTATTTTATTACCATTTATTTAAAGAATAATAATTTGAAAAGTGGAAAGTGATAATGCCTCGTTTATAGACTCACCACTAGCTGTGATTTTGGGAAAACAACAACAAAAAGCAATTAACTCCCACCTCTATCAAAAAACAGCCTTTTGAGATCCTCACATGCAAAAGGGAAAAAATAAGAAATACTGAAGGTTAAGTTAGATAAGGAAGTAAGCAACAGTACTTAGCAAAAAGTAGGGTGCTCACAGTCCCATTATACCTGTGCTAGTGCTACACTGAACATTCTGAGAGAGCCAAGCGAGAGTCAGGCCATCTCTATTGCAACTACCCCAGCAAGAAGCCACATCATTTTGATGTGGTGTGCTTTACAGAATTCCTTTTGTGCTTTTGTGTATTGGGAGGAGTAATCAGATAGTTTAATCTGATTCATCATGGACATGGGTCAGTGTAACCTGGAACATATGGTATATCAAATTTATATAGACACGAAGGTCACACTACCAGGAGAGGAAGGTTTCAGGTTAATGTGATTCAGTATCCAGAGCAGTTAGAACAACTGGATAAAATGAGCAGTTCTTCCAATTTGGATAGAAAGCAGAGATTTGTTAGGGGAGAGCAGCAGGTTAGGGCTTGATTATGGAGAAATAATAATTTTGACAGTTTAAAAAGTAAAATTAATATGTTTTACTATGAATTGTCTTTCTAGAAATTGAAAGTTTCAAACAGTTTATGTTACAAAGTTAAATCTTGAATTTTGAATTATGAGAAATTTGTCCCTAAGAGTTTCCAGGGAGTCAAGTCTGAATTGCAAAGAGAGTGTGTAGATACGCAGATAGGACTTCTTTTTTTTTTTTTTTAAGATTTATTTATTTGTTCATACAGAACTGGGGTACAGGCCAGAGATGCGGAGGGTGAGAGAATTCACCAGAGACAGAGAGGGGAGCAGAACAGGCAGATCAACGAAGTACACTACTGAGGGGAGCAGCGGGCGGGTCAGGAGAGGTCTGCCGCGCCACGTGGTCACCTCCGGGGCAGGTGGGGATCGAACTCATGCGGAAGTGGCTTAAGCTTCTTAGTGCAGTGCTTTAATCCACTGCGCCACCAGGGAGGGCCATAGCAGATAGGACTTCTTAACCAATTAATTCATTTGGGCATTGCATTGCCATTCATGACATTTGCCCAGCAAGAATATGGGTTTTGGATGCTTGACTATTAATTTCAATTTTTATTTGTGATTTCTATATTAGCATGAACTTAGGTGATTTAAGTCCTAAAGTGCCATTTTGTACAAATGGAGAGATTTCCCATTCCATTCTTATAAATGTAGATAACTGTAATAAGAAAATGTCTGCAATGAGTAAAATTTCTTTATACTGTTTTTGAGTAAAAGCACATATGTAACTTTTTTTGCTTCACTTATATAAGATTAAATATAAATCATGTAGTTGTTTACATTGACTAAAATGATTTCTTGTTTAAAGAACAGTTTTAAAAATATGTTATTAAAAACCAAGAGAAGTTGACAGTACTAGTGATTGAGTTTTCCTCTCTTTCAGACATTATTTGATCTTTCACCACAACAAAAAGAGTGGCAGAGGTAATACTAATAAAAATATTATGGTTCGTAGGAATTTAGATCATGTTTGTTATCAATTATTTATAAGTTATCACTTCATTAGGTACTTCCTTGTTTGAAATAATAGGATATAGTATACAATAGCCTTTGGTTTCACAGTTTTAGAAGCTCTTAGGACACTGCATAATCTTCTCAAGTGCACTTTGAATTTTCAATAAAATTAGTTTTCTTTTGAAATTTTATTAACTACTTTTAAGTAACATCAGATTGAATAGAAAGGATATAAAATTGAAGGCTCTCCTGCTTTACTTAAGAGACCTCGTGCTCCAACTCATGTAATGATATTAAACTTCTTGTGTAGCCTTCTAGAAAAGTTCATGTGTGATTTTTGTGTGTTTGCATATTTTCTTATGTATCTTTCTTAATAAAAATGGGGTCAGTCCATTCTTTTGTTCTATTTTCCAAATAACTTGATATTTCAGTGCATAAGAGTGTACGGATGAAATAATGAAAATTAGTTTATTTTATATCATTGCAGATAGGCATCTAGCTTGCATCCAGGTTGCTGCTGTTAAAAATGATGCTCAGTTAAAATATTTGAATCTAATTCTTTATGTACTTGAAAATATATACATATGCATGTAAAGTTTCTAGAAATGTGTTTTTCCTTTGGGATGTTAAACATTTAGTAAGTTATCATCACACTACAAGAATTTGGTGATGAATGTCTACCAACTTATTTTGCTAATCATTTCAGTCTATACATGTTTATCAAACTACTTAAACGTGCCAGTTCTCAGTAAGAATGTTTAAAAAAAACATATAATAATCCCAAACATTGGCCTAGAGTAGTTTCACTTATCCTGGGTATAATCAGACCAAAATATTATGGGTGAAAATGCAATTTTAAAATTAGCATTGCTTTATGAATCAGTTGAATGTCTTTCTGGACTTTTTTTCCCACTTGTGTTTCTTGGTATGTGAAATTTCTTGTTCAGGTCATATGCCCATGTTGCTTGATTGTTGGTGTTTTTCTTACTAATTTTTAAGTATCTTTTTTTTTTTTAAAGATTTATTTGTACATACAGAATTGGGGTACAGGCCAGAGGCTCAGGGTTGGCGAGAGGCTTCACCTGAGACAGAATGGTGAGCAGAACAGGCAGGTTGACGAAGTACACTGCTGCGGGAAGCAGCGGGAGGGTCAGGAGAGGTCTGCCTCGCCATGTGGATCGCCTTCAGGGCAGGCGGGAATCGAACTCATGCGGAAGTGGCTTTGGTTTTTCAGTGCATTGCTTTAACCTGCCGCGTCACCAGGGAGGGCCAATTTTTAAGTATCTTTTATATATTTCAGTAATACTTTGTTCCCTGCCCTCACACCCATATATTGCTTATTTTGAGTTTGTAGACTGTGTTTTTTTTGCTTATAAAATCTTAACCAAATTTATAATTATTATGCATTATTTTTAACTTTTTTCTTTCTAACTGCTAAATCCATTTCAAAGGCCTTTCTTTCTCTTAATTTCACCATTTGGGGAGTTGGAATTTTGAATATAGTAGACAAAAGTACTGACCACTAGGTGGCTCTGTGTTCCTAGTACTTTGAGTAAAAAGCTGTCAGACGTGGAACGCGTTCTTTAATACAGAAATACTAAAGTGAGACTCCACCTTTCAGTTGGAAATTTTACTCAGTACTTCAGACTATTAACAAGTAGAAGCTGAGATTGTGTTTTTATATAAAAGTTAGGCATTTTTCACCATAGTAGAGCTTTCTGTATACTTTCATATATGGAATTTAAACTCTCATATTTACTGGTACATTTGAGGCAGAAATTACCGCCCCCCCCCACACAAACATACACAGTTTGGTGTTGTCTGGCACTTTTCCAACTGCCTAGCACTAAAAATTGGAAAATGGAAGAGTTGAATACCAACTACATAAAAAAAAAATGTGGTTTTTACTTTCTGCTATCTTTGGATGTAAAGGTTTTAAGTGTGTAGTCATATAAACCTGAAGATGGGTTCTGGCTTCCTGAAATGCCCTAGATTTTCATATTCTGCTTCTAAACATATATTCTTAAATGGACTAACATTCCTGAATAATGCACATAACAAAATGTGCTTTGCCTTTAGAATTCACTGAAGACTTCAGTTTTCTCTGTTTTTATTTTGCTTTTTTATGATATTTAGGATCCAAGTTATCCTCTCCTTCTGTAGTGGTAAATCTCAGGCTCTGGACATAGCCTTTTTGGTTTCTGCCATTGGTTGCATTTAACCTGGGTGTAACCAGACCAAATTTTGCCATGTTATGGGTGAAAATGGTGTTGCAGTTTTAAAATTAGCAGAGTGTGTAACCCCACTTTAATTTCTTAGTAGGAGATTTGTTAAGTTTAATTGATTTTTTTGAGATCTCATTACCTCTGAGTCACAATATGCTCAACAGTAATATAAAGGAAATCAAAAGAACATGACTTATAACAATATGTATTTCAGTATGCAAATGCTTATATTACTAGAAGTAACTCTTAAATTACTTCTAGATTTAAGATGTGTTCTGAAATTACAGTGTAAAAATGACTTGTAAATAGTTTTATCAGATTTCTTAGTTGATGGCTTATGTCTAATTCTCATGAGCATTTCTAGGAAATGTTGATTTTATCATTGTGTGGGATATAAAGTATATTAACAGAATTATATTTGTTTCCTTTAAGTTCCTGTGTTTGTTTTGTTGTACAAAGCTTCTATATGTTAATATGTGCATATGCATTAGAAGTACAATGTCTTTTTTTAGAGTAGATTTAAGTTCATAGCAAATTGGTAACCCTGATTGCTTAGACATCACTACTGATGGAATGAGGCTTCTGGAGCCCAGCTCGTGGGTCTCGAACTACCCTGCCTCACTTTTCCTGCTTTCAGGAAGATGACTAGAGAATACTTGATACTTTAGAAGAGTCCTTCTATGTCTTAACTAAGTGAGCTAACCATTGTTATTTTTTAATAAACAGTAGCTTTCTTTGTGAACCTTACTGTATTTCTGAATTGTTGCCTGTTTGGGTTGTATTTAGGATGCTACAGGTGATTCAAAGTAGACTGCAAGAAGAACATTCACTTCAAGATGTCATATTTAAAAGTGCTTTTAAAAGTGCATCAACAGCACTTCCACCAAGGTGAGATGTATATCTTAAATGTGTTAACAATTCATTATGAATTTGCTTTGACTTTATATTGGTATGGTTTAGTTCCCTGAATTTAACTTTTTTTTTTTTTAAGATTTATTTATACATACAGAACTGGGGTATAGGCCAAAGGTGCGGGGGTGGTGAGAGGCTTCACCTGAGACAGAGTGGGGAGCAGAACAGGCAGATTGACTATACTGCTGAAGGGAGTAGTGAGCAGGTCAGGAGAGGTCTGCCACGCCATGTGGGTCACCTCCGGGGCGCGTATCTAACTCATGCCGAAGTGGCTTTAGCTTCTTAGTGCTGTGCTTTAACCCACTGCACCACCGGGGAGGGCCTGAATTTACCTTTTAATAGAGAAAATGTTATGGTGATGAAGATAATTTTGGCTCTTAAATTTATACCTGTAATACTGACCAGAATTACCACACTATGATATTTAATTTTCATTTAATTTTTCTCTTATGTGTATGTGCTATATACCATCATATAAAATTATATTGTCATGAAGATATGTACATTTTGGTTAGGAATTTTGGTTTATTTCCCTTTCATACATTAGGGTGAATGATATTTAAAAATTGTTTGTGGAAATGCTCTTTTATACTGAAAGCTATACAGAGATTTTACATTAGCTCAGGAAGACCCTGTCATTGTCTCTTTGAACTCATGTGGCATATGCTTTCCATTTCTCATTCTTACTTCCATTCTTCCATGCCCATGAGTATCATAAACAGTACACCTCCATTGGACTACTTCTTTACTTTCTATCTCCCTTCTCTCATTGGATTTAGTGTGCTAGTTAGGTTTGAAGAGCCATGGAGTTTTAGATTTGTGTAACTACAATATGTAAGTTATAATTATTTTTCATCTTGTAAGCATATGATCATTTATAAATGTATAAGCTTCAAAAACTGCTGTTCTATTTTTGACATTCAAACCCTTACCTATCAGTTGATCTGTAAGGATTGTTTTCCCTCTCTACAAAATTTTCTCCCTTGAAATGGTGATGCTGTTGAATGTACTCTAAGTAACTGTATCTTGTTGTATCAGGGAGGATGATTCATCGCTGCCTCCAGATGCTTGCAGAATTCGTGGTCATCTATATGTCAATAAAGTAGCAGGGAATTTTCACATAACTGTGGGCAAGTATGTTCTTTTTACTTACTGAAAATACTTTGAACAAGTTGACAGCTTGGTTAAAGGCAGAATCTTTATCAATCAAGTAATACATTGTCTAACGCTGAAGTACTGCTTATTAAAATGTTGTGTCTATTTTTGATGTGTTGGGACTGGTATCTGGGGCTTCAATCTCGGGGAAAAAACTTTGAAAATGCCTTCAAAACAAAAAATAAAACAGTTGTCATAAATTTTATAGTAAAGTGAATGAACTGTAAGTAAATGTGACCTTCCACTTGCCAAGTTTTTTATAGTCAGAAAAGCTCTTAAATAGACATCATTTGTTCATTTTGTTGGGTGGTATTAGGTTTTGTTTTTTTTTTTCTTCTTGGTAGACCTCATCAATGAGAATTTTTTTAATTCTAAAAAAGTATTTTGATGGAGCTAGAAATTAGAAGTATATGGGGTAATATTAAATTAGGTAAAAGTTTAGTAAAGACAGCAGACCGCCTGCCTTCATGAGCTTCATCCAGCACAGACAATGTTATGTAAACTTGGTAAATTCCTGACTGAGCTGGCAGATGCTTTGATTCCCCCTGACTCCCCTGCCTCTCTCTATAAAAAGTTGCATCTGTGTATCAAAAGTTGCAGAGTTAAACAATTCATTGTAAAAGACTTTTTTTTTCTCTGTGCAAGGTGTTATACTAGATACCAAGGATGAAACAGTGAATATAAAAGAACACATTTTTGCTTTTATGTTGCCGACATTCTATGAGAGAATATGTGCGAACACTCTCTGCCAGCAGAAAGACGCCAGGATATATCTTCTTGTGGATCCTTTTATTCTGCTCCTCACTCCCGTTCTCTCTCCCTCTAGCTCCGCTCTCGCTCCCCCCCTTAGGGGAAGCGCATTGCTTAAATAGCATTCATTGGCCAATTAGAGCACTGCTCACGTGTATAACAACCATATTTGGCAGGACACACAACGCGCATACATTGATCATGCAAAAGCATATCCAATAAGATTGAATTTCCTTATACAGGCGGCTGTTGACTATTTTGTTTTTCACCAGCTCAACCGCACTGGCTAAAGGCCAGGCGCCATCTTGGCTGCTGAACCATGGGGCTAGGGTCCCGGACACCCCGACAAATATGAGCTTCACACTGATTACTGAGTTGCACTGAAGCTATAAAGGAAAGTACAGTATGGCAGATAGAAGCCATAGCAGGGTGCCTACCCTGCTTTGCAATTTGGCAGAGCTTTATTGAGGAAAACTTTTGGACTCTAGAAGATGATTAGGAATTTTTTGTAGGCGGGAGAGAGAAAGAGTAGAAGGCAAGGCCTTAAACAGGAAAGAGCACTACACGAGGCTTTTCTTCAGGGAGAGAAAACTTCAGTTAGCCCGTCATGCGGCGTGATTTCAGTGTTGACAGTGGTACCATTAGGCATCTGTTTGTCTCTATTGTCCCACTCTTCTGGGCAGTCATGCTTTGTTACTCATATTTGGACTCATTCTTTCTATCTTCAGTCTGTAGCTAGAAAGCTTAAGATTTCTTGGTATCATGAAGGAAGCAGTAGCAGTTGACTCAGAGATATTTAGAAGATTTTATTATGTCTTTAGATGCAAATGGTATCCTCCATAACTTACTGAAAGAGGGAAATGTTCAGTCTCCGATTCTCTATATCATAACCCTTTATTCCTATTTTTATTTCTCACTATGTTCATACCATCAATAAGTGGGATCAAATGGGAAAGCTTTGGTTTGTGTCTGTATCATTTCTGGGGTAGTATATAAACCCACTTTAATTTCTTGGTATGAGATTTGTCAAGTTTAATATTGATTTTTTTTTGGGAGATCTCATTACCTCTGAGTCACAATATTCTCATCTGTAATATAAAGGGGAAATAAAAAGAACATGATTTTAAACAATATGTATTTCAGTATGCAAATGCTTGGATGTGAGTACTGTGGAGGAGGTAATAAATAGGCAAATGATTTCCTAGTCTGTGGAATTGGCAGATAGAAATCACTGTAGTTGCAGGTTGAAGCACACACATCACCCTCAATATCAAGCAGAGGAGGTGCTGTCCTGCAACAGTGAAAGCTCTTTGTAATACTGTGAATGCACCAAAGTATGACTTCTATATCTTGGGAAACAGTGTATACTGAAACTACAACACAGTACTTTAATACTTGAGTGAAGTCAGATTCTCAGATCACATGCTCAGGTTTCTCACTTACATGAATGGCATGTGGAGCATTTGGAAGCCATGTGTGATGTGAACATTTGTGTGAGAGAACATTGCAAGATGGCTTGCTTCCCTGAGTGCCATCTACTGAGTCCCCAGAGCATTGCCTCCCACGTAATTGTAACAACCAAAAGGCATCCTCACAACTCCCCCTATATTCAAAACTATTTCCTTTCTATAAAATTTACATGAACTAGATTCTTACCTGGTGGAATCGAAAATACAGTGCACCAGAAAAGCAGTTGGTAAATTCGGAACACCTGGCCTTCGTGCATAGCGTTTCAGCAATTAGAGAACTATAGTCGTCTGTACTTGGATGGTTTATTTTGATTTTTAGTTTTTCAAAGGAAGATTTTTTTCATGCTTTTCATAAGTGTTTGAATATGTCACTAACATTCTCTCTCAAAAAGAAAGTATAATTTTCCTTCCAGAAGAAAAGCAGGGGTGTGGGAGACAACTAAAGTATGGTATAATGTAGTTTGGTGACTCAGAAAAGTTCCTCTTTCCAGATTTGTTTACAAGTTGGCAGGCATCCTGTGTAGACTCATGGATGGTACCAGTGGGGATGGAAACGAACTGCAGTAGACTTGTGTTTTGTGGCATGTTTGAGGTTAACACACTTAATGAGTGAAGGTGCTTCACCAGACCAAAGCTGCAGTCGTGCCAGTGCGCAGGGAGCAGCTCTGTGGCCGGAATGTTGTTGTGTTTGATGTTAGTTAGACGTTGATGTTTTCCAACTTCAACAAATATTCAGACCAATCAGTGCAGATTCTTTAATGTGGCAGTGGCATTTCATTGATTACAGATAGAATTTACAAGGTGTTTTCAATTTTGAAGAGTTTTTGCTGTCAAACCTTTAGTTAATTGTTAGACTTGGCAACCAGGTAAAGAAGGAATAAGGGATTATTTATGAACATCTTCAAAATGAGTTTTTGAAATTTTTTTTTAAAGGAATGATAGCAGTTATTCGAAAATATAAAGAAATAGTTTGAATTGGAGAGATGGCAGCTTAGAATGAAATGTAGGTGAACAATTTCCTATAGGCACAGGCAAAGTACTGCTCGCCTCTTGTTTTTGTATCATCCTAGAGGAGGAATAGTATTTGGATTTTTAAATGTTTGAGGATAAATTAGAGGGTAATATAACACACGAAAAATAGATAAAATTCAGTTTCCAGTTTATAAACATAAAGTCAGTGTGAGAAGACAAAGTGCTGATTGAATCCTGTGTGGCTTCTTATACTCTAGTAGATGAGAGTAGAATGGGGGAAGGCGACATCCATCACTTTGTGCTGTTGGTTGTGTGCTCCCAGTGACAATTGTAGTCAAGCTGTGTCATGTGTTTGCTGTTCTACAACATTTAACTACAACATTTAACTTTGTAATAGAAAAGTGAGGGGACTTCACATATACTTTTAAGACATAATGCAGCTGTAGATTATTATATCAAATTTGACATCAGAACATTGTATTTATAAAAGTGTGCAACCACACTATAGCTGTGCTACAAGAAAATGAATTATTTCATTATTACCAAACTAAGGTCTCATCACTACATTCCTAACGCACAAGAAAGCAATGGTTAGAAAACTTACAAAATTCACAATGCAATATCTATAAACAAAAATAGAATTTCTTTATAAAAACTATTAAAAGATAAGCCAAGTAAAGTCTTTACTGGTTAGTTAATGAAATTGATTGTAGCACTCAGAGCAGTGTGTCCAGGGAGGTTACTTGTGCCTTGGATGATTAGTCTTTGAGTGAAGTGACAGTATACTCACACTGAAGACATTGATGGTCCTATACAGTAGTTAGTTGAAATGCAAGATAGATGACTTTGAGTGACTCTCCTTAGCTCTTGTTGAGTATCAGAGTTTCCCACACTTAATTCAAAAATTTAATTTCAGCTAGTCTTACAGAAGGTGTGGAGAAAGAATAATCTTACTCGTTAGTTGGTGGAAATGTAAACTGGTATAGTCATTTTGGAAAGCAAGCGTTGATTTATTATAAAATTAAAAGGGAAATAACTCTGCAATTTAGAAATCCTGCTTTTGGGTGTCTGTGTGTGTCACATGTTTATTATGGTATTATTTTACTTCTTTACAGTAGCTGGGTTGTAGAAGCAACCTGTGTCCACTGACAGAGGACTGGTTAAAGATGTGGTATGTCCACACAGTGGAATACTACTCAGCTATAAGGAAAGATGAAATGTTGCAATCAACAGTAAAATGGAAGGCCCTGGTGGAGTTAAGTGAAGCAAATTAGATATATAAAGATAAATATATATAGAATGATCTCACATATATAAGGAAACAATGTAGATGAACTGACAAAACAAGTATAAACTAGTGGACGCTGATAGTGGAACTTAGGTTTCTGAAAGTGGGTAGAAGGGTTAAAGGGCTTTCAGAATTGACAACTACGCTGTCAAAAGTTAAAACAAGAAGCAAAATCGCCATTCTTATATTTGGACATATTTTCTTACCTTGATGCAAGTACAAAAAAAATGTTCATGTTCCAAAACCCATTTAGCTTTGAATTTGAGAAAATTCTGCCATACTTAGTGATTGATCTGTGATGCAATGACATGATAAAAAGCAAATAACCAAGAGACAAATCTATAAATTTGGATGGATGGTTTTGAAGACATTAGTGAATTATTTTGATCTGTTTTGTAATGGGACAGACTAACTAATCCCAGTTAAACAAAATGTTTCCATAGCAAAAACATTTGCATTGCAAATATAAATCTTTAGTTATTTATATTACTAATATACTTTTAATCTCATTAATAAAAAGGTTGTGAAAATTTGTATTTTCTCTTGTTATTTAACTAACTACATAATATCTTCAGTTTTGCTTCTTCATCTACGAAGCCTAAAATACTTGCTGCGTGGTTCTTTAAAGGAAAAATTTGTCAGCCCTTATGACATGAGTAGACATAACTACTTAAATCATAGGGAAATGGTGTTCTTGTATTAAGATGTAATTTAGGAAAGATCACCTTTCTGCTTTTAATAAGTTTCATGTTTAGATGCTATTTCTTTAACCTTTTTTTCCTCCTTTCAGGGCAATTCCACATCCTCGGGGACACGCACACTTGGCAGCACTTGTCAACCATGACTGTGAGTAATCATGCATTTGTTTCAGTAAAGATGGCGTTGAGAAATGTTTCTGGGATTTAATTTTAGTCTGGTGTATGTTGGGACTGTCAAAGTCAATAGTTTTGAAAACATATGTGCAAAGGAGAAAATATGTGATTAAATTTGTTGACTCTTAGTTTTATCGTGAGCTACCTGTGTTTCTCTTTAGTCGTGGCTCAGAAGTTGAGCTTAGTGAAGAAATGCCGAGGTATGCTTTGTATTACTTTATACTCTTCTGAAGTATATGTGGACATACACACACATATAAAATACTTGAGTTCATTTTATGTAAAATCATAAAAAGTTTATTTTTAAAGTCTTTAGAGAACAGAAACAAGCAGTTCCATTGAAAGCAAATTTGGTCACATTTAACAGTGATTTGCATCAAAACTACACTTGCTGAGAGATTTGTTATTTAGCAATATAGATACCACCAAGCAACGTGGTCCTCACACTGGGTAAGGATTTGGACTAGGAAATCTTTTTTTTGGTTGTCTGGATTAGATACAATATTAGTCTTAGAAGCTAATTTATTTACTAAATATAGAATTTAAGATAGTTTTTATCAGAATTCATTTACCCATGTACATATAATTCTCACGTTATAGCCATCTTTCCCAATATGTGGCGTTAGGGACTATATTATAGTTGCAGATTTTAGGTAATTTCATTTGAGAATAGATAAGACTATGAATCAATCTGTAAGAATTTAATTCTGTTTTTTTCCTTTTAGCTTACAACTTTTCTCACAGAATAGATCATTTGTCTTTTGGAGAGTTAGTTCCAGGAATTATTAATCCTTTAGATGGAACTGAAAAAATTGCTCTAGATCGTAAGTATTTAATAAATACTGTTGGAATTTGCATGTAGGCAGTGATTTTAGTAACTGTAATGTTAATACATTTTTAATAATCCTCATCATGCTCTTGTAACAAATACACAGGTATCTTTTAAGTTTTATTTAAATGGTTGATCTTCAAATGGAGGTTTATGTGGAGCATTTTTCTTGGTAGTGGGTAAAAAATGTTAAAAAAAAAA
>NW_004567137.1:1371086-1395313 GCF_000260355.1 Condylura cristata
CTAGGCACCTGAAACCTACAGTGTCACTGTATTGGCTTGGTTATTGACAAAGTAAGAAGTGGTAACAATAGTATGCTCACCTTTTATTAATGTTTGTTTTAACCTCCTATTTCATTTTTTTAAAAAAAATATGGGTGGATTTTTCCTTCTTTAGTAGCAGATAATCTAGTTTGTATTTCCAAAAGGTTCTTAATTGTCATGTTGCATGGCATGCTCCACTCAGGACACCTATTAAGGACTTCTGAAGCTTTCTGTGCTGCTAGGAATTCTGGATTTTGCAAAACTTAATTAATGCATAATAAATCTTTTAAAAAAGAATTTTAGATTCTATTCAAACAGATTCATTTTTTAAATTATTTAACTCATTTAATACCATATTGTAATTAGATATATTCAAAGTGTCTTACTTAGAATATGTAACATTCAGGAGAATTTTATGTTTGTATGGGAATGTTTCACTTAAATTTTAGTGTGCTAAATTTAGAAATGTGTGAGTAGAGGCAATCTGAGAAATAGGACCTTTATTCAGTGTAATCTCATCTTTAATTAAATGGTCATTCTGCACCAAACTGAAGTTTACTTGTTCTTAAATTCAAGATGTCTGAGAAATAGGGTTTGTTGTATGATGCTGTCAGCTGAGTGCCACTAGGTTTTTCAAAGATTGGAGACAGGTGAATTCTTCTGCTTCCTAATACATCTTCCATAGGGCGTCATTTAACCACACGGGAAAAATTGGCACTCCACATCTTGTGTATTCAGTTCATGTTCTCCAGAAGTTTTTAGTATACCTTTAATGCTATGCACATTTGTACAGCTCTGCAAACTGGACTAGTCTGTGCCTTGCGAAAAAGTTGTTGGAACAGTATTTCCTGTAGCCTGGTCATGGTTACTTCTACCACTATAATTTTCAAAAATGAGATTTTGACAGTTCTATTAATAATTTCAGCTTATTAACCTAGATATTATCAAAGAAAAAATAAGAGAAAAGGGGTGTTACTCTGTCCACCACATCAATAAAAGGTGGACATTTGTCAGTTTCATCCTTTTCATCCCTTATCAGCACATGGAGAGTTTCCTTCCATAAATATCAAAGGTGTGTTCATTGTTCCTCTGGCCTCAGCTTCAGGTTTCCAGTTTTTCCTGCCTGGATTTTTTGATTCTCGATGGTTAACAGCCCTTGCAGTGGCACTTTCCTCCTCCTCTGTGGCAGTTCTCTGCCGCCTCTCCTCCCCACATTGCCGCAGCAGTGTCTACGGCACTGGTGTTGCCTCACTAATCTCCATTTCATCTTTTTTAAATAATTTCTTAATGATTGAACATCCTTTTTTTCTAGTATTTCCAGCTCCTCCTCTCTGTTCATAACATGATGGAGTTTGTCCAAAACCTTAAAGCTAGGCACAGATGCAGCTGTTCACCTTATATCAAAGACCCTCGCAAAGGATGAAACTGACAACTGTCCACCTTTTATTGATGGGTGGGGGATGGAGTAACACCCCTTTGCCCTTATTTTATCTGTGATAATATCTAGGATAGTAAGCTGAAATTATTAATAGAACTGTCAAAATCTCATTTTTGAAAGTACATGTGGTAGAAGTAGTATATGAAATAAGGCAGGATATCCTTTAGTTTGTCATAAGCTTTTTATAAAATCTTAACTATAAACTTTATTTTGTAAATAAAATTAAAACTTTTAACATTAGTGTTTGAAGAGATTATTACTCTTGCTCTAGCTTTACCCTTCTCTATCTGAATTATGCTGAGATACAAGACAGAGAAGTTTGATAGAAATGAAAATTCACTGAATAAAAGAAACAAGAAACATAAAAGTACATATCTTTCTATATCTGTGAGATTCTGTATCTTTTTATTTCTGTGAGATTCTAAAATAGCAGAGTGCACGGTAGTGTGAGTGATTGCGGTAAGACTAGAGATAGAGGGTATCGAAGCAAAGAAAAGCATTTTCTGAGTTGATTCCATGTGTGGTATCTCAGTGATGGTGAGTGCACTTGTCAGCGTGTCATGAACCTTACAGTTAAAACATGTATTTTGTTCACATAGTTTTAAAATACAATACCACATGCTATGAAGTACATATCTTTTAGGTTAATTGTACTAAGGCCCTGTTATTTATCTCGTTTAAATTCGTAAACAGATACATCTTGTTCTGAATTTTCTAGAATATAGACTTAGGGAATTAACATTTTTTTAATGTGAACCGTTAATATTTTAAATTAATAACAAGTAAAATAATGGTATTTATGACTTAATTGATGCTTAGAAATGCCCAATGAATATACCATAAGTAACCCCGTGTGTGTGCCTTACTGAGAACTTGTTTTATCAAGTATGAGTATGTTGCTATTATTCTTTTGAAGTTGTGAGATTTTTGCTAGATATTAAGTCATAAATGGCACTAAGTTTCAGGTTGGTGTATTTAGTGGAAGGAAGGATATATTTGTTTTAGTTTTGTTACTGATGGATTGATGAAAAATTTTACTTTATTCTAGACAACCAGATGTTCCAGTATTTTATTACAGTTGTGCCAACAAAACTACATACATATAAAATTTCAGCAGACACCCATCAGTTTTCTGTGACAGAAAGGGTAAGTTGACATTTTTAACTTCTTGCCCTGAAATTCTTTGTCTTTCAGTTTGAGCTCTGGATCTCTCTCTCTAGGTGTTTACACCTTATTCCTAAATTTGGCTTTCTGGTGCTTTTGTTTTGGGCATTTTGTATTCCTAGCAGGTGGTGCGGGGGCTTCAGTTTTGGGTTTCTCTTTTGTTTATAAATAATGTGAGTAGGATGGGAAAAGACCCAAGAAGACAGACTCCTTGCTCTGTCTTGGGATGGGAGGGGCAACCCAGGTAACCTTATGACTGGATCAGTTTCTGTTCTGTACCCAAAGCTTATGCTCCCGGTTCCACTTCTTGGCTCCAGATTCCTGTGGTTGGCAGTGGGTGTTGGTCTGAACTCAAGCTCCCTAAGTTCCAGAAGGGAGGAAGGTGGAGACAGGACTCAGCACCTGGCCTCACATCATCGTCTCAGCTGCACTGCAGCCCTTTACCCCCTCTGGAACTCACTAAGTTAGAGCTTTGTGTTCATCTAATTGAGAGGACATGGTCTGTGATCTTGGGGGTGTGGGCTATCTCCTCAGAAGTAGGCAACAACGGTGAGGATCAGAATTTGGAGCTGGATAGTTTCTTTTCTATTCTGGGGTCTTGTTTTCTTATTATTGTGTTTTGGGAATGATGAATGCTTTGCTAGTATTGCGCATCCAGAAAAATCCTGAGGTATTTAAGTGGTTTTTAATTTGCATTGCTCCATGTGGAATTTTTTTTTTGATAATTTTATAACACAATGACTATATGTCTTCACTGATTGAGGAATAGTCCTTATTCTTAGGACATTACATTTTAGGACTCAGTGCCATGCGTTAACTTTTAATACTTTTGAGGAAAATCAAGTGTTTGAGGAGTGAATATATCTGTGTAAAGAAGGAGAGGGAGAAATTAGGTCAAATATCCAGGGGCATATATGGTGCTTTTCAACATTCTGTGTGTGTGTGGTAAGAATCTGTTACAGGGCAGAGAGGGGAACCCCAGAAACCCCAAACCTGCCTGCTCTAAATAGTTTCTGCCATCTTCTGCATCAAGACAAAACATATAAGACCTTTACTTAGTAAACAGTACAGAAAGAACAAAGATTAATAATTTCTAAATCAAACACCCAAAGTTACCCATCCCCTCATGGGTAAAAGTCCACCCAAACAGGATTGACCTAAAGCAAGGCCCGAGAGCCTGCCCCAAGTCTAAAGTACCTTCAGCAGGGACCCATAGAAAAGGGTCAGAAACAGCCAGACAAGTCTGTGGGGAAAAGAGTAAAATTAAAATGAAAGTAAAAGCTGCCATAGTTTACCTTCCCACAGGTCTTTCATCCACATCTGTGTCACCCAGTCCAGGACCAAGAAGGAAATACATGCTCTCTGCTCCATGGGCTTCCATTAGGTCTCCTCCTGACTCTCCATCCTGCTTGCTTCCTTCTCCAGTCTCCCTCCCCCATGCTCACTCCCCACCCTACCCCCAGCTTCTCCCTGCTCAGTTCCACTCTCTTTTGGGTGGTGCAGGGAATCTGGAACCTCCCCTTTTCCTGGACATCACCTTGTTAGACTTCCATTGCCCACTGAGGTGTGGGAGGGGAGTATGGGAGGGCATCCTGAACCAGCCAGCCTATACCATGGCGAGGCTTTTTAGGCAGCAGGCACATACCCACTGCTGAGGGCACTCACATGGCTTAAGTCTGTGGAGGGATACTTGGGAAAATCTAGGAAGGGACAGGTGCATTTGCCCTTTGACCCAGCAATCCTACTTTTAGAAATTGCATCCAAAGATAGTGTAGAAGAATTTAAAAATAAGATGTATACCTATTCATTGTGGTGTTGCTTGTAATAGAAAACTGGAGACTAGTGGTTTATTCTCAAAGTAGAGTAACTTGCAAATTAAAAAATGTATGAGATAGATAACCTATGTACTGATGTGGAATTAGGTTATATTTTAAATAACAAAATCAAATGAAAACAAACAAGAATCCCAGAGCATTTAACTTTTGTACTAAGAGGGTGACAAATAGCTATAGAGTTGGGGGAATGGAAAAAGGGGGAGAGCTCATTAATTAGTTAATCAGTTTTTTGCTCTGTAGACACCCTGATCCCTGAAACGGCTTTCACCCATGTAGGGAGTAACAATATATTTGTAATTGTGGCAGGATATTGAATATATCAGGGCTTTCAGATTAGTCATTTTATTGAAAAGTTGATAGGTCATGCATGAGGCCCTGGTGTTTAGTGGGATAGAGAATTGTTATAATTCTAATAGAGAATTGTTTCACTTTCCCTTGGTAGTAATTAAGCTCCTCATTTGTATTCCTAAAGTTTTCAGGTTAGTTATAGGTTGGTCAAATAGGCAGGGCCTGGCACAAAATCATAGTAAAGCAGTGTAATAGCTGCTTGAAGTGAATAAGAATGGAATGAAATAAAATATTTTTTTACTCATTGGGGGAACTGTGGTAAGTTTTCTTTCAAGAAAAAAAATTCTACCTTTAAAAACTGAAGCAAGGTATCTGAAGTATAACATTAAAGAAACTAAGATACCAAGTGTTGATATCTTTCAAAGTAATGTGTTGCTTTCATCCTTAGTGTATCTCATATTGTTTAAAATGAACCACAGAATGAACTTATTTAGTAATTAGTCATTCAGATAATAGTATTTTAATAATTGAGCAAATGCCACTAAAAGCATGGAAAAATATTAGTGTAGCTTCTTGTTTCATTTGATTTAGAGAGGGATGAGCTACATAGTTGTAAGCTTATTTCCTTAAATAAGGAAAATGGCTTGTTTCAAAAGCACATCCCACCAAGAATAAAGAGTGATTGCTTCGCCCTGCAGTGTGGTGTCTTTAATGTGACGGCAGCGCTGTTCTTTAGTGACTGGTGTCCCTCCTTTGTAGTCGGGCTGGAGGACTTCATGGACCTCTGGTGATCTGGGGCTTGTTTTCTGACCTGCCTCTCCTGGCCCTCCTGCTTTCCTTGCAGGAACGCGTCATTAACCATGCTGCAGGCAGCCACGGAGTCTCCGGGATCTTCATGAAATATGACCTCAGCTCTCTGATGGTGACCGTGACTGAGGAGCATATGCCTTTCTGGCAGTTTTTTGTAAGACTCTGTGGTATTGTTGGAGGAATCTTCTCAACAACAGGTTAAGAGCCATTCTTTGTCCAATTTCTGAATGTGTTGCTTACACTAAAATTAAGATACTTTTCTTTAAAAGGGGTAAGAAATATATACATATTCATGTTTTGATATTTAAAGAACTTTTTCATTAAGATGTAATTCCAGGGCCCTTCCCTGGTGGCACAGCAGGTTAAAGCACAGCATTATAAATCTATTGGCAGCCACTGCAGCAGGAATTGGATCCCTGGCCAGGGATGGTGACCCACATGGTGCAGCAGACATCTCCTGACCTGCCTGCTGCTCCCCTCAGCAGTGTTTTTCAGTACATCTGCCTGTACTGTTCCCCACTCTGTCTATGGTGAATCCTCTCACCCCTTATACCTCTGGCCTGTACCCTAGTTCTTACATACATTAATAAATAAATCTTTAAAAGAAAAAGATAAAATTCCAAACCTCCCAAGTTACATTATGAGCTGAACATAATTAAGTCCCCTGAGTCTAGTGATCTATGGGAAATCATTAAATGAGGTAGCAAGATCCTAGGATTTAACATAAATCTTGCCATTTATATGGTGGTGATTTTGGGTAGGTCATTTCCCTTTTAAAAGTTCTGTTTTCATTTCTGAAAATGGTAGTTGTTACTTTAAGACATAGTTGTACTATAAAGTTAAGTGAAAGAATGCCTAGAAATAGCAGACACTGTAATAACACTTGTTTTGAACTTAAAGTATGTTTACCTCTACAGCATTTCAAATTATATTTTATAGTACTTTGAGTTACATAGTCAGGAAACCAAGTTTTTCAGTCAATAATCTTTTTATCATTTTTGGCCTTTTTGGTGAGATTTCAGGCTGCTCTCAAAGACAACCTGTAGAATCCTAGTTTTGAAGACGAATTAATAGTAGATAAAGAAAGGAAACAGCTCTGTTTATCCTCAATGTCTATTCACTATTACATGGAGGTACTGGTTTATATACTTCAAAACTTATTTATTTTCTAATGAAAGTCTTTGTCATGGCTTTATTTAAATCCAGTAATATTTAAAACCAGTGATACTGGTTTTAAAAATTATATGGGTGTGAGATGTATTTAGCACCTTTGAAAAGATTGCCTTGTCAACGTCGAGAGTTATTAGGCCTGATTCTTTTGAAAAGATATCTAATTGTTTTAAAGTTTACCTGTCTTAACACTTCTAATCATGGATGTGAACAAGGAAAACCGCTTCATTTTTCCCCCTTATGTTGTTTTATCTGAATTTGTACTTAAGGCGATTTAGGAAATAATGAATTTAGGAAATAATTTCATTAGAAGCACAATCTAAAATATACACTTATTTTTTTATTATAGGCATGTTACATGGAATTGGAAAATTTATTGTTGAAATAATTTACTGTCGTTTCAGACCTGGATCCTACAAACCCATCAATTCTGTAAGTGGGATAGTAAACGTGCTGTTGTTCTCCAAGTCGCTCTGTTAGATTTAAATTGTAGCTTTTGGTGCCCAGAAAGGAACTGTCCCCAAAATGTGCATGTTGAAAGAGCACCTAGTATTGGGAATCAAACTAACACTTTGGCCTTTTCTTCTCCAGGTTTCTTTTGAGGATGGCCACACAGACAACCACTTACCTCTTCTAGAAAATAATACACATTAGCACCTCCCAAGTGAAGGAGAAAAACTTTCTGCCTGAGACATAAAACCTTTTTTTAATAATAAAATATTGTGCAATATATTCAAAGAAAAGAAAATAAGAATGTGGAGCAGGAATCACAGCTAGAAATAATAAGAAGCCCTCCCAACCGAAATCCTGTATATGTTGTGTCTGTTGAAAACGTCATAGAAGAAATTATGCAGCAAATCACTGAGTAAGCCCACCTGGAGTATTGCTTTGAAGAGGACCCCTTCTGATACTTTCACAGCACCTGGGCAGTATTGAAATCAGACCTTGCTTTTTGGTGACAGAGAACCTGAAGAAGTCAGATTACTTCAAAAGAAAAAGTCATTTGACAAGTGCATATGTTTGCGTCTTTTTGTTTTTAAAAGATATGATGTGAGAATAAAATATGTCAAACATATGGAAAACTAGTCTAGACTTTAAAAAATTGTCATCAGGTTACATTGTTAATAAAAGAAAACAGGGATGGCCCATGTGATAGCAATGTTAATGTTAAGCCATAATGACACGGCCCCAGGAATTTGGTCTTGTGAAGGTAACATTTTTTCTTTAAACACAGCTGTTGACTGTTAGACCTTTTCAAAATGGAGACTAAGGTGAATTCTCACAGGGACAGATACGTAGGCATCAAAACAGGTACAGAGGTATCAGGCACCAATTGTATATGGGAACTTGGACAGGAAGAACATTTTTAAACTAGCTAAATTCCTAATTTGATCCTTGTTATTGCTAAGGAGAAAAGGAGAATATTATATACTTTGTGATGAGTGGGCAAGAGGGTAACTTTAAATAATATGCAAATGTGAGGCAAATATTTAAGTGAGGCAAGATAATATTGAATCTGAGAGACCATCATATCAAACAATATCCACTAAATCAGAAAACCTGATTATGAAGGAAGTATCTGCATTCAGAGTGTCCTGAATGTGTTGATTCCATATTAGATTGCGGTGTTCCAGCTTTCTTACTAATTAAGGGCCAATTTTAAAAGTTCACACTATATAAAAGATTGAAAACAGGAAGCTGAGTTTCAGGTGCTGTTAAAAGTTGTACTTGAAATACATGCACCAACACCAGCTCTCCTTGTGTATCTAGGAGAGTAGTTGAATCATCAAGTGATCTTATTTAGGGAAATGGGCAAACAGAATCCCAGGTAAGTAATAAGGCTAAAACTAAACAGCTAAATTTAAAAATGCAAGGTTTTTTTTTTTTTAAACAAAGATGTCATTATAGTTTAAAATGGATCTTTTAAAAGGTTTTCTTTAAAACAGTTGAAATAGATAATGGAGTGAAGAAGAGAAATACTGATAAAACTAGTCCGCGATGAAATGCTTATCTACTGGCATTTGTAGAAAGTTAACACAAATGTCATGACTTATACCATGTATCATTGAGTCGAAGTGATCTGATTAATGCAGATGACACACATGCGTTGAAAGATTTTTGAATCCAGCAGATTCCAAATAGTGAATGTGCTTTTATTTGTGTTTCTTTGGATATTATTCCTAACAAGTTAAACTAGATAGAATGTCTCTCAAAATAAATTTTTATTGGAAAATTTTAGCTTTTTTAGACCAAGTGTTATGTGAATCTGCTTGTCAGAAGATCACTTGTTTTTAATAGAAAAAAAAAATACTGATTTCAAATTATGTTCAGTTAGGATTCTAACAGTTTTTAAGTATCTTTAAAAGGGTTTAAAACATTTTGTTAATTCTGATTCAAAATTATTCCATGTTTTCTCACCATATTAAAACTATAATAGAATTTATCTCACCCATTAAAACTGACTAACAGCATTTTCTTTAAAACAAAATACTGCTTTGCTATTGATCAGTTCCCACTCAGAACCTCTCTGGTAGTTGGTTGGAATTTTGGTGGTGAAGGTACTACATTCTGACAGCCCCTGGATGATGTGACATCACCTGCGCACCAGGCTCTGCCAGAGTCTGCCTCACTGAGCTTCCCTCTACTGAGGACACACCGCCCACCTCTGTGCAGCTCTGGCTTTTGTGCCCACATTTACTACTGTCTCTTCATTTTACTGGGGTATCAGTACTATTGGCGTGTGTATTTCAGCCTAAATATTTTAAATGTTGAGGCTCAAATGTTGTGAAATGGGTTTTAAGAAATTGTGTTTGCATATATTGGCCTATAAAAAATATTTAGGGGAATAATTCACTGCTGCAGTATTTGTGTATTGTAGACTGCCTCTTGGGAAACAAAGAATGATGAAGTTTGAATTTTTGATTTAGGTCATTAATATCAATTTTTCTCACATTTTATAATAGGACTAAACATAATTATTTGCTAATGTTAACAGTTTACAATTTTTAATACAAATTTGAAATTCATGTAAATTTTTCATAATATAAGTAGGCATATTGATGCATTCTGTCTTTTTGTCTTGGGTTAGTAACTCCAGTTCTAAAAATTAATATCACAACTCTGATGCTTCAAAATTTAAAATACTTTCTTGAATTTGAGTTCTATACATATTTTTGATTGTTTAAAAATAACAAACCTGAATCTTGGGACCTTTTTAAAAATCTCAGCATAGCCTTTATGTGGGACTTTTTCCTCTCCCCTTTTTGGGGCTCAAGCATGCCTCCAGCAAACCAAGGTAAGCAAGCCACATGTTTCCTTACTGCTTTTGAAATATTTTAGTGCTGAAATAATTTGCATTATTTAGTAGCATTTTTTTCTTGTAGGTTTTTTTTTTTATAATCTTAATACAGACTCATTTAGTCTTTCAGTCCTGAGTGTGTGGTCTTCCAAACTAAATGGTAAGCCATAAAACAAATGTTTTGTCTTCCAAATAAGCCTCAATCTCATAATCTCCTAGGAAAACTATAGCAACATTTAAATTTTACTTACATCTACTTTTTCCTCTACATGTATCTAAATTACTGTATCTCATACTTTTCATATTTTCAATGTGTGATGAAAATTGAGCAAAGCCAGTCACCGGAGTTGAATATACAATTTTACACAAAATAATGTATCAACTCCAAATTATATTTAATACCTAAGGAATTGGATTAACAACTCTTCCTAATATAGCACATCTCTACTATTTTGTGTAATTTAGGGTAAAACAATATGTGAGGAAAAGTACAAATGAAAGCTACATAACTGCAAAGCAGACTTCTTTAACGATGTAACTATATAATACATTGTAAATTCTGTTAAGCAGTTTTGCAAGTCAATTTAGTGAGTTCTTGTACTGTAATTTCTTTGGAGTGTTTTTCTTGAAATGACCAGAGTTGCCTGCCTCACCTCTCCCACCCATTTACAGTTGCAGTTTGGAATCACTGTTTCAAATACAGGGCACACTTTGTGTGTTGGGAGAACTGCTTCTAGCTATTTTCCATAAGAGCGTATATTGTGGCACAGGGCACTACAGTGCCTCAAGCCAGCTACTTAAAACTTACTCTCTAGCCAGTGAACAATTCTCTATACTTTTCTGTGGGTATAGTACTTACTACTGTAGGCAGTACTGCTATTCCCAGAACATAGACTTGCTGTTCCAGAAAAATGCTGTGTGGAAATACACATGTAATTCCTGTAACATTGAAAATTACTTAAAACTTAAGGCTGACTTGCTTCATTGTGTTTGTTGGGAAGCAGTGCTTTTTTGGATATTAAACCCTTCTAAGATCAGTCTACTTACCTTTAGTAGGTTTTAATTAGTTACTGAAATGAGATGCTAGCTAGAGGGTGATTTAGTATAAAATTGTGAGATGTTTTTCCTGTCAGAGTACCCATCTAGTTAACTTTTTCTAGTAGTAATTGCTTAAAGTGGGACTGGTGGGTGTAGAACTGACAGATTACTAAAACTTCCCTTTAAACTTAAGATACTTTTTAATGAAGTTATTGTTTCTTTGCCCAACCAAAGTAAGAGGTTCTTTGCCTTGCACTCTATGTATTAGACACTTAAGTAATTGTTCATTGGTCTTGATATAAAACAGGAATTTTCTTTCATATAGATACTTTCACTGCTTAATCAGCACAAAGAAAAAACAATGCTGCAAAGAGGACAGTGTCAATGTGATCCTATTAAGAGTGTCAGAGAAAGCATTATGTATCTTAGGTGTTTTATTTACATTCCTCATGTTATCTTTGGAACTCAGCACTTGGAGAAAAAAATAACACTTGAGGAAAAGTTTTTAATTCAAATTTGTTTAATCAGAAGTCAAAATGTGAACACTTGATCAGTGGAATTTATTGAATGACTTGGTGAAACAATCAAATACAATTCAATAGTGTACTGTATTGTAAGCATACATAATCAAGGGATAGTATTTTCTTAGAATTATATTTTATCCATTTTCATTGAATTGTGTCTTATTCATAGCTGTAGTATTTTAATCTGTGTTACTAAAGGTATTACATTGCAAACTATCACCAGGTGCTTTGTTCCTTAGCTGGGCTAGCTGTCATCTAAAGTCATTTCTAGAAGTTGAAGGAGATTGAGAAAGACACTGTCCTGCAGAGCTCTTCCAAAATGTCCTCAATGAGCTCATAAAAATCTCAAGTATAATCAGGCTAGAAACTTCCTTCAAGGCCTATACATTTCAAGTACCCAAATGTGCCTCTCTGATTATTGTTATTCAGAAAGTGAGCATAAATATAATGACCATTAATGTTTGTAATTTTCTAGTTGCATTATTATTTTTAGTTCTTTAGGCCTCAGGTACTGTATTTGGAAATTTAGTTTGTAACATGAAATGGTGAAATCCAATATGCACCGATCTCAAATGTGAGAAAAATTGGGGAAATAGTTATTAATGTAGAACTTGAGAATAAATATTTATTTTACTAATTTATTTGCATTATACAGAAAATATTTTTAAACAAATGAAACTCCTATTTAACTTAGTCACTTAATGAAGTCTGTCTCTTCTGCTCTACATTGTACTATTTACATTATGGTTGGAATGACACAGTAACAAATATTTTCGTGGTCACAGAAGAAGAATCTTTCTCACTTTATGCAAAAAGACTGAAGCCAGTATTTTGTGTGTATGTGTGTGTATAATTGTTTTTCTCACAGCAGAGCCAGGGGACTGGGTTTTGTATGATTATAGCCTATGCCTTTCCCACTGATCACTAAGTGAGGCTTGAACAAAATGAACTTAAATATAAGGATAAACAAGCAGGGAACTCCGGAGAGAAAGTTATCAGGGAAATTGTGGATTAAGAAATGATAGTTGTCAGTAGGCTAGGCAGTTTGTCCAATGCAAATATGCATGGTTTCCACCTGTATATGTTTATACCTTTTGGTTCTTTTTGTGGTTCCTGAGTGGGCATCCTTCAGGGTAATGTTGGATGTGAACCCACTTTGCTAATTCACCATCCCTCAACCAGGACTCCATAGTATAACACAGAAATGAGACAGAGAATTTGCAGGGAAAATTCCTAGAAGGGCTCCCAGATCAGAACTGCTACTCTACTCAGCTTAAGCAATGTGTTTTTACATACTGTGTTGAAATTAATGCTATGCAAGAGGAAAGAAAAGCCAACCATGGAAAGCTGGGGTATGCATTGCTATTTTATATGAAGGCAGAATAATTTTTCATAAAAAGTACATGATTATATGCTAGGCTACAACTTTACTTTTCTCAGTGAAAGAAAAATAAGTTATAACTAAGAGAAAGGGGTGACCACATAACAGCACATTGGCCAGGCCTGGAGCTGGGGCACGTTCTTGATTATTCTTAATCTTGAACTGAAGTTTGCTGTTTTAGAGGTATCTGAGAGGTTCCAGATGAAAGTAGACTGTAGAATGTTTATGCCTTGAGTGTGCTGGATGCCCTAAAGTAGGAGAGGAATTTGTAACAGAAGCTTACAATGAAGAGCCAGACATTCCGAGCCATCTGAGATCTTGCGATGAGAAGGCGCCATGTGATGAGGAAGAGCACAGTGTTAAAGAAGTAGCGGATGTTTCGTAGCCTGGGGCACAGATAAAAAACCAGAGTTAGAACTGGAAACAACTTAGCTGAAGCACAAATGTAATGTGTCTCTTCCCAGTATAGCCAGGAAGTGTTTGGTATGTGCTGCTGGAGTGTCTGTGGCGTGGCATGTGACTTCTGGTTTTTTTACTTGCATTACTACAGTTCTGCTGAATGATCAGACGCTTGTAATATAACCTCACCGAGTTTCTCATACTTCCCTCTATTCTTAAATATATTTAGATCATATTACTACATCACATTTTCACTGGTGCTTGTTTACTATAGGTTAAATTCTAATGTTCTTAGTCTTGAAGTTCTTTTCTGTTTGCAATCTGTTTTTTCCGACTTAATCATCTCTGCATTAGA
This sequence comes from Condylura cristata, assembly GCF_000260355.1. Lineage (NCBI taxonomy): Eukaryota > Metazoa > Chordata > Mammalia > Eulipotyphla > Talpidae > Condylura > Condylura cristata. The sequence goes on from NW_004567137.1 coordinate 1,384,808, forward strand.
AACTTTGTTTCTACCAGAATTCTAGCAGAATACATAATTTGGCCCTTACAGACTTGCAGTGGGAAGGAATTTAAGACAGTTCAAGACTTCAGTATTTAAGTGACTAGTCCATATTCATTAGGACCATTGGCCTTTTCCCTTTATGTCACATTATGAGTTCAGAGCTGGGTTTTGTACTTACCAAGGTACTATAGACAGGTTTCTGAGCTCCTTTGTACATAAATAATTTCTGATGAGAATTGATAATATTACAGGATACCATATGCAACAGAGGACCTGTAATAGTGACTGCTTGAAAATTATCCCCTTCCCCCCATTCAAATTTCTTGCCTGCATAAAACCAGATACATGATAATAAATATTAACTGGCTGATTATGCTTACTTTTTTAATTGTTGTCTTGCTTTTGGAATACCAGACATATCCTCTTTTAGTAAGTACTTCTTAATTCCTAACACATAATTTTCAATGTAGTCCAGCCAGTTCAGTTGGCGTATATCAAAGTTGAATACCTGAAAGGCAAGAAGAAATCATGGATTTCCAGAACTGCAATGCTGTCAGTCACTTTGTCCACTTGACTGAAGTTTCTATTACAAACATTCTAAGTGTTCTTTTGGACATTTAGGGGCTCAGCCTAAGGGGTATCTTTTAGCTGTTTCAAAGATCTGGGGTAAATTACTATTTATATAGCAAAAATTAAATATCAGTGTCAGCTGTTAGGAAATTGAGGAAAATATGTAAATGAGAACTAGTTTTAAAAGTGATGGAATAATATATTAGGGACCAAAACATAAATTATGTATCTTTTCCATTCTTAAATCATGGTGTTTTATAAAACAAATTAAGGTAAGTGTGGGAAGTAATACGGAGTAGTTTAGCAAAATTTGTTTTGTTTGCTTCAGAGATGTTCATCTCCAGTGAACCATTATATGAGGTTCTTTTAGGAGTTAAGCAGAATGAAAATCTGCTGCTTGTTAAATCTAATATATGTCCTCTTTCTGGACAGTGAATGTCCTTTGCCACCAGAAGCTCAAGAACACATTCTACCTAATTGTAATGACTAATATTCTCTTCTAGACTACATGGATGTTCTATTTTTTTCATTCTTGTCTTTCATATTTTCCCTGGCTATATGTTTTATTTATTATTTTGTTACATGTATTTATTGCAAGAGATCTCAAATTTGGAGGAAATAATGTAGACTAATTAAAAGACAGCAGATGAGATTAATGCATTCCTAGAAGCTTTATAAACTTATCCAGTAGCTCACTTGCTTTACAGAAGTATCACTAAATAATTATATAAGCAGTACTGTTTCACACTTCTGCATTAGATTTCAATGAGATCCTTGTTTGGAATCCTGATTCACCATAGGGTTAACCACATTAAATTCTGAACCATACCAAAGTTTGGCCATCTCATGCAAATATTCCTGACTACTCCCTTTGCTAAGATTTTAAAAAAGTATATGTTAAAATTTGGTTCTTTTGTCCCAAATTTTAGTTATTTTCAAATAGTAAAATGTCAAACTTCAAGCTAATTACCTTTGTTTTATTTGGATGGTTTGAATTCCTAAAGAAAATGCAATAAATATAAGAAGCTACATGAAACTGAAGCTAGTTTTTTAAAAAACATTCTTGATCATCTCAAACAGTACTTAGAAGAATTTTACCTATATAAATATGACTGAAAATATCTACTTCAGTTGTACAGGTATTCAATCAGGATTTCAGTTAAAATATCTATGTGAAGACCAACCCTGGTTCTATACCATATGCAAATAACCATTAGATTCTGTGATTCTAGAACTTGGGCTTGAATTTTGTTTTTTGAGGCTCATAGAGGAGCAGAAAATCTTTAACTGACAAGTGAAGGTAGCATAAATGATCTCTAACGTCCAAAGCAGTCCTCACAAAAAGGAACTAAATGGAGTTATCATACTCTGACTTCAAACTATGCCACAAAGCTATAGTATTGGGAAAAAATACACATGTAGATCAATGGAACAGGATTAAGACCCTAGAAATAAAGCCACATATATATGGAGAACTAATTTAGATCAAAGAAACCAAGAGAAAACTAGAAAAATGAAAGACTTAATAAGTGGTCTTTGGGAAATTGAGAAATTAAAATATAAAAGAACAGAACTCAGCAGTCTTAACATTATGCAAGAAGTTAATTCAAAGTGAATCAGACTTGGATATAAGACATGAAAACATGAAGGATAGGGAAGAAAAGAGTAACTTTGACATTGGTCCTGTTTTTGTGATTTTTTTTTTCCAATGGCATGAGGAACAATAGCAAAAAAAAATATCAAACTAAAAAGCACAAAAGAAACTATCCCACTGAATGAAAGGAATCATTTGCAAATCATATCTAATAAGAGATCAACTTACAAAATATATAATTTAACAGCAAAAAATAATCAGCCTGATTAAAAGATGGGTAGAGAATCTAAATACTTCAAAGGATACACAGATGATCACAGACCATGAGCTGATTTTCATCACCTCATTACTAAGTCATGTAAATCAAAACCACAGTGAGGCAGCACCTCACACGTTAAAATTATCAAGAAGCAAATACGTGTTGATAAGGATGTCGAAAAAAGGGAATGCTTGTGCGCTGTTGGTGAGAATATGTGTAGTTATTATAGAAAAGAGCATGGGGATTTTTCAAAAATTAATGGTAGGTGTATCATGTTATACAGTTACTTCACTTCTGGGTAGCTAAAGAATATGAAAATACGAATTTGAGAAGATATGTGCACCCGCATTCACTGCTGCATTGTTTACAATAGCCAAGATGAAGGAACACGGTGTCCATTGATGAATGGAGGATAAAGATGTGGTATACATAAAGTGGGACACTACTCAGCTGCAATACAAGATGAAATTTTGCCATTTTTAAAACATAAGTGGACCTTGAGGAAATTCTGCTTAGTGAATTAAGTCAGAAAAGACAAATGCCATATTTTACTCATATGTTGACTATGAAGAATGAAAGCAAATGAACACAAATCTAGATTCTGACATCGGAATAGGTGGAGTAAGAGGGACCAGTGAGTAAGAGGGCAAGGATAGATTGATTGGGTGGGGAAGGGAGGTCAATTGCATGGTGGTGATCAGAATCCAGACCTTTTGATGGGAGTCAGCATAGCACATAGGTGTTAAATTACAGTGCTGCACATCTGAACTCAACTAAAAACCAATGTTACTTCAATATAAAAATAGTAATTTACTATTAAAGTTGAAGAGGTCATTCTCCAAATTTAATATAGTGTCATCTGTTTATTCAGGAAAATATCTCTCCAGTAGTTTTACAGATTAAAGATGATTTTGATTTGACCATAACAGTGAATGAGTGAGTTTGTGAACAATAAAATTATTTTCACATCAATCAGACCCAACAGAGGTTAGAGGAAGGTGATGACACCAGAGAGTGAGGACAGGGCTGCAAATGTGAACAAGCTTTGGGGCCCATGATCCTAGGTCTCTTACCTAGAATCATTTGAGATGATTGTGTTAACCAACTTTCTTAGCAAAAGAAAGTAAATCTCTATATGTTTGCTTTGTTCACCAGCCTTCCAGGTCAGGCAGTGAAGCCAGCAGGCACAGCTGGCTGTTGTGAGTGCTGCACTTACCCTCTGGTCTTCAGGACTGAGCTCCAGCATCAGCATGTCTGTGTTGGAGGTGCTCCATTCCCAGCTGTGGTTGATGAAGTACTCCAGCATGGACAAGGTCTTCAAGAGACGATTCATGAGCTTGGTGAACCTGAGGTGAAGATCAGATAGGAGCAAACATCAGCATACCTCATGGGAAGACTTATGCTATTAGGGATTATGTATGACCAATGATGGTTGATAATTTGTAAAAATCACCCCCCCTTCCCATTTCCTTTCTAAGCATCATTTCCTTTCCACACTAACTCTGTTAAATGAAGGAAAGGGCATGAACTCAAAGAATCTTACCTATCAGGCATTTTAATATAAACTGCCTTTCCTCTTTTCTGCTGGTCTTTTTCAAGAATAAGTGAACATTTAAAAGCAAACAAACAAAAACCCCCAGCAAATTAAGTGCCCTGCCTGAAAACATGTTTATTGAATTCTGAGATAGACAATTAGAAAAATGGTTTCTCCTATTTATGGAATTTTCTTGGACTTAAAAATTATGTTGATAAGAGGTCTGAGCAGAGGTGTTGGCTGTATTAGCAACTGGTGACCTAAAAGTAGTTGTCAATTGTAATACAGATTTAAGAGGAAAAAACATATTTGTTCATACCCTATGCTGCTGGACACAGCTGATGGTTGAAAAGTCATCTCTAAATTCTCATAATGTGTTTGCTAGGTATCTTACATGCATTCATATGAATGGGTAAGTGAGCTTAAGATGAAGTAACCACTATAGTAAGTGTCAAAGCCAAAATTCCAACCCAGTTTTGACCTACCTGACAAAGTCCCTGCTTTCGTAATGTCACGCCTGTGACCATTACTTAAGGTGGGCCACATCATCCAATCTGTGGTCAGGTGTCAGACCAACTGCTATGTCACGGTCTCAACTTTTAACAATTCACAAAAGTCTTTTGCATTTCATCTTATTCAATACTTGTAACAGGACTCTGAGGTAGTCCTTATCTTACAGCAGGATTACTAGGTTCAAGGTTCCATAGCTCATGTTCACACTTAGGTCTCTGGCTGTAAATTGCCTCTCACTTACTTTTATTGTAACCCCTCAGGACAAACTTGATGGCACAGTTCAGTAATGACCCAGGAACGACTTACGCAATTTTGGGAATTTGGTCTTATTTTTGGTAAAATTCTAATGCTCGGATACTTAATACCTCATGAGGTATTTCTCTCTTTGTATCATGGGAAATTCTTAGGAGGTGAATTCGGATAATAGTTTACTTTAGTTACTATCATTTAAGATCTGCTGTAGCTGAGTGTTTTTGTGTCCACGCCCCTTCCAATTAATATGGTGAAACCTAATCCCTTCAGTTTGACAGTATTTGGAGAAGGATACTTTGACAGTGATTAGTGCTTTTATAAAAGAGACCTCATTTGTACAATTGGGACAAGAACATCATTCTGGCTTGTGAAAGAGAAAAGGAGCCATCATACACCATCCCACCAGTTAGGTGTGGTGACATTGCGGAACATTCTAAGATTTAAGAAACCCCAAAGGATCTCAATTGCTTTTATTTGGGGGAGGGAGGCTGATTACTTGCTAAGCTCATCAAACAAGATCCTTTACATTTACTTTCCTGCCTCTGACAGAGGATTTTTAAGATATGAGGGTGCTTTGTGGCTCTCACTGCTGCCAACAATTAGAGGTGAATTTCAGACTCAGTGGTTGCTTCTGATTCCAAGCTGAAAAGCAAGCTAAGACTCTGGGGCCCAGACCTCCACGCAGTGACACTCCTAAAGCTACTGACTCATCTTTTTACCTGGGCTTCCTTCCTGTTAGCTGCAGGTAGAAGTCATAGATGATCGCAGGTGCCCAGTGACTGACTGCGTTCCAGTACTGGCTTGTGAAGGTGCTGGTTGTGAAGTCAGCTTTTGGCCTCCTAAAAGGTTTCTCATATGGGATTTTTTCAAAGCTTGCCATGATCTGGAGTCCTGGAAGGCGGTAGGGGAGAAACGGTGTGAGTGCTAAGTATAAGAGCAGGCATGGTGTGGTGGGAGGGGAGGATAGCATTTGCAATGGGTGGAAATAATAAAGCCTAAGGACTTGCTGTGTAGAGTCAAGAATCAACTCCTGAGAGCAGGCAAGCAGTCACCTGTAAAGCAGTCACCTGTAATGTGAATGGGTTAAGAATAGGGTCCATTTATTAAAACCTTTACCCTAAGAGTTCTTGGAGGAAGAGTTTTAGTCAGTACAGTCAGGAATTGTCAAGAAGAACCTAGAGCTGTCATGAAGTTTGCAGTCTGTCTTGTCTGCCCTAAAAGCCCAGGTCTTGGTTTCTTTGCTTGGGTCGTGACTTGCAGAACTATCAGGAAAGCCAACACTTTCCTGAGGCCTCTGTAGCAACAGCAGGATGTCCAGTCTACTCCTGCGGGAATATGTTGGACTTTACTATCCAGTCTTGGCTCAGTTTTATTTTTCCCTATAATTTTTATTATTGTTCAGATAAAACCTAGTTAAACTTTTAATGTACATTTTTAAATTCAGTAGTTCTTTTCAAGAGATATTCATTTGAACTGATTTTGGTATTCTGTGAAATTCTCACAGAATATGCCTAAGTTCACCATTCAGTTATTCAGTTATGAAACTATCAGTTATTAAGGTAATATGATGGCTGCCTTCTTGAGACATAGTACCTGGAAACCTGTATGAAAGAGGAGGTTCTTGAGAAACATCTGGTCTCTAGGCAGACTGACTGCTTGAGAGAGAAAACAAAAAGTTGTGCAGTTTGTAATATGAGAGACTCCACTATACTGTTCTCGGATCTGCACAACCACTGGGATATATAACAACTGCTGGTATTTCGTAGCTCTGAGCCTGGACCCTTGAGATTCCACCTCAGCCTTTCCAAATACATAGACAACATTTGTTTCCCATCAATCTTCCACCTCTCAGTTAAGTGCTAACTCAAGTACTCAGTTGTTCAGGAAAAATATTTGGAGTCATCCTTGATTCTTCCCTTTAACAACCCACATTCAACTCAAATCACTGCAGCTGTAACACTGCATTTGTGTGCTCAGGGGCCTCAGCCCCATATATACTAGCTGCCTCCCTCTGAAGAGCTGCCACGGTGGTTCTTTTAAAGTGTAATCAGACTCTATTCCTTCCCTGTACAGGACCATTCAGTGGAATCTCACCAGTCAGAGGGAAAGTCAGACACCACCTCCCAGTCTATGCAGCTTTGCACCATCCCTCTCCTCACTCCCCAAGCCCGTGGACTTTATTTCCAGCCATTTGCTCTGCACTTTTGAGTCTGCTTTTTTTCTTTTAGGAACTGAGTCTTATCTAGTATGTATTTCTTCTTACAAGAAAATAGTACTGTGAGTTAAAATTTTTTGTTTGCTCATACTTGTATAGTCCCTTGGATTGTAGCTGCCTGATTTTAGTACCCAGTGAATATTTTTTTATTGGGTAGGACCCAGGAATCTGAAGGCGTCCTCTTGGAGGGATTGAAATTCAGTGGTTATTACATCTACAAGAGAAGCAGGAGGCCAGCTTTCTAGTCCACTGAAAGCAACAGTTTCCTATCCTGATCTGAGTGGAGCATGGACTGTCTCTGGACTGACTGCATGTGTAAGTTACAGTGAGCACCCTAGGTTATTTTAAAGACTGCTTCCAACAATTCAAGTGCTACAGCATTCTACAATTCTATAAAATAGACAGTAGACAGCTTGTAAAAGAGTATTTTGACTCTCAGAAGAAGACTTTGCAGGTAGCAATTTTTTAATTTAAGATACCGTATGATTTCTACTTGTACCTCTTTTCTGAGTAATATATTAATTTTGTTATTGAAGTAGAGAAGATCTATTTTTATTCCAAATGCTTTCAAAATTATTTACATGTAGATTTAAATACCTGGATATATAGTTTAGAGAACTTAGGTGGTAGTAGTTAATTCATGTTTACTGAAATAAAAACTTTGAGAATAAACTAATACAAGCATTGTGCTTGCTCTGAATTGGAAATCTGATTCTAACCAAATAAGTACATTTCATTTTTTCCTAAAAACTACTGTTGTCCAAATAGATAGATGATTTAAATGTTTTAGATATTCACAAGAAAATCAAATCCTGAGACCTTCCTGGTGGCCTGGGGTTAATTCTCAGGGCTATCACCACTGTGGTCTGCATTCAGTACCCAAACAAGGACCTGACCCACACATGGCGCCGCAGAGCTCTGCTGTCTCGAAGGCTGCTCCCCTTAGTGTACTTCAGTAAACCTGCCTATTCTACTCCCCACTCTGTCTCTAGTGATTCCTCTCATCCACTGAACCTCTGGCCTACACCCAGTTCAACACTTTCCCCCCAGAAAGAAAAATCCCCAACATCTGAGTGTCTTGGTTAGATAATTTTCAATTCTAAGCAGGATAAATTGCTTTAATAAGAAACTATCAATTTTACACTTCTGGCTAGTGCATCAATTGATGAAGATTATCAATGACTGAATAACAAAAGTCAGTATCACTGGAATTTTCTAAACCTACTTGGTCATCTATCATTTCATACCTCAGTGACCTAGCAGCGGGGTGAGGAATGTGGATGGCAGCAGCGGCTGGCCAGCAATAGTTATCACTGACATTGCTTAAAACTGCTGATCTTTACCTGCTTTTTCTCTTTAAGAAAAATCTCTATGGCCACTGCATCCCATGCTGATTACAGTTATGGAGGTGTCTCCCAATTCCCTCCTTGGGAGGCCACCTTACTCACTACCACACATGCACAGTTTGCAATTGTTTAATCTCTTGATTTATTCTCAGTCTTTATCACCCTTTAACTCTATGTTCCAAGACACTGTGTCCATTTTCCCCAGAAGCAGACATTAACAGGACATGGTAGAACAGAGCAGCTGAAGTTCTATCACTCTAGGCACTTACCCATCTTGCCCCAGTTACAGGGATTGAGGTTACCAGATGTACAGTGGTAGATTAATGTTGATTTAGGTCTGGAAAATGAAATAAAAATTAATTAAGTACAACAAAATGGAGAACTAATGTAAGAAAACAAGGAAAGATAACATTTAGACAAGGTTTAAGTCATTCCCATGGGTAAAGCAATTTATGAAATACTTTTCAGTTTTCATTTCTTTTTTCAATTGTGAAGCAAATGAATGAGAAACTGTATGTGTGTGAGAACATGTGTAAAATGTGTGAAAGAGACCTCAACTTGGTGTGACATATTTCTTGAGCAAGTAAAGGTACCAGGACAATGAGAAAGGGGATCGTATTTCCACCTTCTGGTAAATACATACGCGAAGTTTTCTATTAAATCCAATGGGTACTACTGGACTGAGGGATGTCTAAATGTCTAACCTCAAAGAAGAAAAATTTAATTGTGGTCACCATTTACTCACAGAGCCACATATACAAAGAGCTTATTTTTCTTTGTACTAGGAAATAACCCCAACACAGTGATCGGAATTTTGGCATTTATAAGGAACTGAATAATTCAATAAAATTGAAAGTATGCTGATGTCACCTACTTTTGTCTTACTTGCCTTAAAAAGGAAAGATGCATTTTAATTACTAAAGGAAAACTCTTTGGATATCAAGAATTATATGGTTAAATGATTTAGAACCAAGTAGTAGACTGTATTTATAAAAGAACTCACACCTATTTATATTGCATATGATGGCACACTTGGAATTATAAAACCACTGAAAAGGATACCACCTCATACTTGGGGTCTTCTATAATCAAGTGCATGTGTTTTGGAAACATGCCTATTCACCCTCCTCATCAAATCTTGCTAGATAGCTCAAACATCCACACCTGTGAATTGCTGTGTACCATCCCACAGCCAAGGTGAGGTTGACGACCGTATCGACTGGAATTAAATCCGCCACTGCCTTAGGAGTAGCTTTTATACACCGAAGTAGCCCTTTCCCAGCCTGCACAAGAAAAAGAACAGAAAACATTGGATCAGGTCATATACAACAACTGAAGCTAAAGTATTTATTAGATAACACTAATGCAGTTAGTAACAATGTTAACATTGATTCACTGCTTACTGGGTCATTGGGCTAAGGCTGATTTATCTCAGCCTATTCAGTGTCCAAGCCAAGTTCATCTCAAGTGCCACCATTTCCATGAATCACTAGTGCTCAATTTTTCAGGGGTTAATATATTCAGTTAAATACCAAGAATAAGTTTTCACATCTTAAATATCAATTCATAAGACATTTTAAGAATTAAGATTTCCCCTAAATATTAGCTTGACATATTTAAATGAGGTTTTTTCTGCTATTGCTTATGAACTTATAAGCGATAGTAAACACCCTTAGTTTAAGAACATTAAAAAAATAAATTTTAAAACAATAATATACTTTAACAAAACCTTTCTTTAAAAAATGAATAATGTAACTTAACAAAATCTTTTTTTTTTTTTATGACTTGGGGAAAAGCTACTTCTTTAGTATTTTGTTCAACATGGAGGTAGACTCAAGCCATGTAGGTCAGCTTCCTGGCCTGGGATGGAACTGGGAATTATTCATATTAATTAAAGTCTTGTCAATAAATATGGCAGTTAATAAATAAATATTTATTCAGTTTATAAAGCAATTGATTATTTATATCCTGCATGTCTCTAACATAAATTTGAAGTGATTAACACTTCCTCAGGGTAGGAATTTCTATCATTTTTGTAACTGATGCCCATTTTTTATTTTTAAAAATTTATTTAGCCCAATCCAGAGCACCTGGGCGCCGCGCAAAGCCACTGATCAGCTCGACCAGCTCGGGAACCGGCAAGATAGCTGCAGAGTAAAGATGCCAAGACGACTTCATCCAAACTCGCATGGGATTATACAAAAGCGGACTATAGACTTT
>NW_004567137.1:1401565-1405567 GCF_000260355.1 Condylura cristata
AGATTTATTTTTATTTATTCATGCATATAAGGATCGGGTGTAGGCCAGAGGTGTGTGTGTGGAGGGGTGAGAGGATGCACCAGAAACAGAGGGGGGAACAGAACAGGCAGACTGACTGAAATACACTGCTGAAGGGAGTAGCAGGCAACACCAGAGAGGTCTGCTCACCATGTGGGTCTCCTCGCTGGCTGGAGATAGAGTTCATGCCACAGTGGCTGGTGACAGTTTATTAGTGCTGAGATTTTAACCCCAGTGCCAGCAGAAAGGCCCCATTGATGCCCCTTTTTTAAACCAGGCTGGGAACTTGACATTTGAATATGTAGTTTTAAAACAATGTAATAGAACTCAGTCTGAGAGTACTTTAAAAGAATCATGTTCTAAGTTATCAAATGTTGACCCCCTAATGAGCCTTAAGAAAGAAAGGACTAAAAAGAGGTAAGGAATAGATAATTATCGCTAGAAAATAATCACAAAGCTTATCCTTCATTCTGGTCTTGACAAGTGGTCACTGTTACGGGTTTGTATTTCAGTTGATGTTGGACCTAGTTCTGAGAACTGAGATACTCTGAAGGCTGAGATCCCATTCAGGGAATTGAATATATTGATATCTCCATCCTAAAAAGTGGATGTGGGGCCCTGGAATCCCTCCGTGGAAACTGCCACGGTGCTGCTCAGATTGGCTGTGCAGGCAGGGAAGGCCCCGAGGCTGCTGACCCACAGGGGCCAGAGAGGCTTCTCCCTGTCTGCGAGGGCTGCTGTGAAAAACCTGCCCTCTATTAATCAATTTTCATACTTGAAATATCTGTCCTCATGGGTCGCTCTTGTAGTTTTGGAGAGCTAAGTATTGATGTATTTTATGTCGACATAGTTTCCATTCACACACATGTCAACACTTTGTTTTTTAAATCATCAAGAACTTAATCACCCTTGCGAATATTACTTTTATTGTAAACCCAGTTTCCTGCAGTAATTCAAGCTACCAAGTTAATAGCAAAAAAGGTGGAAATACCCCCACCTTGTGGTAACACAAGGGAAGTGCAGACATGGTGCCTGGTCTTCCAATGCTTCCCCAAAATTCCTCGCAACTGTGACTGATGAGATCACAGTTGCTCTGTTTTCCTGATAAGAAAATTTATTGGTAATAATGAATAATTTCACTTCGCTTCTACTGTCAGTTGTACTAAAGTAAGATTTCTGATTTCAGATCATGCGGCGGAGCCAACACTGAGCAGCGTGTTCCTCTCCCCAAGACCTTTCAAAGCGTTTTTTCCCCATCACTCTACATACCGCAATAATGAGTCCACTGGGTCCATTTAAGTTATCAACCCAACCCTAAAACAAAAAGGGAGTGATTGGTTACATGTGCAAGAAAAAAGTCACAATACCTTTGCAATAAAACAGTCTAATTTAATAACTGTCCAAGAAGACCAATGAGACCCCAGCAACCAGAACTCTTTAATCCAGCATTTCTAAGATCACAAGCAAGTGTCAGAGGCAAAGCACTGGATATTTTCTGCACTTGATTTGTACAAGACTTAAAATTCTGCAGCATTTTTTCCATAGGAGGTGCCAAGGATGTTTTCAATTTATTATGTGACCCCTGAGGGTGCAACACCAGGCTTTGTCTTTAACAGCATGCTCTGCTGACCAATTCACAGTCATCACTCTCCCCCTCCCTGGGCCTCATTTTGACTTCGTGGTTAAATGTTGGGGGAACATTTCAAACAGGATTCAAAGAAATTCCTTGGAAACATTAAGAGCCGCAGTGCTCATATATTAGTGTTAAGCATGCTTAGAGATGCTAAAGATATGTTTAGGAGCAGTGAGAAGAAAACAGCTTTCTAAGTTTGTTTCCTAAGCCTTAAGCAAGTGAGTTGGTGTTATGGCTGCCTATCTTCAAAAGTCAAAATGTGTGTATCTCATCGGAGAGGAGCTAGAAGAGGACGAAGCACTCAATCTTGAGCCTTTTACTGGGGAGCAGGTGCTCCTCCCCCATTTTTTTGTTTGACTGACAACGCTCCAGAGTGGGTGGTAGTAACCTGTCCAATAACTCAAGGTTGTGCTTTAGTAAGTAGTTGAGCTTGAATTCATCTGGCCCTACAGCTTCACAGAATGTGCTCCGAGAAGATGGTATAATTCAAAGTACTTAAAAAAAAAAAAAAAAAGAATATAGAGTTATACAGAAGGTAAAGACATTACTCCTAAGCTGACAACCTTTTGTCAGTTTTGTGATTCCTATTACTCTGGCATCTGTAAAATCACAAATCTGGCTACTGAGAACATTCTGGAATATTTAAACAATGGCAGGAAAGCCAAGAAATTAAAATTCTCCCATGAGAATTTTGAGACTAGGATTAGAGGAAGTTATTTAGCATCTCTACCAACTCTAGGATGTCATGTACAGAGGCTGAAGCTAGATCAATCCTGAACCCAACATGGACTTTGCTTTAATACAACAGGCTTGTGTTTGAGTTTCTGAACCCAGCACACCTGAGGAAAAAAATTGAAAGAACAGGAGAAAGTGCTGGGCAAGGGGGAGACCTGTGTGGAGGCCTGGGGAATGGCTGACCGGGAAGGGCTCCTGCCAGGTGGCTCCCACGATGGAGGGCCTGATGATGGCAATGTTGAGGTTCTTGCTCTCCTGCTGCACCACCACCTCTCCCAAGGCCTTGGTGTAGGTATAGGTGTTGGGCCGGTCTCCAATCAGCTTGGGTGTGATCTCATCGATTATAGCATCGTCTAGCCACCTGAAGATAGAGCGAAAAAGGTTCTAGCAACATCCACACAATAACAGACCAAGAAGAAAATAGGAGACACGGGCAATCAAATAAAACTTGCACTTTGTAGCACAAGTTTTGGAATGCAGAAGCATCACAGAAAACTGAGGCAGAGCGTACTCCTCTCCAAGCCCAAGTGCATGGACAAGCTCTTTGGCTCCACACTGTGACCCCAACCTGACCATCCATCTACACTCCTCACTCAGACAGACAGATGCAACAGCTATGCAATCAGTGTGTGTAATGACAGTGAACACGTCTGTGACACTTGGTGTATCAACTGCTGCTGTCATTGAATTTATAAGCTCTAGTCCCAGCAGCTTGGTGCTGTCCAGTAAAAACCCAATGTGCCAATCTTGTAGACTTTAGCTTCAAAAAAATTCCACCTCATGCCTCCAACAAGAAAAACCAACTACATTTACTATCTAGTTTAGCAACTCAGGGAAATGCCTTGAAGGTCTGTTTAGAATCAATGCTGACAACCTGGTCAGTCTTTCCAGAAATTTCTAGTAAATTCTGAAGTATTCTAGTAATGATGAGAGATGGTCTGTCAAGAGAGGGTTTATAGTATTGTGAAGCAGCTATATATAACAGAGCGCTGACTGAACACCTCTCCTTGCAAGATATCATGAACTGGTTACCATGACATCAACCTGCTCTATTTTTAAAAATATGTCAGAACCATTTTGATAAAACTACACTTCTCTAAGACAGCAATGTGATCATTAATTATTTAAAACTTCTTTTAGCTGAAGCAGATCTATTTGGTAAAACATGTTCTATAATATAGTTTTTAAAGATTAGGCAACCTGAAGCTGTCAGTATGATTTTTATGGTACATTCACTAGTACACTTATTCCCATTTTATAGAGCTGAGCTTCATTATACAATTTTGATTGTAGGAAAAAATGTGGCTATGACTGCTTTTCTCCCATGACAAACTGTTGGGCACTTATGATGTGTTTAACACTGAGACTGATTCAAGAGCCCCGCTCTCTGTTTTAATGACTCTCTTGATATTAGCATGGGGCATGACCACTGTCTGTGATGCCTGCAGAGTGTTTCCTACTCATGTGCCTTTTGACTTAAATTGATTAGAAAAAGATTTGCGATACCTAGAATTAAAAGAAAACTCGAGGAAAATAAAAGTTATTCCAATTACAGAGCCACATGAGGATTAGGGGAGTATGTGGATAATGTGGGCATCTCTCTAAATTTGCAGTAA
>NW_004567137.1:1405667-1439169 GCF_000260355.1 Condylura cristata
AACTCGAGGAAAATAAAAGTTATTCCAATTACAGAGCCACATGAGGATTAGGGGAGTATGTGGATAATGTGGGCATCTCTCTAAATTTGCAGTAATATTATTTCTGCTTTATTGTATCTGTGGGCCAAGCACGTACTAATGCATATAAGGACATTTTCTTTTACCTGCAAAAGCATGTTATATGTTACAAAGTTGAGGTCAGAAGAAATACTGCTAAATTTCAATAAGGCTGAAAAGAAAGATTCTAAGACGACACCAGAATCAAACAAGACAGAGGGGGCTCTAGTGCTTCTGGCTGTGACAGGCTGTTGCCACTCATGTGGGGGAGGGGAGAGGGAGGGTAACACCTGACAGTGCCTGCTATATCAGCTTCCCTTAGGAAATATTGGGCTTACAGCTTTCTTTCTTTTTCTATTTTCTTTCTTTCTTTTTTTTCTTTCTGCTCACAGATTTATAAGGATACAACAAAGGGGAGGTGGTGTCATAGGTGGCTGCCCTGCGATCCTTAGCTCCCCAGAGTCTCCTGTCTTACATCTTACACTTTTTCCTCCTACTTTTACGCTTGTGAAAAATAGCAACAATTACATCTATTTTATGTGTTCAGGTTATCGTAGCATCAACAGCACTAAGCGGACATGCACGGCAAGTTATTATGACTAAATGTGCCAGTGCCCAAGGTGCTCCTCTAGTTAGCAAAACCTCTCAGAAGCAAAGGCCCCAGCACGGAATAAGTCTCTTTTCTGCTACAGCCAGAGGACCTGCCACCTCGTCCACTACTCCCCAGGCTCCAGGTCAGGGTGGGGGCACATGTCCACAGAGTAAGGGAGGCCTCTTTGGGACACCAAATTTACTTTGTTGTTATTCAGTGTCATTTTGACATGGAAAAGACAACCTGGATACTAAAATGTACTTCTGAAAGTAGCCGTGCCCTTCAGTGTAACTTAAGAAGATGCTTGAAACCAGGTGACCCCAAATCTAGATTTGTAGTCAAATGACTTCCAAAGAGACATAAGGTTATTGAAAATTTCCAAAGGTAACACACACATACAAAGTTCCCTAACAGGTGATTCTCTTTTTGAAAATCATTGACTCAGTCTCCTGAGTTCATCAGCAATCCATAACAGACACATTTACTAGATAAAGTAGTAAGAGGAAGATGTCTTTCCCACCTCATTCTTACACCTCAGTGAGAAGCCTACTGAGAGTCAGGACTGGACTTGCTGCCTCACTTCTCTCTCCCTTCTCTTGTCTGGCTGTGTCCTTTTCTGGTTCATGCTACTCAAACTGCTATTCTGAGAAGCTCACAAGCAATCCCCAGTTCATTTCTGCACAAGAGGCATCACCAATGGTGGAAGCTGAGGAGTAAGGACAGTGACAGGGTGACAGGTGACACGGCAAGCTGTCTGTAGTGGTGGGGATGAGGCACAAGACCAGGGCACGGTCAAGAGTTAGGAGAATGAATAATGATCAGGGGCTGGCGGCCATGCCAGCCACACCTGACAAGCGCCAAGTTATTACTATTTGCGTGCTTGTGTGAATGTGTTTCAGCCTGCGTGCCCACACCTTGCAGGGATGATGGAACCAGGTAATCCAGCTAGTTTTGAGTTAGGACCTGAAGGGATGATTAAGGTCTGGGTGCACAAAAGGTGGGGTGGGCTGAGCAAGGAAGGAGGGGGCTTTTCCTGAGAGGAGGGGTAGGGAGCAGGTTTGGGGGTTAGGGTCACAGCTGCATTTCCTTTATTAACAGCACTGAGCAGGGGCATGTGGGCCTACTATAAAGGAGGAGCTTCAGCTTTTTCCTCTCCTGTATGGAGAAATCCAGTTTCTCACTATTGTGCTTCAACCCTGTGAGAATCCCTGGCTACTCAAATAAAATGCTTCACCTCTGGTCCCCAAATGTACAGACTTCCCCCCCACCACCACACACAACAATTCTTGGTGCCATCGGCTGGCTGCCTATAGTTGAGACCTGTTTCCAACACTATCAGCCCAGAGATGTACCGGATCGCATAGGCTGGGGGCTCTGGTCCCACAAGAACAACCTTGGATGCCAGTTACCAGCCCAGGTTGTCACCAGTGCTTCAGAACAATAGGCTATAGGTGGAAGGTTCCAGAGCCTCCCCCCTTGGGTTTGATGAATATGCTAGGTCAGCTCACAGAACTCAAAGAATAAGTCTGAGAAAGGACAGGATATAGGATACAGATGATTATCCACACAAAAGGGACACAGGGTAAGATCTGGGAGGGTCCTGAATGCAGGAATTTCTTTCTCTGTGGAGCTGGGGTGACTTGCACCCCCATGTGGACATGCTCACACATCTGGGAGTTGGGAGGTGGTAATGAAAGTTTCAGCCTTATAAGCATGGTTCATTCTTTCTGGGGAGCAGTCCGTCTTGGTACCCCAGAGAGACTCTCGCTAGAACAGGAGATGCTTCTCTCACTTGGGATGTACAGGCCTTACTGCTTTGTGCCAGGAACCAGGGGCCAGGGCGACATATTCTTTTTTTTTAAAATTACCTCACACCTATGCAACTGGGAAAGTTTCTGGCAAAAAGGGCAGTGCATCTTTTATTTTACAGTGCACCTTTCATTTTATTTTAATTCAGTCCCCCTGGAATTCCCATCCAACTGGTTTTCTGGAAAAAGAAAGTTTCATTTCACTTTTCCATGGGTGATTCCTTTTTTCTTAAGATTCTTTCTCTCTGCTTGACTGAGGTATAGCCGACAAGCAGAACTGTGCGTTAGCTGAAGCATACCTCATGGTGATTTGTTCTATGGACCGAAGGTAAGGGGACACTCCCCTTCTGAAGTTAATTAACACATCCATGAGGATGGGTGCTTGGAGATCATGAATCCCAGAACACAACTTCAAGAGTATTTTGTTGCCTAACCTCTGGCTCTTCTTTAAAATTTGAGAATCACTGAGATACTAAGAACAATGAGCCATAAGGTGCCACCCTGGGGGTTCCTGTTTAATAAAAATCCCCAAGGGGAAGAGCAGAAGGGACTATGGTGATAGTACACAGATGAATTGGTGGTGGGAATTCCATGGGGGCTACAAATGAAGAATGATATAAAAAGATATAAAATTAAAAAAAAATTAAAAAGTATCCCCAAGGGAAATAAAAATCTAAGTCATGGGGAATAATTTATTATTCAACTGCAGGTCAAACGCAGCATGAAGAAGAATCAGTGAGAAATACTTTCTTAAAACAAGCCACCTAAATCTGAACTGAGCTGAATGAATATTGACTCAGAATAACCTTAATGTCATTCTTAAGCTTGTGATACATTACCTCAGATAAGAGATTGCTAAAAAAGCTGGTGGAACTGGTAAGGGTCTGCTGGACTTTATTCAAAGAATTATTTAAAACTTAACAGGTAGGGAGCTCTCCCTGGTGGTGCAATGGGTTAAAGCAAAGCACTATGAAGAGTTCCACAGTTACTGCAGCACAAGTTCAATCCCCAGCCTGGGAGGTGACTCTCATGGCATGGCAGACCTCTCCTGTCCCACCCACTGCTCCCCTCAGCAGTGTATTTCTGTCAATCTGCCTGTTCTGCTCCCCACTTTGGTGAATCCTCTCACTCTGGCCTGTACCCCAGTTCTTGTATGCATAAGTAAATAAATCTTTTTTAAAAAAACATAACAAGTAGGTTTTATTTGAAGTTTAATGAGAGAGGTAAAAAAAGGCAGTCAGAGAGTGGGATAAATTGTGAGCATATGATTTTTTTTTAAAGATGTATTTATTTATGCATACAGAACTGGGGTACAGGCCAGAGGTGCAGGGACAATGAGAGGATTCACCAGAGACAGATTGGGGAGCAGAACAGGCAGATCGATGAAGGGAGCAGGTGAAACAAGAGAGGTCTGTTGTGCCATGTGGGTCACCTCCAGGGCTGGGGATTGAACTTACACTGAAGCAGCTGCAAATAGTTTGCAGTGCTGCATCCTGACCTGCTGCGCCACCGGGGAGGGCCCACATGTGGGTTTTTACAATGGACGCTTTACAGCTCTAGTTAACAGCTAGCTATGAATTTCTGTCATCTTTTCTTTTGCAAAATAAAGAAAAAGAACAAAAGCGCCTGACCATTAATGGTGATCTACTGCCACCAAAACTTGCTACTCATTCAGCAGATACTTGAATCCTGCTGCGGGCTGGCCCTGAACAGAGATGAGGTGCAGGAGCACCTGTCTCCTCCAAGGGGTTCATGGTGGCTGGGGTGCACAGAATAAAGCTTGGATCTTTAGAATGATGGGGTGTCCTGCTCTCCAGAAAGGGCAAGCACAGGGCACTGTGGGGACACCAGGCGAGGCAGCCCTGGACTAGGACTTCCGCAACTAGTCTGAGTGGTGTCTGAGTGGGAATCCACCAGGAGTGCCAGGAGGGCGGCATGTCCAGAGAGCGTGGCATCAAGGCAAAGGTAGAACATGTGAATTCTGGGCCAGAAGGACATGCTGCCACACCAGGGGCTGTGGAGACAGGAGCCCTGCAACACACTCATGAGCGAATGAGCATGGCTGGCTGTCCCATTCACAAACACTGTGGTTCCTCAGCTGCATTCCCAGCATATTTGATTGAGAGAAACTGCACTTCCACCTGTCATTCAATTTGATTATGTATTTAATGCTTCCCTGGCAGAGCCAGAAATGACAGAGTCGCCCTGGTCAGCCACAGTCTGGCACAGGTCATACTCCAGGTCCTCCCTTTTCTTGTGGGCCTGGAGCTCTGGACAGAGAGGGAGGGAGGCACGGTATGGAGTGCCCGGAGAAGCAGACCTCTAAGGGACACTGAGCTTCATTCCTATGTGTGCTCAACCTTCAAGTTCCTCTGCTGCCTGCCTGTCTACCTGTCTATGAGGGAGGCGTTCACAGTGAGCAAGTCCTCGACCTTGGCTGCAGCTGTTCCTGCCCAGGAGGTGCCCGACTTGGACCAGAGTGTCTTCAACTGTCCTGAGTATCTTGGGATTCTGAAGTTCCCTTTGCACCAATTAAGCAAATGATTGTTTATTAGCGACTTGTCAGTAAATCCAGCTCTTTTGGATGACTTTCCTTCTTTGTCCTGGATACTTAAAAAAAAAAACAACTTATTTATTTATGCACACAAGAGCTGGGGTGTAGGCCAGAGATATGGGAGGAGGGTTGTTGAGAAGATTCACCAAAGAGTAGGGAGCAGAAAGTCGGACTGAAATAAATACACTGCTGAGGGGAGCAGCGGATGAGACAGGAGAAGTCTGCTGTGCCATGGGCGTCACCTCCCTGGCTGGGGATGGAACTTGTGCTGCGGTGGCTAAGGACAACTTCATAGTGCTGAGACTTAACCCCTTTTTCCACCAGGGAGGTCCTGTCCTGGAAATTTTTAAGTGACAAGTAAAAATATCTATTCTCAGAGCTGTAGGAAATAAAAATGCCCTAAAAGGGAATGAGCTCTTAGTTAGCTTCATTTTTAAAATGATATCTTAAATAGAAGTACAGTATGTGAAATTAAAATCTGACATGTTCACTGGGAAAATCTCTATTCTATAGCACTTTTCATGCAGGGTTTAGAACAATAACATCAAGATCAACTTGGTAAGTGGAGAAGGACAATCAAGACAGAAGCAATTTAGAATTCTGAGAGCAGGGACATGTGGTTGCAGTGAGTTGGCAAGAAAAGGAACACCAAGACACGATTTCTCCGGCTCACATCTTCAACCAGACAGAGGGATTCTCTCCTCTTTATTAGTTCTCCTTTACTCACCCTTTGATTGACAACTATTAAACACCCCCAGCACTGTAATTACTATGTTACCTATCTCATTGTATCATCACAGTGGTGTGATGGACACTATTTTTAAAAAATAATATAATAGCTTATTTTTACATCATTTTGTGCCTTTTCCCATCTCAGTTGTAATCCCTGTGGGTGGGCACTATTTTAAACCCCATTTTACAAATGAAGGAATGGCGGTTCAGGGAAGCCAAGGAACTAATACAAGATCACACAATGAGTAGGTTGCTAAGCCCTCTGTCAAACTCATGCCAGCCTGACAACACTGAGTTCATCAGGAAATGAGGAGCCACGCCTCCATGAAGTCTTCCCACCTACCCTGCACAATCTTAAACTCTCAAGACTGTGGGACTATCCTATCCTGATTAGTCCAGTCCCAACCACTATTGTCCCTGCGGGGATGATGGGAACAGACACCGGGCAGCAAAAGAGCACCTTCCCGCAGCAGGTTGTTCAAGGGCATCCGACTCTGTGATTGCATCACTGACGGCTTCCAAGAAGCAAAGAAATCAACAAGCTGCCTCTTGCCCCTCATGGACCCAACTCACTGCATGGAGTCGATGATTTTCTTGGGCTCCACCTGGCAGGGGTAGATGACTTCGTCGATGTGTTTCAGGTTACAGTTGGAAAAGGCAGTGGAGATGTGTACGAAGACCTCGAGCTTTGGCATCTGGCTGGCCATGAGCAAGAGCTGCTGCGTGGCCGTCACATTCAGCTGAACAGCATGTCTGTGGAAGGAAAGACAAGGAGGTCAGTTAGTCTCTGCCCTGCTGGATGTGGCTGTTCCTGGGATCAACATGGCCAGGAGCTTCCCTGCCGCTAGCAGTCACTTGGTTCCAAATCAATGGGAAGGAAAAAACCACCACCTCCTGCATATGTGAACGGGCTCCTACAGCAGCCGTGAAAAGCCTAGAAATACACAAAAGAACCCTTGCACACAAGAAGGTGGAAAATTCAAATAAACTGGAGGTGAGCAACTGCAGAGAGTGCCTACAGAGAGGGAAATGTAAGTTTCCATGGAGAAGGGGCAGGTCAGACATGAAAGCTGAAATCAAAATTCTAACTTTTGAAAACAGAACACAAAGCAAGAAATGATGAAATGAGAAAAAACTTTCTTTTCCTCTATTCAATTTTGAAATTTTAAAAAGAACATTCAATATCCAAATCAACGTAATTTCAAAAATTTCGCTGAAAAGAAATGAACGAAATGAATTAACAGCCCAGATCTCTATTGGCCAGCCTGCACCCTGGTTGACGATGAGAAATTGGAAGCAGAGCTTTGATAGCTGGGGTGCAGGCGGGGTCAGCCTTGCAGATGAGAGAGCTGGCAAAAGAGGGATGGGACATCCCCAGTCTGGGAAGTGTCAGCAAAATCACTAAAGACTTTTCTGTAGATCTAGAAAATAAAAATAATCAGCTAAAACAAACAAACAAATTTAGCAGGGTTTCCATTTCTCAAAGTTACAGAGAGAAAATCACTAGCTTTCCTAGAAAAAAACAGGATATGATGGGAAAAAAGCATACATACTCAAAATGAAACATGTAAAACCTACATTAAATAAATCATAAGTGACCAGGAACTATATAAGGAAAATGGTAAAACCCAAATGAAAGTCATAACAGAAGAGGAATAGAAAAACATTAGTTGTTCTTCAATAGGAAGAACCAATGTTTAAAAATACTAAGTTTTTCTAAATTAATCTATTAATGATTAGGTGAAATGAATCAAACTCCCCACCTGGCAAAATTTCCCTATGTTTAATTAATATATACAAGCAGGTCAGAATGGTCAACAAGATTCTATTAATTATGATGATTATTCCCTCCCTGGTGGTGCAGTAGTTTAAAAGCACATCACGGAGACACTAAAACTACTTCAGCGTGAGCTTGATTCCCACCTCAGAGGTGACCCACATGGCACAGCAGACCTCTCCTGACCCACCCACTGCTCTCCTCAACAGTGTACTTCGTCAGTCCACCTGTTCTGCTCCCCACTCTGGTGAATCCTCTCACTGCCCCTGCACGTCTGGCTAGTACCCCAGCTCTGTATGTATAAATACATAAATCTTAAAAAAATGCTAATTATACTTTAATAATAAAATTAAATGACACTAATTAAAATACTGTGGCACTAGAAGAGAAAATCTTTTCCACTTACTTACCAGAACAAAATTAAGAGTTAAAAAATGGTACTTTAGTTTAAGAGTTACATTTCAATGAGGAATGAAAATAAACCATTCAATAAACGTTGTTGAAGAAGGAACCATCTGTTAGAAACCTTAAAAAGGCTACTATACTTTCACAGCTATAGCATGCTTCCTTTTATAACATTTCCTTGACTATTCTTCTTTATAGCAACACAAATTTTCAATGAGTCAAATATTTGAATATGAAAGTTAAGTAAACACTAGATGAAATCATGAATGACTGCATAAAAAATAAAAATTGAGAACAAATGATAAACTATTTTGCACCTTATTATAAAGGCTGTTAACATGCTAATTCTTCCAATAAATGTCAATTAACATTGATAACAATGTTTTATTAGAAAAATAGGCAAAGGACATGAAGGAGCATTCCACACACAAAAAAATAAATTAAAAAGCCAAACATCTACCTACAACTTTTCTAAATAGGCAAGGGAATAAAAATCAAAACTTGCAATACTGTTTCTGTGACCATAATGGTGACTAAGAACTAAAGCTAGTACCTGAGGACAGTTGTGGTGTCAGCAATGAGCTGTCTGTGCAGAGAACAGTGGAATTAGAGCACTGCGGGGAACCTGGCATTCTGTGGCATAACTGCTCATAGCTGGGCACCTAACACTCCTGGGCATTTACCCAAAGGAAAGGACACAATGGTATAATACACACACACACACACACACACACACACACACACACACACACACACACACATATATATAATACACCCACAGATGTTCACTGCAGAGTTGTTTATAATCATGAAAAATTAGAACAACCCACAAAAGTCCTCCAATACAGAAATGAGCATATTATATACACTTATAATAGGATAACAGTGATTATCGACAATAAAAGCCAATTCTATAATTGCGCAGCCTGCAAAAAATCATTCTCAATAGGATGCCCTCTTTTGGCAAAATTAAGTATAAATCTATTTATAAATATAAAAATCTATTTATGAATAAAATAGTATAAATAGTATAAATATATTTATGAATGAAAAGGAAAGTGGACAGGACATTTCCATTGATATTAACAGAATATTTCAGGATGATAAGATTTTGGAAAAGTTTTACTTTTTTCTTTCTTCTCAGAGCAAAATACCTTTTTGGTTAACAGAAACCATAAAGCAACTGATGTCACACATGCGCACACACACCAGCCCCCGCGCAAAGGGGAGGTACCTCAGAGGGTCGTCGAAGCGCACGGTGGCGGCGCAGTGAAAGACGATGTTGGTGCAGGACAGTAGCTCCTGCATGTCCTCCTTGTGGATAGCGAAGTCACTCTGATCGAGGTCGGCATAGATAGGTCTGATCTTCTCATGCACATTTGGACAAACCTCTTTGACTTTTTCAAATAGCTGAAAGATTAATGAGTCCAGTTACAGAGATCCTTACTCTCACATCATTCGCGACTGTGCGCATGGATTGAATTCTAATTCTCAAAACCCGATTTTAGTTATAATAGGAACACTCAAAGGCAGCATCTGATCAAGACATATTTGCTTCATTTCGTGTAATTCAAAGTCAGCTTAGTCCAATTTTGGCTCCTCTTACTTGGAGAGACATTTGAAACAGTTCCCATCAGCAGAGAGGAGTCTGAACTTCCCTGGGGGGTGAAGGAGAGCACACTACCCATATCCTGCTTCTGGAAGGCAGTTTGTATGTGGGCAGGCAAACACTGTTTTCAGTGCAAAATTACCTGCCTTTACAAATTACCAACAAGATCATCATCCTTTACAAAAGAGGTCTCATTCAAGACTATTTCGCCAACTAGCCCAGATATCTAAGGAGCACCAACATACAATTAGAAAATGAGAAATGAGGCAAGTTTGTGGGAAAAATAAATAAAAATTTTATGTCATTCTAATATAAATGGAAGTTACCTTCCAGTAAAGAAATTAGACAAGAACAAGTACCTTTCATAGGATTTTAATTGCATTTTTAAAACATTTTTATTTCTAAAAGGGAAAGGGGAAAAAAAGTACTGGAAGTTTTAGCTTCTATTACAATTATTCAGATGCAACAGTATCTGTACTTTCCTCTCCACACATAAATTCTTAGATTAAATTGTTATTTTTCCATTTTCTCTTAAAGTGTGATTTTAATAAAATGGCCTGTATCCCAAACTATTTTATGAAAACCTATTTACTGTAGTACTGGCATCTAATGTCAACAGTGAAGAAATATAAGTCTGAAGGTTTAGAAAGGCTAAGAGCAGAGAAAACTAATCTTTGGTTCTAAATTTATGGTTTTAATACAGTAAGCAGCAAAGAGGGTCTTCTTGCCTTTAACGCCAACAAAGTGCTTCGCATCCATAGAACTGCAGCCAGGACATTAGAGAAATCAAGTCCACTTGTCAGAGAGGGACACGTTCAGAGCCATCTGAGGAAGTCACTGTCCCTGACTGCTGAGCTACCATCTTTCTACTCTGTGGCCAGCCTTCTCAGCGGGGCATTACTGCCATTCTGAACATATCCCATCAATCCTTAATGCTTTTTTTGACATCAGGATTGATAAGGTCTTTCTTATTCAGCAGGACCCAGCTAGCAGCTCTTATCCTGGTGGAGCACATGCTAAATGCTGGCTGTCAGCCAAGAGTTGTCCTTCACATTAGCTGTATAACAAATATGCATGTGAGGTTGTCGGGTAAGTTCATTTAAGATTGGTGCAATTTTCCCCTTTTCAAGTAACTGAATTTGTCGGTGGCTCTTTATTGAGCCTGCATGATATTTTATTCACTGGAAATTTACTCAAAGTTTGTGATGCCTCTGACTCTGGTCTATGGGAATTCTGGCTGCTTGGGAGCAAGAAGTGGGGGTGATGTCCGGGTTCACTCTAGTGGCAATGAGGTTCCAAGCGAGAGCTGTGAGGTTAGGATTTTCTCTGGCCTCTCCCACAGCAAAGGAGCCAACTTATAGCATTACTGTTTCAGGAACTCACTCCTATTCTAGGAAATAATGTCCCAATCTGTAGTCTGTTTCTTGATTTGCACTTTCAAATCAAGAGTATTTCTGAGTAAGTACACTACAGCTGAGACAGAGTCAGAGTCTTCTGATCCAGGGAGTAGCTGACTGCATTGGTCAAGATGAATCAAGGCACTGGATGTCTGAATTCAAACCCCGGTGCTTAAGGAGGGTCCCCTTTCATGGTATCACCTCTGCCCAATATTCTCACTTACTCTGTTTGAGTATCACCTACTTCTAAGGCTTCTCACAAAGCAATGCTCTTGAGATTCTCAAAAGCCATCCATGGCCCAGTGCTCTTCAAAGAGTCAACTGCACTGGAATCCCTGGCAGGCAGATGAAAAGTGTGTATTCCCAGGACAATATCATGCCCACTGAGCAAGAAGTTTCTGGGGCATACCCAGGACTTTGCCTTTCCCTAACTGATTCTAACTGATAACAAGAAATTCTTGAGTTGGAATATTAATGTGGAGAATTGCTGATGAGCAACTGCATGGGGCCCGCTTCCCTTTGGTTGTGGTTTCCAAATTGTATGAATATAAGAAAAATCTGGGGACCGGTCAAACACAATTTCCTCAGTCCTCTATGAGACCCTGACTCACTCTGGAGGTTTGATAGGCGTCTCAGGCAGCTTTCTCAATACATTCTGTAGCTGGGTCTAATGACTGTCAGAAACACTTACTGAATAGAGACTAGGTATTTCAAAATTGATCTGTCAGGGGAAACTCAGGGTTTATGAACTACTTCACATTTTTCCAGATAGGGTCACTTGAGATTTTCAGTACAACTTGCCAAGTTCTGTCTTTTTTCATAAATCCACTTCCCAGTGACATCATAAGGGAGCGTTCCTGGATGTAAACCCTGAATTTTGCCCAATCTTCTCAGATGACGCATTCTAAATCCAGACTGATCTCACTGTCCCCCTTCTCCTATCTGATTACTACATTAATAGGAACAACCAGACTGTTATTGATATTCCCTCAAAGAGACATGTTTTAGATGCTGGCCTCGCAATCACCCTTAGGTAATTACCTCAATTTGGGGTTTTATTTTTCAGGTATAGATACTGTCTTCTTGACATTTCCTTACAGAGTTATCCAGAGTAGATTACACTTAACTTTTTACAGTTAAGATTCTATATTGATATAAATGGGATGTGGCTGTAGTAAAAAGAAATACATCTTTAAGGTAAAATGCTCTGCCAAAATGTTCTCAACATTTCTTGGAACTTTACAACTGGATGATTTATTTGCTACTTACTGCCTACTACAGAGGGTAAGTTGTGTCTTGTAAAGCAAAGCCATATTCAAGAGAAAATGATCCATTTAAATGTTTTGATGATGAAAGGTGACTGACTCCCAATTAAATGAGCACACATTTCATAATGAAAGTTTCCAGCTTAGGAAGGCTGGGGACCTGAGATGAACAGTGGGTGTGTGATAAGTGTGTTCATATTTCAGCCTAAGAAATCGATCTTATTTTCCTTTTCAGCTCACAGGTTTTGTGGAAAAAAAGATTTTTATCTTTAAGATTATTTTATTTTATGCATACAAGAACTAGGGTGTAAGCAGAAGTATGGAGGGTAAGAGGATTCACCAGAGAGAGAGTGGGGAGCGGAACAGATGGATCTACTGAAATACACTGCTGAGGGGAGCAAAAGGCAGGTCATTGTGGATCAACTCCCTGGCTGTGGATGGAACTCATGTCTCATGCTACAGTGGCTGGTGATAGCTTGGTAGAGCTGAGACTTTAACCCCTGTGCCATCAGGGAAGCCCTATCCCCAAAGAGATTTTTTTTTAAAGAGATTTTTCTTTTTTAAAAAAAGAAACAATGTCAGATACTCGGAATATTTCTAATAAAATTAATTTTTATAAAAATAATTTAAGTATTATAAATAGCTTCAAAACTAAAAATCAATGGAATGCATATTGATAATACAATATTAGAAACTCATGAGGTTTTGCTGCCTTATTTACTACTGTAAAAAGGGGTGTTCTCACCTCACTGTAAAAGTGAAACTATTCATTGCAATTTTATTTGGAAGATTTTTAGAAAAAGATTACAGCTCTTATGTTTTCACTCTGAAATAGGGTGCTTTTTTACTTACCGTAAGTTAAATAGACATGCTCACTGTAATGGCAGTGTGAAAATTTCAAAGTATAAAAAGAAATTCAGATTCTATCATCATTTAAGACTATTAATTGAGATGATCCTGCATATAGCTTTGTCTTTTAAAAAAAGATTACAAACATTTTCTCATATTTAAATAATAAAATTTACAATGATGCATACAGGTATTGGGCTAGTATGCAGGCATTGAAACTAATTAGCTAAAAATATTAAATATAGATATGCATCACTGTGTATTTCCTCACTCCTTCACTGTGGAACATTCAAGCCAGCTCCTGAACTACAAATAATAGTACAATAAATATTTTACTACTTTATTTGTGTGTATCTCTACTTGTTTTATTCAAGTGACTTTAATTATCGTTGCGAGAAAGTTCTCAAGAATCTGCCATTAATTCAAATAGCTTTGCTCCACTAATATGTTCCATTAAGTGCTTTGAAAATACCTATGAAATGAAACTTTCTTTTGAGTCTGAACCCCAGTTTGATGTGACCTCTGGATTAAAAGTAACTTTCTTTTCAAAGCATCTCCCATGTAATCACCTCCCTCTGAAAGTATGTAACTAGGCAGTGAGAGCTGGTTGTTGCCCAGCCCCTGAAAGACAAGGAATGAAGCAGACACTTGACTTATAGAAGGGGTAGAACCATATTTCCTCCAGACATGGCACACTGGAACCAAAGGCACACTGCTAATATTATGGCTTATTATGTTTTAAAGAAAAATTTCCAAGCCTCATCCCTGAACAATGAAATTTACTTTTAGGAGCATAGAATTATTTAAGGTGAGTTAGAATTCATGCCTTATTGGTATGACTGTTGAGAAATGCTGGGAGTGACATCACCAAGATGGCGACACAGGTGCTTCCTTGCTTTGTGCTACCTCATGAGAGGAACAGCTCTTAACTACTTGGGCAGCCCCTCTCCACGGACACCAATAGAGGCTACATTAGAAAGGTCACAGGAAAGAACCAAAGATCTGTGTGACAGGAGGTGACTGGAGAAGGACAACAGCAGAAAAAGCAGGGTGGTCCTTCCAACCAAAGGCTCTGGAAATGCGAGAGCAAAGGTGGTGGGGAAGTCCACGTTCATGGACAGGAGACTAAAGTGGAGAAGCTGAGGTGCTGCCCACTGGCTGGGACCCCAGAGAAAATGAGAAGATGCTCTTTTTCCCAGAGAAAATGCTCAAGCCTACACCCCCCTCCTCTACACCCGTTCTCTGCTGACAGTGATGCATGCTGACAGCCCATAAACAGCCAGGCCTCAGACCAGAGACCCAAAAGAGAAGGGATAATAGTGGGCCACAGAGAGAGTCTCCCTCACCACGACTCCCTCTTTATCCTTCTCCTCCCTCCCCTATAACACAGCAGCATCTCTGCCACCACCCCATGCTTGCCTGGGGGCACCTAGGCAGTCAGCATAAAAATTTAAAATAATAACAACAAATAAAGCAAGCAAGCTATAACACAATCTGCCAGAAAAGATAAAGCGGGAGGCTAAACACTAAGTTGCTGATCTAGATTTTAAACAGACAAAATGTGAGGTTTAAGTTTTAAAAGGTGGTAGATAAGATAATGGGCAGGCTTCTTTTTGTAGTAAAAGGGATGGTTTCTGAGCTGTTGTTCCAACAGTTGGTGAGCAACTACTGTAAAGGGTCAGACAGTATAGCTTCTGTTGCAATTACAATAAACTCATCACAGTTCTCACCAAAACACTTCCCATCATCAATCAGATTGCTTGAGTACAACTTTATTATTATTATTTAAATGATAGGTACCATCCAGCTGTCAGAGGACAAAAAACAAAACAAAACAAAACAAAACCTTCCATTGGAGGTCCATACCCTAAAAGATAGAGGTAGGACTCCCCTGTTCCAAAGTAACAGTAAAAACTGCTATTTCTAAGCCCTTAACAGGGGGATGCCAGGGAGAACTCACTCACCACTCACAGTGCAGAAGGCAGCGACTACAAGCGTCACACTCATAAACCGAAGCTGAGGATGTGAAGGCACACGGCTTGGGGTAGAGGAGACCCCAGCTCTGGTTTGTCTGACCCGAGACTACGTTCTTTTTTCACACCCATCCCTGTGTCTCTGACTAAGTTATCTGAAAGGCATTCAGATGTGGTTGTTAGCTCACAGGGCCGCTGCACCCCTGGAGAAAATGACTGCATCCCCGCTCCAGGCAAAGGCCTATCGATCCAAGTGCACTCTTCCTCCTGGCCAGGGTTAGTTCAGACCTGATGTCCTCCAACAAATTGTACATGGCACACCTCAGGCCACAGTGCGTGGTTCAGAACTGGACACATTGCCTCACCCAGGTTGTGGAAAGGAGAGGACATTTGCTGAGTTTCCAGAAAACAGGGCTCACGGATCCTGAGTGACAGCTTCAGGCAGAGCCATCTCTCCTCATCCAGAGATAGTCAAATACATATATACACAAGGATCTTACAGCTGGGATCAAGCTGGCAGAGCTGAGTCCTGCTGCTCACTGCTGGATTTTTCCTCTTTGTGATCAATAAGCTATCTTTGTATTTCAAGTCAGTTTCAACTGGGTTTACTTTCATCTGATACAAAATGATTTATACTCTTTGAGGCCTCAAAATACCTTTCTAATACTTAATTTCATTTGTTTGGGGCCAAAGGACCCCCAGAGTTTCCAAATACACCAACTCATTCTTGCATTAGTCAGTGTGATTTTTTTTCTGTGAACATGGCCGTTGGCTCTCCTGTCCCTGGCGAACTTGCTGCATTGTGATCGTGCTTGACATGACTGTCATTACCACTTGACTTGGCCAAGTCACTGCTTGTCTTTATAGCCTTTGTATGCTTAATGCTAAGGAGGTACTGCAGTGTTCGCAGAATTAATGAAAATGGTGATCAGCATGGAGATCCAAATCACAACCAGGGAGGGGCTGATCTGTGCTAATGGAGATGCTCTGTGCTTGCTGGTCCCACAGAGAGCAATCCTCAGCACAGGTGGCTACTGAGCACTTAAGCGTGGCCAGTAGACTGAGGAACTGAATTTTAGGTCTTGTGTTTGTAATTATTTTGTGTTTAAAGAACCACACACAGGGCCCTCCCTGGTGGTGCAATGGGTTAGGATGCAGCACTGCAAGCTGGCCGCAGATGCTTCAATGAGAGTTTCATCTCCATCCCAGAGGTGACCCATATGGCACAGCAGACTTCTTCTGACCCGCCCACTGCTCCCCTCAGTACTTCATCAGTCTGTCTGTTCTGTTCCCCACTCTGTCTCTGGTGAGTCCTCTCGCCACCCCTGCCCCTCTGGCCTGTATGCCAGTTCTGTATGTAAAAATAAAAAAAATCTTTAAAAAAAATAAAGAGCCACACACAGCTAACAGTTACTATACTGAATAGCACAACTGAGCTAAACAAATGTAAATATAAATAAATAAACCCCAAAGATGGGAATGTCATCTAAATGATTCTAGATACTAAGGTAAATGAAAATATCTGGAGACAGTCTTATTTTGATTCAAAAATCTTTAGCTTTAAGTAAAAATTTTAATATAGCCTAGAGGTCTCTTGTGCCATTCAAAAATCATCCATTCACATAAATAAAAAATACAACCTTAGTTTGTTTTATTTTGAATTTTCTAGCTCTCCTAGATGGTCCTAATTATTAGGTAGTCCCTGATCTGCTCAGAGCTTTAACTGCGTAAATCAACAATAGCATTGTCATATTCTGAGGTCAGAGGTCAGATGTGAGTTGTGTTGTGGAAGCTTTTCAGGCATGCAATAACCAAAAGTGAACTAAAGCAGATCATTTTGCCCGTGGAAATCTTTTTACAGGTACCCACTTCTGTGTAGTGCTAAGAAAGTAGATATTTGCATATATATAGGTTTGTTTTTAATTAAGAGATTTTAATAATCTACTCTTCTTATTAATACAACTTTTAATTATAAGTGGTAGCACAGGAAGTAGATCTTGCCTAAAAATTAATCAGACATAGTGTGTAAACTTCTCAAAACTCCCTGCGTGTCTAAAGCACTCAATCAACAAAAGCACAAAAGAAGAGAGTTTGCAAAGTGGTATGCAGACACAGTGACTTACCACAAAGAACATGGTTTTTAGTTATGCTCACCACAGCTTCATTTCCTCTCACAGTTCTTTGAGAAAATTTTATGGAGGAAAACAGTCTATAGAAATCAATTCTAATTCGTAAACCTCAGTGAAAAGTGAGGCCACAGGAGACACTGGTCAAAGCCATACCTAATGGCATCACAGAGGAACTGGGATCGGGAGGGGGGGAGAGACAGAGACACACACCATTGTCACCCCATTTCACAGACCAGGAAATGCGGGCTCAGTAAGGCAGTTATTGCGCTGCCGTGATTCACCCAGCTCTGCTGTCTGGGAGCCGGTCTTAACCCTCCTGTGCTAGCAGCAGGTAGTTCCCAGGTGATGTTGCAGCTGCTGGTCAGGGGCCAAACTGCAAACCCCTGTTGGTGCATGGCAGCAGCTAGCACTAATACCCAGTGCCAGGACAGGCTGCAGGAACCTGCAAGCTGTTTTCCCAGAAAGTTCCATAGAGCAATCAAGAATTCTAGCATAAGAGCAATGATGCTGTGGCTGTCCAATACCAGGCATGGAAAGGAACAGCAGGTGGAGATTGCAGTACAGGGTACAGCACGATATCTACCTGGAAACCCACGAGCTGGTTACTAAGTGAAGGAAGCAAGTCCATCAGGGACATTCAGCTGAGCACAGCTGTCTGGAAAAGGATCTGTGAGTATATTCTAGATTTCACTTGCTGCAATGTGGGTGGTTCAGCGTAGGGCAGCACACTGCCTGGAGCCAGTGGGGTCTCACAGCGGGGGGACATCTGGTAAACTAATACTACAGGTTTCGGTTTCCTATAAAGGGAGGAGATGTATCATTCGACAGGGTTGTTGCAAAATTCAGTGAGGTAAGAGAGTAGTGTCTGGAATAGCATCTGCGTGTATTAAGTGCCACAACCGTCAGCAGAGTCAGAACAGGCCATGAGACCCAGAGAGGCCTCTCATCCCAGGCCTGCGGGGAACCTGCTCCTCAGGGAGGGGGCATGTCCCCAATGAGCTACGTGTCCCTAAATGTTGCCAGCATTGTGACACACGAGAAAAGATTCTTATTTAAAAAATCTCATTTAAAATGTCCTTTCCCAACCTTAAGTGACCCCATCCATTACAAAGTACATGATTAAACAGACATGTGCTATTTTTCACTTGAAAATCCTTGAAATTCCTGGAGGTCACGGCTGTCATTTCTGTCTCACTTGTTGCCAATTAGCTTAAGAGGGACAGTGAAAACAAAGACAGAATTTGAGTCCAGCTAGGTTTCAGATCGAAGCCTCTATTACCTCCAAATTTATAAATTAAATCGTGAGAAGTTCTGTATAATACTTTTTCAGTGAGCAAGTGGGACTCATCCACACAGAGTCTGTCCTTTTCAATGTTTTTACCTTGGGAGGATTTATGGGATAACAAAAATAGCAGGTTACCATCTCTCAAATACAGAACAGCTAATATTGCTGGTGTTTAGACAACTGAAGCTAGTGCTGGATGGTTAGTGAGTGCTCAGATATATTCTATAGGTAGCACAAAATAGGGATAGAGAGTAGAACATAACAGAATAATATGAAATGACAGAGTATCTACCTAAGGTTAGAGGAATGTTAGAGAAGCACTGAAAGAACTGGAATAGGTTTCAAAGCTGGGATTACTCCTGAGGGTTGGTGGGTAGATGAGCGTAATCTGGGCCTTTCAGGGTACTGATTCTTTCTCAGGAGTCTCCAGAACCTCGACAATCTGCTTGCCTGCCCTGAACAGAGCCTGAGCACCTTCCCAGGGCAGCTGGCCACTATCTTGCTTTGTTGCCTGTGCGCGACTCTGCCCTTTGCAGTTCAAGAGGGAACACTGCAGTGTGTCCTAGGGCCCAGAGGATGTTCCCGGAGACTTACCTTACTATTTAGCATCTGAAGCATCCTCTGCTGCAGGGTCTGGCCCGCCTTGGGCCTCATGAGGATGTAGATGACCTTCAGGTCAGGGCTGGTGCGCAGGAGCTTCTCCATCAGCACCTTGCCCATGAAGCCAGTGGCCCCAGTGATGAGGATGGACTTGTTCCCATAGTAGGCCGCAATCATGGACATGATTCTTCCCTTTGTTTTTTACAGTTCCAGAAAGAGGTTCCTGAAAAGCAAATGAAAGAACAAAAGAGGACGTTCTCAGAAGCTCTAAAATGCAGTCCCTGAAAATGTCTCCAGTGCTCCCAGAGTTTTCAGCGCAGACAAAGCCAGAGTGACAGCATCACATTCCACTGGCAACATAATTGATTTCCGTCAACATTCACTGAGGTTACTCCATATGCCAGACTTGATGCCAGGAATGTGGGCAACAGCTGGCCAGGTGAGCCACAGTTCCCACTTTCCAGGAACTAGTAGAGGAGAGAGGCACAGAGATGGATGTCACAGGTAAGTAAGCACTAAAACCCTGGGAGTGCAGAGAAGGGGTACAGTACAGGACCTGGAACTTTCCAATAGGCCCACACAGGTAGTGAAAGCTGAGATGAAATGGGAAGGCAGAGGTGAGGGCACCCCAGGCCAAAGAGCAGGCAGATATAGATAGGTACAAGCTTCCTCCTGGGTGAAGTAAAAGGGGCCTGGTGTGGCAGGGATATAACCAGGGTGGCCCCATACCTGTGACCCCCAACACCAAGAGCAATTCCCAAGTTTGGAAAAAACATCATGATGGAATTAGTGTTGCAGTTGTAGTTTTAATTAGAGAAAATATGGGAGTAAATAGTTTCAGTTTCACTGAACTAACAGGTCCTGGCCTACTCTATTCCTTCCAAATAAATGTTTTCTCTTTCTGAGCCAAAAATGGGGCCTGTGCCAGGGCAGAGACTTAAAACATAGCAAAGAAAAAGAACAAAGAGTTTAAGTAAATAAGCCACAGGCGGTGAGCTCTGGAAGCCCTGAATGGGCTCCTGGGCCACAGAGCTCAGCCAGGCCCTGCTTCCCGGAAGAGTGAGCTGGCCTGGGAGAGGGAGCCCGGGGCGCTGAGGCCTGTGATGGATGGTGAAAAGCACATCTTGGGCCCGAAGCAGCTTTAGAGAGCTTTGAATACTCAGGGCCAGCGGTGCATGGGCACCCCCCCCTTTCTCTCTGCCATGGACTGCCCAGGGTGAGTCCTCACTGCTCAGGGAGATTAAGTGAATCTTGCGGAACTTAACCCCAGCGAAACCCAAGGAAAAGGGGCAAGTCCCTGCCTCCACAACTCTGATCCACGTCTCTCTGCCAGTAACTCCGCAGGAAACTAACTTCACAGGCATTAGTGGCTCCTTGTAAGCTGAGGTCACCACATGACCCGGAGGATCTTGAGGCTATGTTCTTGGGCAGAGCACTTTCTCTCTGGGGATTCTTTCCTTC
Source organism: Condylura cristata (assembly GCF_000260355.1). Taxonomy (NCBI): domain Eukaryota; kingdom Metazoa; phylum Chordata; class Mammalia; order Eulipotyphla; family Talpidae; genus Condylura; species Condylura cristata. The sequence continues at coordinate 1,426,161 of NW_004567137.1, forward strand.
ATGAATTTATTCAACAAATCGTTTTGGGCTGTTGCCATGCCAGACTCTATGTGAAGTTCTTAAGGTCACAGAAGATGACAGCAGACAGACCCTTGCTGTCACTCTAGCAGGGGAGGTCAACATTATAGAGGCAAATAAATATATAAACAGGATCGTTCCAGGCTGTGACAGATGTAATAAAACAGGGTCGCTGACGGGGAGTTATTCTCACTATCCACTTTTGGAAATCTGGATTTCAAATTACATAGCTGTATTTGTCAAGAGTTATTCAAACTCCTTTTAGTGAGGTGGGTGTGGGAAATATTTGGAAAAACATAAGTGGACATTGTACACAATAGCAGATACTGATCATTTTTGTCATTTTATAGAATGTTACTCATATTATAATCTGTCCAATCACTGTTCAAGAGATCATTCCATTTCCACATAGAGAAATTACAACTATTCTTGTTTAAATAATAAAGCTCAGAAAAGCAGGCTCACTGGGTTTGGAAGGCAGCATCCTAGTCAGCATATGGGTTCTGAGCAAGACTGTCCGAAATCAAATCCCAGTTCAACTTACTAGCTGTGTGACCTCAGGAAAGGTATTAACCTGTGGGTGCTGCCATCTGCCCACCAATAAATATAGGTAACTTAGCTATTGTAAGACTTGTATGAGAAAATGTGTGTAAATCCCTCAGACTATACATTATGGATGGTATGTAACCAGCAAACATTGGCTATTAGCCACTGGGTCAACATTTTCTTCTTAAGGGTTTCTGGATTTTCCTTTTGACATTTATTTTAAGTGTTCTGCCTTGGCATTTCATATATAATCTTTTGGGAAAGGGAGATAAACTATAACTCAAATATATGTTTTCCCACTTGGTGATATACTTTGCCACTTCCTTGATAAAAGGTCTCAGCATCCTTCTCTGTGAGCATAGGCAGAAGGGAGCACAGTTGGCAGGAAAACACAGTAGTGAGACTGAGTTTGGTCAGAGACACTTCCCAACCTCTTCTGTCCTGAAGAGGCTGGATGTTTGCGTCGCATAATTAAGGACCTTCATGGAGTTCTGTTTTCTAGAAGTACAAACTTACTTTAAGATATTTTGGTCCCAAACACAGTCCCACAATGTGTAAGGGAAAGCCTGAGAGGTCAGATAAACAGATGCCCAGTGACCCCCATTCCCTGTGAGAGCAAAGAAGGTGCTACAAGTCCCCAAAAAGATGGACTTCACCTGCTGTCTCTGTGCAAATACTTCTCAACTCACAGAAAGCCGAGCAGAGCACACTAATCCATTCGAGGGAGTGTGAGACAAAGTCTGGTCTTTGATGGCTGTGACTGTGACAGCAGGTCCAGAGGTGGCGTGGCCGCAACGAGGGAAGGCAAATGTTTCAGAGGAACGTCAGAGAGAATTCCTTATCCTCAGATTAAAGCTGCATCAGAGAGACTTTCTACCATTTCTTTCCATTCTCAAGATACAGCTTGCTTCCTGACCCCAGAAAACTCCCATACAAAATTTGGCTGCTGGAATCCCAGTTGCATGTGTCATAGCTTTGCAAGATCCAGGAGTTATTGATTCTTAATACAATTCATTAAAATAATCAAGGACCTAATGAACAGCTATATACCAGAGATATTTTATGGGGTGGAGTGGGGAATGGGATCAAAAACAGTGGGGGAGGGAAATGCACTGGACTATGGTGATGGCACATGGGTGATCTGGTGATGGGAAGCCCAAGGGGATTACAACTGAGATAAAAAAATGCACAAAATGATGTAAAAAAAATCCCTATTATTTAAAATATATATATGTTAAAAAAAATCAAGGACTTAAATACTTGAAATACAATCAGTCAGGCAGGTTGTCTAGTGCTTGAGGAGGAATATGTTCAAACAGTTGACTGGGTATGGCCTGCCTTTCACAGCATCTCACTTAACTGATGCAGAGAGCAAAGAACAATTTGCTGCCTCTCATGCTCACGACAGGCTTTATGAGAAGCTAAGTCACTCTAACAATCTCCAGAGTCATCCTACCCAACGCAGGATATCTGGAGCTCACATGAAGAAAAGGAGGGACCCATGAGGGTCCGTGTGTCTGCTATGTGCCAGCCATGGCAAGCACTGGGACGTGCAGCGACAGACTTAGGCACGGTGGATTACTTCCCCTTTCAGTTCTGGGTGTGAACATCATCCATGGTTTTAGGTAGAAACAGTTTTTACTCTTTTTTGTAGTAAACTAAGGTTCTTATTTACAGAGAACAGATGTTAAAATCGTGAATCACCACAGTTGTGCCAAGTGATCTATTTTTTGCCAGTTGCTGCATATAGCAATGTGGATTATTCCTGGGGGCGGGGGGGTTTACTGGAAGATTACAAGTTAGAATTCAAATATTTAAAGGAGATAGGTTTATCCAAATTTCCTGGCAGTCCCTTTAGAGAGAAACACCTTGGAAAAGACAACAACATACTCAGAAATTTGCCTCTCAGAAATTTCAGTCCTGACCAAGCTTTCTCAGTTTTGGGGTTAACATCTGTGGGCAGACAACTCTGTGTCGAGGGCTGTGCAGTCAGTGTCCAGTGCCAGTCCTGGCCTTGATTCACAGAGGATCACCTGGTAGCTACACCCCAGACTTCCCTAACCATGCTCAGTGGAAAACTGCCCCTTCAGAGAATCATTGTCCTAAGACTTTTCAACTCCCATTTTATAATAGTCAGCACATCACTTAAGAATCAAGACTAGGCCCTCCCTGGTGGCGCAGCAGGTTAAAGCACAGCACTAAGAAACTAAAGCCACTTCAGCATGAGTTCAATCCCCACCCCGGAGGTGATCCACATGGTGCTGCAGACCTCTCCTGACCCACCCACTGCTCCCCTCAACAGTGTACTTTGTTGATCTGCCTTTTCTGCTCTCTACTCTGTCTCGGGTGAAATCTCTCACCCCCCCACTTCTGACCTGTATCCTAGTTCTGTATGAATAAATAAATAAATCTTAAAAAAAAAATCAGAACCAAAATTCAAGGCTTAAATTTCTGCTTGGGAAACCAGCCTTGCCCCATTTTACCTGTCAAATATGTCCCCAAGCGTGTTACATGTTCGCAGACCTGACAACATTCAAAAAAGGGGTGAAAGATTTCTCCAGAGAGAGATTTCTGGCTTTTATATACCGTTTCTTTTAGTCTCCATGCTATAAATGAGTGTATTAGGCCTTGCCTTTCCCACAGTTTGAGCCAGTCGGTTTTCTCCTCTCAGGCCTATCATGGCAATTGGACCATCATGAGTTCAGCTGTGGAAAAAAGGTAAGTGTTGGTTGCTACATGTTAGTAATTCTATACATAATCAGTTCAAACTCATTTGTAGCTTATTCTGCCTCTTTTGAAATTCTGTGCATACTCAGTATTATCTCATAACACTTAGGTGTTATTTCATGTAGACAAGTGGAGTATTAGCTGACGATGGGCCAATCTATAAAGAACAAAGCAATCCTTTCTTGTAAGCCTCAGTAAGGAAAAAGTTCTGCTTCATGAATATTAAACACTGAAATTCTTCAGGAATCATGCTGAATTAAGAAAATGCCTTTACCAAGTAATGTTCAGTGATCAAAAGAACACCAACTTATAAAATCATAATGCCTGTGATAGGTTCTTGTGGAAAAGACTGAAGGGGAATGAAGTGAATGACAGTTGTGCAGTAGCATAATGGGGATAAAAGGAAAGAGTTCTGGCTTATTGTCCATAATTTTATGCTATAATTTGAAAAGGCAATTTAGTAATACCTACTTCAGATGAAAATTTCTTAGAAAGTAATGTCAGCTGATATTTTTATAGCCTTTTCTTTTGCTGAGGGCACAAGTAGAGAAATGTGCAGAACTAATTCCCTTGCATGCCAAACTGTCATCACACATTGCTGTCGACTTTACTTTTTTCTTACATACATTCATTTTATTCTATTCACATTGTATATTGTACGATTATCACATGCATTACAAAAGACACTAGTCTAATCCATTTTATAAGATCAGATCACAACTAAGTGGTATGTCCTGTCCTAACCCCTGGTGGGATGGGGCATTGGGATCTGGCCTGTGAGGGAAGTTAGGGAGATTACATGGGTGAGGCCCTAGACTGAAGGGACTAGCGTCCTAATAAGAGAGGAGATACCGAGGAGATACCTCTCCACAAACAGGCACGAGGGGAGGACCACCTAAGGACATAGGGGAAGGTGGTTGTCTACAAGCCCAGGAGGGAGACCTTGCACCAAAAACTGAATTTGCTGGCACCTCCTCATGAGCGTCTTCTTTCTAGAACTTTGAAAAATAATATTTGTTTCTGGCACTACTTATTATGCAGCATTTTGTTACGGTAGCGTGAGCAGGCGAAGACACAAAAACATACATAAACCATGGTTAGATCAGAGTGCAAAATAATTCTGACAATGAGACTGTCACTCTTTTCAACTCTGGAATAAACCTTTATGGTGGAGAAGATGAGTCACTCTCATTTTCTCACTCTTGAAGCATGGAAGGAAGACAATGGCTTCCTGGGTTTCACACATTCAGTGAGGAGCTAGAGAAGCCTCATATATTCAAACCTCAACATTCTGTCCATCAGCCTGATATCTATGTAAGGAGTTGGTAGAAAAAAAAAAAGTGTTCATCACAGAGTTCTTTCATTTTTATTTCTTGAGCTCCCTTCTCGGTTCCTAAGGTATATAATTTAGCAATAGACTAAGGTTCTTTCACTGTGACCTTCTATAGTGTCTTAATAGGAAAATATTAAGTCCCAGGTGTATTTTAGGCAGCTGTTTTGCACAGGCCCCACTAATTGGAGCAACAGTGTTTCAAAATCAATAAAAATCAAATTTGCAGAAAGTTCCAGACAGGAAGAGATGGTTCAATCTGGTTTTAAGAAGTCAAAACTAAAGCAACACATTCTTTCTAGTTTGCTTCTGCTTAGCTCCTTAGTAATTCTTTTAAACATAAACCAAAACCTTCAAATTTAACAGAAACAAAAAAGAAAGAGATCGGATCTAATTCTATCATTTCATCATTAAGTGATTAAACAGGTGTTTTGGGTTTACATTTTATGCTAGGCCCCTTGTGAGGTGTGGATAAAGAGTAGAGTCATTTTTGCTAGTGATCATGTTTGATAAGCATTGTGTAGTTATGGCTTAGCGGTAAGTCAGACATTCAGCAGCAAGGAAAGGTGATAGCAGGAGTGTAAATCTTGATGCCTTGGGTTTCCTCATGGCGAATTATGAATTGGGTCAAGTTATATGAAAAGGAATGGATAGTAATCAACAGTATTTTTCAAGCTCTGCTGCTTAGAATGAAAGACTCCTTTCACAAGATGGCATGGCATGGATTATCACTGGTTAGTATGAATGTCACTAGAGGAAGAGAACCAGCAGGAAGGCGGCACATATAGCACAGATACATAACTAAATATATGAGAGATTTAAAAAAAATTATGTATTTACATTTATTTTACAACATTGTCCTTCTTTCTTTTTCTTCTTCTTTTTTTTAAGAATGCTTGCTTTCTTTTCTCAGGTGTAGTCCCCATAGAATTTCCATGATCTACTCACCCATGCGCCATTATCATAGTCCCTTGTGTTCTTCAAACCTCATGTGATCCTTCTTCCTCCCCTACAGAATGTCTTTGATTTATAGTTGTCCATTTATTTTTGTTCTGTTGTGCCTTTTATTGTTGTTATTTTTTCCTTGATTCCTTGTTTGGTTCCCTATATTACTCTTATAAGTGAAACCATCCAATATTTTTCTGTTTCCTTCTGACTTATTTCATTGAGCATAAGCCCTTCTCGCTCCATCCATATTGCTGTGAATGCCATGAGTTTATTTTTTTGATTACTGAATAATATTCCACTGTATATACCTACCACATCTTCTTGATCCTGTCATCTGATTTTGGGCATTTGGGTTGTTTCCATATCTTAGCTATTGTAAATAGTGCTGCAATAAACATAGGGGTGCAGGTATTCTTTTGAATTAATATTTTTATGCCCTTTGGATAGATTCCTAAGAGTGGAATTGTTGGGTCATTTGGTAGCTCTATTTTTAGTAGTCTGAGGAAACTCCACACAGCTTTCCATAGTGGGTGTACCAGTTTTCACTCCCACCAGCAGTGTGGAAGAGATTCCTTTTTTACCACATCCTCACCACATTTGTTGTTGTCAGCTTTTTTTTTTTTTTTAATATGTTTCATTCTTAATGGTATAAGGTGGTATCTTATTGTGGTTTTAATTTGTATTTCCCTGATTATGGGTGATGCTGAACATTTTTTCATATGCCTGTTGGCCATTTGTATTTTCTCTTTGGAGAAGTGTCCTTAAGTTCTTCTGTCCATTTTTTTTTTTAAAGATTTATTTGTGCATACAGAACTGGGGTACAGGCCAGAGGTGCAGGGGCAGTGAGAGGATTCCCAGAGACAGAGTGGGGAACAGAATAGGCAGATCAACAAAGTACACTGTTGAGGGGAGCAGCAGGCAGGTCAGGAGAGGTCTGCCATGCCATGTGGATCCCCTCCAGGGCAAATGGGGATCGAACTCATACAGAAGTGGCTTTAGCTTCTTAGTGCTGTGCTTTAACCTGTTGCACCACCAGAGAGGGCCCATCTTCTGACCAATTTTTGAGTGAATTGTTTACTTTGGTTCTGTTGAGTTGTATGTGTTCTTTTTATATCTTTGTGATCGTCCCTTATCAGTTGTATGGAGTGCAAAAATTTTCCCCCAATTGTAATTTGTCTCTTTGTTTTGGCTAATGTCTCTTGCTATACAGATGCTTTTCAGTTGGATGTAATCTCAGCTGTTTATCTTTCCCTTCACTTTCTTTGCTTTGGGGGATGAATCTTTAAAGATGTTACTGAGATGTATGTAACATCACTACAGATGTTACTGTGATGTATATCTTGTAGTGTTTTAACTATATACTTTATGGTTTCAGGTCTTATATTCAGTTCTTTTATCCATTTTGAGTTGATTTTTGTAGATGGTGTGAGGTAGGGGTCTATCTTCATTCTTTTGCTTATGGTGGTCCAGTTTTCCCAGCATTATTTACTGAACAAACTGTCCTTGCTCTATTGATATTTTTTTTTTGTTCTGTTGTCAAATATTAGTTGCCCATGTATGTGCAGCTTTATTTCTGATCATTCAATTCAGTTTCATTGGTCTGTGTATCTGTTTTTCTTACAGCACTATACTATTTTGATTATTATAGCTTTGTTGTATAGTTTGAAGTCTGACATGTGATACCACATTCTCCTTTGCTATCAGGAGAGTTTTGGCTATTTGAGGTTTGTTTGTTTGTTTGTTTTGTGGTTCCACATGAATTTCATCAATATTTGTTCTATTTCTTTGAAGAAGATCTTTGAAATTTTATAGCATTGAATCCGTAAATTGCTTTTGGTAGGATGGCCATATTAATAATGTCAATTCTTCCAATCCACAAGCAGGAGATTTCTTTCCATTTGTGTTTTCTTCTATTTCTTTTAACAATATCTTTGTAATTTTCTTTGTATAGGTCCTTCACCTGTTTTGTTAAGTTTATTCTCAAGTATTTTTTGTTTGTTTCCATTATAAAAGAGGTCGTTTTCTTGATTTCTTCTTCAGATTGGTTGTTTGTATATAAGAAGGCTACTAACTTAGGTAAGTTAATTCTGTATTCTGCTACTTTACTAACTGGTTGATTGTGCTAATTAGTTTTTCTGTGGAGTTTTTAGGGTTTCTATGTCTATTACAATATCATCTTCAATTAGTGATAGTTTTACTTCCTTTCTATTTGTATTCCTTGTATGTCTTTTTGTCTTGTTGCTTTGTCTAGTACTTCCAGTTTTATATTGAAGAGCAGTGTACATCCTTGTCTTGCTCCTGATCTTAAAGGACAGGCTTTTAGTTTTCCACCGTTGAGAATAATATTGGCTGTTGGTTTGTCATGTATAGTTTTATCATGTTAATGCATGTTCCTTCTATCCTGAGAATATTGAAGGCCTTTATCCTAGATGGATGTTGAACTTTTTTGAATGCTTTCTCAGCATCTTTTGATAATGATCATATGGTTTTTATTATTTTCTTTTTTGTTGATGTGTTGAATTCCATTGATTGATTTTCAGATGTTGGATCATCCTTGTGCCACTGGAATAAATCCCATTTGATCATGGTATATTATCCTTTTGATGCACTTTTGGATTCTGTTTGGTGAAGAGTTTTATTGAGGATTTTTGCATCAGTGTTCATTAAGGAGACTGACTTGTAGTTTTAGTTTCTTTTTGATGTGTTGTCTTTGTTTGGTTTTGGTATTAGTGTAAAGTTAGCTTCACAGAAAATATTTGGCAGTACTCTTTCTTTCTCAGTTTTTTGAAAGTGTTTGTTTAGGACGGGAACTAATTCATTTTTGAACACTTGGTAGAATTCTTTTGTGAATCAGTCTGGTCCTGGGCTTTGTTTTTGGGGACTGTTCTGATTAGTTTCTATTTTACTGCTTGCAATTGATCTGTTTAGGTGTTATATTCCTTCTTTGTCTAGCATTGGATGATTATATCATTCTAGGAATTTGTCCATTATTCTAGATTGCTGAACTTGTCTGCATATCAATGTTCATTGTAATCTCTGATTATTCTTTTGATTTCTACTGTGTTGTAATTTATCCTCTTTCATTTATGACCCTGCTTGTGTTTTCTCCTGTTTTTTTGATTTGTGTGTTTGGCTAGAGGTTTGTCTATTTTGTTTATATTTTTTGAAGAACCAGCTTTAGCTTTTGTTGATCTCTTGGTCTTTTCTTCTACTGGTTTTGGGGTTATTTTGTTGTTGTTTATTTTGTTGTTGATCTTTTTCTAGTTCTTTGAGATGGGAAATTAGATTTTTCTTTTGAATTTTTCCTTGCTTCTTGATTTGAGCCTGTACTGCTATATACTTTCCTCTTATTACTGCTTTTGCTGTGTCCTATGCATCCTAGAAAGTGGTGGTGTCCTCATTGTTGTTCAACTCAAAGTATTTTTTAATTTCTTCTTTGATGTCCTATTTAATACTATGGTGTCCCAGAAGCATGGATTTCAATCTCCATGAAACTGGAGGGTCCTTTACTTTCTTTTCATAATTTTTTTTTCTAGTTTGATGCCTTTATAATCAGAGAAGATAGCTGGAGTGATTTTTATCACAATGTATCTGTTGATGTTTTTCTTGTGGCCCCAATACATTATTGCTTCTGGAGAATGATCTTTGCACACATTATTTTCTCTAATGTTTGTTTTCAGAATGAAAATTGTCTAATATATTTTGTGCTCTTTTATTTCATGAGTACATGTTAATGAGTGTTATCTCTTCCTGATGAATTCTCCCTTAATCATAATGTAGTGCCCAGTGGTGTCTCATTTCACCTATTCACAGTTTGAAGTCTATTTCATCTGATATAAGTATAGCTGTCTCTCTCTTCATTTTTGGTCCATTTGCTAGTAGGGTTGTTTTCCAACCTTTTTCTTTCAGTTTATGTTTGTCTTTTATAGTTAAATGTGTTTCATGGAGACAGTAGAAAATTGTATTTTGTTTATTTGTCCAGCCTGCTACTCTGTGTCTTTTTACTGATGAGTATAGTCCATTTACATTTAGCATTAATATCAATACATTGGCTTTTGTATTTGCCATTTTTTTTTGTCTTTTTGTGATTTTATTCCTTGTCTTATTTTATTCTTCTTACTCATCCCTCTCTTAGTTTTGGCTTTAGGACTTCTTGCAGTATTTCTTGGAGTAGGGGGTTTAGTCATAATGAATTTCTCGAGTTTCTGTTTGTCTGAAAAGGCCCTATTTTTTCTTCATAGGTTTATAGGTTATAGAGCCTTATAGACTAGAGTATTCTTGCTGGTATTTGTTGTCCTGGAGTTTGCTGACTATGTCATTCCATTCTCTTCTTGCCTGTAGTGTTTCTTAGGAGAAGTCTGAAGTCATCCTGATTGGTTTTCTTTTATAGGTTATCTGTTTCTTTCCCTTAGTCAGCTTCATTATTGTTTCCTTGTGCTGGAATTTTGAAAGCTTTACTATTTTGTGTCTTGCTGTAGTTTTCCTTTCACTGTGGCAATTAAGTGTTCTTGCTTCTTGCTTTCTGGATGTCTATTTTCATCTCCTTCTTCATGCTTTGGAAGTTCTCTGATTATCTCTTTGAATAGTTTCTTGGCTCCTTGGTCTCTTGCTTCACCTTCTAGGATTCTTATAACTTATATTTCCTTTTCTCATAGTGTCAGATAATTATTGAAGTATTTTTTTCATTGTTTTTCCTCAACTGAAATTCACTGCTTACTGTTCTGTGACTGACTATTTAAACCTGGGAAGTTCTGGGATTCCATTTTTTTCTTCTGTTAAGCGGTTTCCTTCTTATTTCATACAAAAGTTTAAGTACTCAACTAAAGCAATGGCCAAACAAGATGAGTGCTTTGTTAATGTCCTCTGTCCAGAAGAGCTGCCAGTACTTTTGTTTTAGACACTGCATGTCATACTATCAATGCCACTATGACCCTGAATCCAAATACCTTGTGCTTACTTATTAAAAAAATACTGAGAACACATCTTGCCACTTCAATTAAGTAGTAAAACATCTTGGAAAGATGTTATGTTTGTACACTGTACCATTCCCCCAAGCTAACATGCATAGTTCTATGTAATGAACTGGCTCACTAATTTGGCTCACTAATTATATCAGCTGGGACTAAAGTACTGATTCAGTTATTCAATCAATAAAAAGTCAGAAGTAGTTTACATAACCTGTTGGGTATGGATAATCTTGGAAACTTGTAACATTGCCCTTTATTAGGAGAATCTGATTTAGAAATACTGAGGACAGGCCCAGGTGGATGCATGTTAAAGAACATCCTGACTAACTCAGACGCAAGTGGCATGAGGCATGCCCATGCAGGGAATGTGACCAAGTGCATTCTAACCTCACATTGTATTTTGTACCTCTTTCTGTATCTTCATTGTAAACTTATGTCATTGCTATGATTCACTTTTTTTTTGTCTTAAAAGGTACATAAAATAACCAGCTTCCTTGGGAATTCTCACATCTAATGAGAACAGAATTTGGATAGCACAGTTTGGAAGCAGCAGCAGGTACATTAGGTGAAGGCACAGCAGGTCAGGTCTCAGCTCCAATGACCTCTAGCTTACACCAAGGTCATTCCAACTGAGATACTGCCTGGATGTTTACTATGAGCACCAGGGTGCCACTGTCACCCATGACAACATTGCACTGAAAGAGGTGAAGAGGAGACACATATTTTCAGATGATACGACTTTCTAAAAACATTTTTCTGTGTTCCTGCTTTCCAAAGTCTAAACAAAATGGTCACTGAAAGGATTTTATAAAACATAAAGTAAGTCTATGCACAGTAATATTGTTGCCTAGTGATTAATAAACATATTGCATTGCCTTGGCATGAAAGGGTTAACTATCACAGTGAGCTCATTTCTTCTGAGAAGATACAGTCTGCACTCATTTGGTTTATATCACTTATTCTAACAACTATATACCAGAGACATTTTACTGGGGTGGAATGGGATCAAAAATGGTGGTGGGGGGGAGGGGGACAGAAAGTGCACTGGACTATGGTGATGGCACATGGGTGATTTGGTGATGGGAAGCCCATGGGGATTACAAGTGAGATGGAAAAAGACACAAAATGATATAAAAATAAACTATTATATTATTCATTTTAAAAAATGAATTGCATTTTACATGAAGAAAGCAAACATTTGAATTATGAGTCCGCCATTTAAAATATAAACAAGCCAGCAACAAATAAACATAAACGAAAATAAACATGCAAAATGCTATATATATAAGTGTAATAAATACTATAAATGGTTTGCAATATTAGAGAAGTACAATAATAGAGAAGTAAACAATAACCTTGACTCTCTCCCTCATATCTGTAAACTAATTGCAGTGGTAACTGGGAAAGGTAAAACTTATTTTAAAAGATGGTTAAGAAAATACCTTCTCATTTTGTGTGTATTATTTAGATTATTTCAATAAAATTTTAGTTTTGTTTAAAAAAAAAAACTTATTCAGACTTACTCAAGCAGTATTCCAAAATAATGTGTGAGATTTCTATTTCCCAGTTCATAGAACTACATCTCAACTGTTCATCCAATAAAGAAAACTGTATGCGCATAATAAACTAGTTGGAATAAGTTTAGGTTTTTAATGAGGCAAGATTAAAAGAACTGTCATTTAAGATCATGAGACTAGTCCACCAAGGAGACAACTAATTCATAACACTGAAAAGCAGCTGCAAAATCAAAGACCAAATTATTTGCACCAAAAGATTACAATGGTTTACATGTAAAAACACACTTAGTTCTTTTGAACCAATGTGAGTTAATGTAGCTTGGCACGTCAATAATTAAACACAGTGTTTATTAACCATTATCTGTCCAAAGAAAATGTTAGTCATTGCCACACACCAACTCATTATTCTTGCATCATGTGGGAAATTATATTTTTTAAAAAGGTTAATATGAAGGTTAGTCAATTAGATATAAATTGACAAAGTATGGTAAATTGGAAGTCTATTTCATAATGGAAGCTATGGATCGTGTATGCCAATAAACTGACAATCTATCTGGAAACACCTGAGTAAGCATAGATTAAGCTGATCAGAGATGGACAGCTAGGCTTTTATGAAGGATCTATTCCATATCAGAAAAAAATAAGCCATAAGAGCACTTTTTTCATTATCATTTGATATTTTATAACATTTGATATACCACTGATTATACCAAATATACTATTGAATGTAACAATGAGTTAAAGATCAACAACATCTTGAAGAGAAGGCACAGATCTGAAAGGGGTATTTCACATCCACAGTAACCGTGGGCAGTGACTACTCAGGGTTGGTAGAAAAACACAAGCCCTGTGCAATGTTGGCTAAGCAACTGGAATCACAATGGAGCACAGCAGCCTTTCCCAAACTTCTCATGCCCGGATGGTTTGACATTACTTAAAAAAAAAAAAAAAAAAAA
>NW_004567137.1:1439720-1443261 GCF_000260355.1 Condylura cristata
GCAGTTTGAGGAACCTCCAAACAGTTTTCCATAGTGGTTGTACTAGTTTGCATTCCCACCAGCAGTGCAGGAGAGTTCCTTTTTCCCCAGATCCTCGCCAACATTTGTTGTTGCTAGTTGTTTGAAGATGTGCCATTCTCACTGGGGTGAAGTGGTATCTCACTGTGGTTTTAATTTGCATCTCCTTTATTGGGTGCTCTATCTTTAAAGATGTCACTGAAGTGTAGGTCATATAGTGTTTGGCCCATCTTTGCTTCCAGGTATTTTATGGTTTCCATTCTTATATCTAGGTCTTTAATCCATTTTGAGTTGATTTTTGTGTATGGTGAGAGGTAGTGATCAGTTTCATTTTTTTGCATGTAGCTTCCCAGTTTTCCCAACACCATTTGCTGAACAAACTTTCTTTGTTCCATTGTATCTTCTTTGCTCCTTTGTCAAAGATTAGCTGTCCATAAACCTGTGTGTTTATATATAGATTTTCTATACAAATCCACTGGTCTATATGTCTGCTCTCGTTCCAGTACCATGCAGTTTTGATTATTATGGCTTTGTAGTACAGCTTGAAGTTTGGGATTGTAATACTTCCATTCTCTTTCTTCTTAGTCATGAGAGTTTGGCTATTTGGCGTCTTTTGTTGTTCCATATGAATCTCATCAATATTTTTTCTATTTTTTTGAAGAATTTCATTGAGACTTTTATTGAGATGGCATTAAATCTGTATATCGCTTTTGGTAGGATGGCCATTTTGATGATGTTAATTCTCCCAATCCATGAACAGGGGATGTCTTTCCATGTCATGGTGTCTTCTTGAATTTCTTTTAACAGTGTTTTGTAATTTTCTTTGTATAGGTCTTTTATGTCTTTTGTTAGGTTGACTCCCAGGTATTTGATTCTCTTTATTTTACTTGAAAAGGGGATAAATTATTATTATTTTTTATTTCTGTTTCTTCTGATTGGTTGGTTGTGTATAGGAAGACCTCTAACTTTTGTATGTTTATTTTATATCCCGCTACCTTGCTAAACTGGTGGATGGTTTTGATTAATTTCTCTGTGGAGTTTTTAGGGTTTTCCATGTAGATTAACATCTCTTCTGCAAATAAGGAGAGTTTTACTTCTTCTTTCCCTATTTGGACTCCTTGTGTGTCTTTTTCCTGTCTTATTGCTCTGGCTAGAACTTCCAATGTTATGTTGAAGAGCAGTAGTGATAGTAGACACCCTTGTCTTGTTCCTGATATCAAGGGAAAGGTTTTCAGCTTTTCTCCATTGAGGATAATATTGGTGTGGGTTTGTCATATATGGCTTTTATCAAGTTGAGGTACGTTCCTTCTATTCCGAGGATTTCAAGGTCCTTAAACATAATAAGGTGTTGAACTTTGTCTAATGCCTTCTCCGAATCTATTGATATGATTATGTGGTTTTTATTCTTCTGTCGGTTGATGTGATAGATTACATGAATTGATTTTCTGATGTTGAGCCATCCTTGTGCTCCTGGGATAAAGCCCAGTTGGTCATGGTGTATTTTAATGCATTTGCATTGTTGGATTCTGTTTGGCTGAGATTTTGTTGAAGATTTTTTCATCAGTGTTCATTAGGGAGACTGGTCTGAAGTTTTCTTTGTTAGGTTTTAGTATTAAGCGTAATGTTGGCTTCATAGAAAGTATGTGGTAGTTTTCCTTCTTTTTCGATGTTTTGGATGAGTCTGTGTAGAATAGGCACTAATTCCTTTCTGAACGTTCGGTAAAATTTGTAAATCCATCTGGTCCAGAGCTTTTATTTTTGGGGAGGGTTTGGATTATTTCTTCAATTTCCTTGCTTGTAATTGGCCTGTTTAGTTGTTCTATTTCTTCTTTCTCTACTTTTGGGTGGTTGTAGAGTTGTAGGAATTTGTCCATTTCTGCTAAAATGTCAAACTTGTTTGCATATAGTTGTTCTAATATTCTCTGATTATTCTTTTGATTTCTGATGGATCTTTTGTGATTTCTCCTCTTTCGTTTATGATTCTGTTTATTTGTGCTTTCTCTTATTTTTCCTTTGTGAGCCTGGTTGGTGGCCTGTCTATCTTAGTTATTTTTTCGAAGAACCAACTTTTCATTTCATTGACATTTTGGACTGTTTTTCTAACATCCATTTCATGTATTTTTGATTTGACTTTTATTATTTTCCTGTTTTCTACTGGTTTTTTGGTTATTTTGCTGTTCTTTTTCCAGTTGTTTGGTGGGACATTAGGTTGTTTCTTTGATTTAATTCTTGTTTCTTTATGTGAGCCTGTATTGCTATATATTTTACTCTTATAACTGCTTTCAATGTGTCCCATAATTTCTGGAGATTTGTGTCATTATTGTCATTCTTTTCCAGGAATTTTAAAAATTTCTTCTTTGATCTCCTCATTGAGCCAATGGTCCTCCAGTAGTGTGGGTTTCAGTTTCCACATAGTAGGTGGGTTTCTTGTCTTCCCCATATGGTTTATTTCTAGTTTGATTCCTTCGTGGTCAGAGAAAATAGTTGGTATGATTTTGATCTTAGTGTATCAATTGGTATTTATCTTGTGACCCAGTATGTGGTTGATCCTAGAGAATGATCCATATGGGTTTGAGAAAAATGTGTACTTAGATTTTTTGGGATGTAGTATTCTATAGATGTCTCTTAGACCCATGTTGTCCAGCATTTTAATGTCTTTGCTGATTTTTTGTCTTGATCTCTCCATTGTGGAGAGTGGCGTGTTGAAGTCTCCTATTATGTATGTATTTTTTTCTGATATATGTTTTCATGATGACAGTAGTTTCCTGATATATTTTGGTGCTCCTTCATTTGGTGCATATATGCTGATGACTATTATGTCTTCTTGTTAGTGGCCTTCTGTGTCTCTTTTAACCTTTTTTTAGTTTGAAGTCTATTTTATCTGAGATAACTATAGCTGTTCCTGCCTTCTTTTTTGGTCCATTTGCTAGTAGGATTATTTTCCATCCTTTTATTTTCAATCTGTTTTTATCTTTTGTAGTTAGTTGTTTCCTGCAGACAGCAGAACATTGGGTTCTGTTTTTTAATCCATCCTGAAACTCTGTATCTTTTTATTGATGAGTTTAAGCCATTTGCATTTAGAGATAATATTGATATACTGGTACCTACATTTACCATTTTGATCCTTTTGCATTTTTATTCCTTGTTTTGAACTGTTTTTTGTTCATTCTTCTGTTGGATTTGGTTTGAGGACTTCTTGTAGTAGTTTTTGGAGTGGGGGTTTAGTCATGACAAAATTGTGGATTTTCTGTTTGTCTGAAAATGTCCTTATTCTTTCTTCATAGAAGAAGGAGAGCTTCACAGGATAGAGTATTCTCGGTTGGCATTTGATGCTTTGGAGTTTGTTGAGTATATCCCTCCACTCTCTTCTTGCCCGTGGTGTTTCTTTGGAGAAGTTTGATGTCAGCCGGATTGGTTTCCCTTTATAGGTTATTTGTTTCTTCCCTCTTGTCATTCTCATTATCTTTTCCTTGTCTTGTATTCTTGGTAGCTTTACTGTGATGTGTCTTGCTGTATTTCTCCT
>NW_004567137.1:1443871-1492258 GCF_000260355.1 Condylura cristata
TGAATTTTCCCCCTGTGGACTTGCTTGAACATTTGTTTGTCTTCTTTTCCCTGTCATGTATTTTCTAATACTTTCTATTTGGTGAGGGACGGTGTTGCTCTTATTGACTGGTGTTCATTCTGGATGTTCTTTCTGGGGTGCCAGAGGAAGTTCCAGGTGCCTCAGGTGTGGAGGGTATTCTGAACCTTGTTTTGTTTCAACATCTCCTGTTTATCCAGCCCCCACTGTGTGGAATTATGACCGTTGTCTCTGCCAGTGACAATCAAGGGTCTCTTGTGGTGTTCAGCTTCTTCTGGTAACATGTTGAGTCCCTGTCTCTGGAAGGTGCCTGTTGATTTTTGTAGCCTTCTGATGTCCCAGGTTCCCTCTACGCTTGGATGTAGCTGTGGGGTATAGGGTGCATTGGAAGTGGTGCAGCTGGACCTGTGGTTGAGCCAGTCATTGGTTTTGTTTATTTTCTGTGTGAGCTTTGCAAGGCGATGCCTTACTAGCTCACAAGTCTTCCAGACACTACTGTCCAGTAACACCTTGAGTCCTAATTCTGCACACCCCCCAAGTTGTGCAGGCTTCCAGTCCTCCCTCAGAGCCTCCAGGCCACTTTGTGCCATTCAGAGCAGTCTCTCCCTCAGCAGTCTTTCCCTACTGCTTGTGGGAGTTTTAATGGGCCTGTTTTTGATTCAGTCTAACTGTATTTTTTTTTTCTTCTTCCTTTTATTTCAGGGGCCTTGTGAAGTTGCTGGCCCCGCCTTAGTGACTAATGGTGGGAACAAGCCTCCAGGCCTATTCTGTGTGGGTAGGTGAAAGGACTGCAAGGCTTGCAGCTGCCCCAGTCAACAGATCTTCCTCCCCACCTCCCGGGCTCTATGTGCCCACTTGAGCAGTCTTTTCCCACAACTTGGATTTCACTCACTGAGTCGAATGAGCAGGAAGCCTCTGTCTGTGGAAGTAGAGCCTGGGTGCTGCCCAAATCGATTGGAGCTGCAGAGTTCTGTTTATCCTGTCTGAGTCACTTCCTATCGCCTGGGCACCTGGGCTTTCCTGGATAGGAGCTCCCCTGGATAGGAGCTCCCCTATTGGAACTCCCCAGTCGTGGATTCTCCCTCAGTTATCTTCTTATCTTCCTTCTAGGGAGTCCTTGGTGTTCTCATTTGGTTGAAAAACAGCCTATAGTCTGTTTTTAGTCTTATATTCCTGTGTGAGCTTGGACATAGTGATTTTGACATCTTTACTCTGACGCCATCTTGCCCGTTCCCCAATATTGGCTCCATTTTAAACCTCTTAAAAATGCTAAATAATGAACACTATTCTATCCAATCATTGACTTTCATATTCAGTAGGTAGAACAATAAAATCGCTGTTTAATTTTCTGTGGCCAGGGGTTGAAAATTTCAAATTATTTTATCAGCTGATGTTTTATAACCTAACTTCCACCCTCTAGATTCTAAATCTGAATCATCAGTTCTGATTTTGTAGGTCAATATAGTTTACCATTAACCTTTTTTTTTATAAATATTTATTTTTGTGGAGAAGAACTGAAGTGTAGATCAGAGGTGTAGGGGTAGTCACTCAGTACACCCATCCTAAAGTTCTCCAACAGCTCCACCTCTGGTCTGGATGCCAACTGTATAGCCTCTTCTCCAACACAATGCCAGATGTCAGAGTTGCCAGGTGGGAGCCCCTCAGCCAACAACTGCAGGGGCTTCCTATAGCAGCCCCCTCCCTCTGTGGGTGGCCCTGCTACACTCTCACTGCCTTCATAATTCAGTGAAGTTTTCCCTACCTCTTCCTGCTGCAGCACTGCACCTGCTGAGTACTGCAGCTGCCCGTTTATAGTTCAGGGTTATTTACTCTGTTCTGCTACAACTCAGTTGTGTAGGAGAAGGCACCTTTATTCTGTTGCCCTCCTGTCAGACTCCCAGAGTGGTGCCTCCTGTCTGTGCAACTTCAGGGCTTATTAAAGGAAGTGGCTCAGTAACAGCACATTTTCAAGTAAATGAATTGTGGAAAAATACTGAGAGATGCATAAAGGTACATTTCCACAAGGCACAGAGCTGCCAAAATGCCATCACCAGCATGTACATACTGAAAATATGATGAGATCTTTTAATTTACACTTAAAAAATTCCAAACACTATTTATTCTGAAATCCTGACTCAGGAACTTTATTTCCTTTTAGTCTATTCATTTTACCAGCTTCTTTACGAAGCTCTTTCCTATTACCTCAATACTACAGAACAGTGATAGAGAGAGCAGAGAATACAGATGTGGAGCAGAGCCAAGTTCATTAATTAATCCTTGTCAGAGAGACACTGACCTTATGGAAATACAGATAAGTGAATGTAGGTATGTGACTGACTAAGGGAAGAGAGGAAGTTAAAGCATTGTCAAGGATGCATGAACAAGTTTCCATCTGAGTTAGGAAGGGAGAAGCTGAAAATGGCCTGGGAAGCTCCAGGTGAGAGGGTGTAAGGCTGGTGATGAAGGAGTTGTCAAGAGAATACAAGGTGATGGCCAGGGCAGGCTAAAGTATTACTGGGGTATGTTGAGGCTCCAGTTCTCATTGTACATATGTCATTCTCCACAGAATGCAGGGGAGCTGGGCACTGGAGTTTTCCCAGGATTGGGGTTCTGGAGGTGAGTACAAAGGTAGCAAAAAATGGTTCAGGAGAATGACTACAAGTTATGGAGTCAAGACCAGTTAGGAATGGAAGTGAAGCCTAGGAAGGGGGTGCTGGCAGACTGTGAGGTAATGGAGGGGTGAGTGGCTGGAGCACTCATAGAGGTCAGAGGGCCCACACAGCAATGACAGTCCTGGAGTTCCAATTCTTCAAGAACATATAGTTTTTGGGATGTGAGAGACAAATACAGGCAAAGCACCTCCAGGTAGTCAGGTATGGTGTGGGCTGTTGGGAACAGCCATAACGAGAAGTTTTCAAGACTACCAGGAGTGATCAGGCCAAAGAGCGCTGGTGAGGATGGGCCACTTGTTGGGTGAGCTACCCCAACATAGCAGTATCTGGAGTAAGATGAAACCATAACTCAGAGTTAAAGTTATATAAGAATGGGGGATCCGCCAAGAGGCTGATGGCTGACAGTGGTAGTAGGGAGCATAATGATCAGATGGTATGGCTGACAAAAGAGGCATCTGAAGGTATGCTGCCTATGACAACAGAGCACTGAGCACCCTTCTGATGGTGGATGAGCTGACACAGCCCCTAAAAGGATATTTACATTTCAGTGTAAAACACGGAGGTAACAAAGGCAGAGGGGGTTCACAAACACGATGAAATTATCAGGAGGGAGGTGATGGGAAGAAAAGCACGATTGGAGGTGCAGAGAGAAAACCTTAGAGGAACAGGGAGGCCAGAGTGTGTGGGAGGACAGGTCTGCTGTGTGGCATCAGCCAAGGGTGGAAAGAATGAGGCCAACAGAAGCCATTCGGGGTCAGTGCAGTTCCCTGGAGTGTGGGAGGCTTGATGACCAGTCTAGGTGGAGGACTTTATTTCAGTTTTCCAGGCAAAGTTGATGAGAAAATGTCTTGGAAGAATCAGCCTGAGATTGGAAACAATTTATTCAATATTTGGAGCCTTACTTTGCATTAGAAATAGTCTCTGTCTCTCTCTGGAGTGAATTACACAACCCAGTTCTTGTATTTAGGTTCCTGACCCCTTGGAAAGTGCTCCTTTCAGCATCAGTGGCTACAATATCATGCCCAATCTAGTCTCTGAACTTTAGAAAAATCTCTGTTTCCTAGCTCCGGTGTGTATCTAACCATGCCCAATGTTCTCACTGCTCTCCAGAACTTTGTTCTGTTTCTGCACAAGCACAATCTCTTCTTATTTCACTGGGAGGTCTTTGCTGGGAGCCTTTTTTCCTTTAGTCTTTGTCCCAGAAAACTTCAGCTCTGCAGGACACACAGTAGGCATGCAATGTATGTCTTTTGAAAGAATGAAGCAGGCAAAGCGATCTATTGTGTCTGCACACAACCTTCCCACAACAGAGGGAAATATGCCTTGTTCTGCATCTTGCTTCTACATTTCTGCTTTGAGTCAATAAGGCTGATATTCCTTTCCCACTCCTGCCTCAGTCAGCCTCTTTCAGAACAAACCTTCCTTTCACTCTCTTACAAATGAATCTCTTACAAATGAATCTGTCCTGCTGAGACCTCAGCCCCATTCCAGCCCAGGTGCTGTTTTAGTTGACATTTCCATGTTCCTTCATGTAGATAATACAGTCTTATCTTTCCCTGGTGACTGGTTCTTATTCTAGCTTTTCCTCTAGTCTTATGTGAAATCAATGTCCCCTGTGTTATAAGATTCCAAAAGCTGAGTCACCATTGATGCCTCCTTGTCCCTCATCTCCACTTCTACCTGTGAGCATGTCCTGATGTTCACTTGCTAACTCTGACCAATCACCAACTTTCCCATGGCTGCCACCATGTGATCACCACAGCATCATCTTGTCTGGATTGCTGTGTTTACTCATGAGTTTTCCTGCATCCACTCTTACCCACACTGATCCCTGATACCCTTACACATTCCTGAACACCTGTGTCTTCCCACAGATTTAGAATAAAGCCAAGATCTCCATGGCCTGATGTGGCTTGGCCCTGGCTACCTCTCCAGTGCATTGGACAGTTATGTTCCCCTAGGCTTGCCAAGGATTCTTCTTTGATGTCAAGTTCCATAAACTACACAACTTAGCAAGTGTCTGAGAGACATCTTGTCCTCAGCAGATTAGCAACTCCACCGACAAAGCATGTTCAGGATCTGACCGCTTCTCATCACCTGTACTTAGGCCAGACTCCTTCACTGTCATTTCTGTGCTAAGAGGTTGCCCTTTTAATCACATAACAGGTGCTGGGTGATTTGGCCCCATTACTGCTCCCACAGTACTTTTGCCACCTTCACATAAACTCAGCCACAGTCCCTGATGAACCTTGAAGGTGACCAGGGAGACACCACCCTAAGAGCTCTTTTGCTTCCCTCTACACAGCGGGATCTTTCCCCCAAAACTCCCACCAAAGCTGCAATATTTGATGCATCAGGTCTCAGCACAAAGGCAGCTGTTAGGGAAATGACACCCTAACCTCCCTCTGTACCCTGCATTATCTACTCATCTCATCCTTCCTTTTTCTTTACAGTGCTTATAATAATAACTACCTGGCATCATTTATATTTATTTGGTTATTTATTCTCAGTCTTTTTCTCCCTGAGCTACAGAGTAATCCATGTTTGCGTATGAGTGTGTGTGTGTGTGTGTGTGTGTACTTCAACTCATTCATGGTGGGATTCTCTTATTACTGACACAGAATGGTGGCATGAGGAATCCTGTCTTCTCTCCCCCATTTTGGACTTGTTAACTTCCACATCTTTCAGATGTCAGTTTCACTGTCACTTCCCTATGGAAATCTTCCTGACCATCCATGTTCAGCTCAATCTGACATAGAAGCTCTTCTCACGTATCTTCCTGTCACTTACCACAGTAGTAATTTTTCACTCATCTGTCTGATGGCTCCCCTACTAGACTTTAAACTCAATGAAGGCAGGGACATCTGCTGTTGCTGCTTATCACTGCATTCTCAAATTTCAGACCAAGGGCCTGCCCTTGTGGGACACTCAATAAAACTTAGTGAGTGTAGTCATGGTCCCGTGGCTAAGGCAATGGACTAGAGGCCCATGGGGGCCTCCCCAGCACAGGTTCAACCCCTCCCAACTATGATGTTTCCTTTGGGGCACTATGGACTCTGATGGATGACTGTGGGGGTGCTGGTGGTGGGTGTGGTGTGATGACATACACCTGAAGAGATGGGATTCTATATTTTTGACTCAAGTTCCATGCTGCAAGTCAATATTACTTAAGAAACAATTGTCTCAAAAAGATTTCTTGAGTAAATGAATCAAGGACCAAATGGATGTGCTCCTGTCCCAAAAAGTTTGATACCTGTACTTTACCAGTTTCTATTTGTTTCTCAGAACTACTGTATTCTTCAGTCTAACTTCCTTAAATTGAGTTGCCTCAAACTGATTGAGAAAACCAGTGATCATCTCTCTGTGCAAAAGACAACTGGCAGGAAGGACGTGGGGGGGAGTGCATGGGGCCAAGAGCCACACAGCAGGCACCATGATGCCGAAGGTGACAGCAGGTACCTCGTGAACTTAAGGGGGCTGCTAGAACAGGGCCTTCTGTGGAGCTTGTTTAAGACTCAGCTTCCTGAGCACACACCCAACTTGGGTTTCCACCTGGATCTCCTAAAAATTCCCAGCTGCCTGTCAGGCTCCTCAAAGCCTACCTCCTGTTGTTTCTCTATCATTAGCAGAATGAAAGGCAAACTACAACTCCAGAGTGGATCACTGTCCTGTAACTAGGAGGTGCAGCTGGAAGCTCAGCAGGGAAGATACACTCCGCCAAGGGTGGAAATACTTTTCAAAACACACACTGCTGACCTTGCTATCAAGAATGTCCAAACTCAGTAACTACAGAAAAAGCATTGCTGAGTGTCTGTAAATAAGGAAGAAAGGCTTTAACAGTCTCTTTTTCTTTCACCCAAAAGAAAGACATTCTTTCATGGACTTCACCCTGAGATACTACAGGATGCCAGTCAGGGACAGTCACACTTCAGGGAATATGCCAATTCTCTGCCAGAAGGTGAGGAAATCTGATAGGAGTCATTACAAAATAATCAATTTTAGAACAACTTTCCCAAATGAAGCTTTTAGTGCAATACTTAAAATTGTATTTTGTATAATAGTTAAAATTGGTAATACAGTACTTAAAGATAATAACTTGTTTGAAATTTATATCTTTTAAAGTACAGGTGCTCCTAAGAGAGGGGATTATTTTTCAGAGAAAAAAAAAACAAAGATAGCACCCCAATATTTTACAATTAAAAAAATCTTAATTTTTGTTTCACTTGAGAACAAAACAACTAGTATCAAAAGTTGAAATGCAGGACTGTTAGAATATGTTACTTAGGAAAAGGTAAACTGGGTTAGGAGAGGTTATGAGGTTTTGAAAACACAATGGAAGTAATTTTTCTTGACTTTACAAAGTATACTCCCAAAATGTACCCTGTTTGTGACTACTGTGTCTAGAATAGGGCAGATGGTAATTATTGTTAGTTATTTTGAAAATGAACTTAGATCTTTTAAAAGTAAAATTAGGGCTTCTCTGGTAATTTAGGGGTTAATGCTTAGTGCTACCCCTGCAATGGCCTGAGTTTGAGCCCCAGCCAGGGAGGTGACCCACATGGCATAGCAGACCTCTCCTGTCATGCCAGGGAAACTCAGTGCAACATAAAAATTCGAAGGAAAATGAATTTTTCCCCTCGTGAAAAGAACACTGCCTTTTCACATGTCTTCCTTGGCCGACACTAAAATTCTTGGCTTCCCAGAGTTCTTGAAAAATTGATGGTTTCATGAAGTAATCTGCCTCAAGAAGACACCTGGAGAAAATCAGTTGGACTATCCCCTCTGTCAAAGGCAAGATGGTCAAAACGTCAGTGCTGAAAGCCTGGGGGCATATGGCTTGATGAACCTAAAAGTCAATTATAAGAAGAGGGACTTGCTGCTTACCCATCATTTAAAATGACCCATTCATTGTTCATTAGCCCTAAGGAAGATAACAAGAACACAGGCTCACTGTCAGAAGAAAGCACTGTGTCAGCCATAACTGACAAATCATTACATGTTTATACTGCTGTTTATTTTTACAGGGCTTCATTCTAATATTTGTCTTTTCTTCAATCTAAATACCCTTTCCAAAAATTTTAATGACTTTTTTTTAATATTGTTAATCAAAAATGCCTTACATAAAATATATCCCTAGTGCTTAGAAGCTGAGAAGCTAAATCTGTTGATAAACACCAGAGGTCAGAAATATAACAATTTAAGCACAGAGGGTGCTCTGCAGAAATCTGGGAACCTCCACATTCTCAGAAATCAAGTCTGAAAAAAATTCTCATCAAGGGGAAAGTGATACTTGCTTTGAATTTTATTTAATTTTTAAAAAGTTGTATTTATTTACAGGTGGATCTACTGAAATACACTGCTGAGGGGAGCAGCAGGCATGACAGGAGAGGTCTGCTGTGCTATGTGGGTCACCTCTCTGGCTAGGGCTCGAACTCTGGCTGTTGCAGGGGTAGCAATGAACATTAACCCCTAGGTCACAAGAGAAGCCCTAATTTTGCTTTTAAGAGAGCTAATTTAGTTTTCAAAATATGTTTCCTTCCTGTGTGTCATGCCTTCATGCTTTTGGAGACATTTCACTAGGTTATTTCCATCTTCCTGGATAGCACCTTGGCTCTAACAGAACTCAGTGTGTTCTCTATCATTACACAAAATGTCTGCTTAGAGGAATCTAGAGATGCCACATGTTGGCTCTGAACCAGGATGGGACCCTGACTAAAATGATACCCAGATGGAATGAACAAGAGTGAAAACTGTATATGTAACCTAACTCTCTGATGTGATAGGAGAAAACTCATGTCCAATCCAAAATGCTAAGTCATAATGACCTTGTGTGTATTAGGAATTCATTTGGGGAATACCATCCTTATTAGGTCTGTGTTTCCAGAAGACTTTGGGAAGAAGACTTAATAGTTTACACATTTTCCAGTACAAAATTTGCATCTTAACTGTTAGCTAATTACTTTAGTAACAAAGACCTAGTGTCAATACTTTGTGACCTTTCAGTATTGAAATGAAAAGGAGAACAGCTTAAATCTGAAGATAATTCTCAAATTCTATGTATTAAGTTAATAAATGAAGCAAGTACAGAGGATTGGACCATGGGTTTTGGCAACAAGAGTTCCAATCCCCTCTTCTTCTAATACATTATGCTGAGTCAACTTAATTCACTGGGGAATATATAGTAAAAGGAGCATCTAAGTTCTGCTAAAAGCATTAAATAAGGAGACTGTTAGACTGAAGTGATTCTGGTGCCTTAGCACCCTATATCAGCAAAACAAAATCTAAACCTGCTAAGCTTCAAAGTTAGACTACTATTCACCTATGTTAAGCAAAATTCTGCCACAGACCTTGGGGAGATTATACTTAGTGAAATAAGCCACAGAGTGATAAAACCATATGATTTCACTTACATGGTCTATGGAGACATCAAACCAAAAATAATTTTAAGACCAATGAGTGGTTATTATAAGGTGGTGAGAAATCAGGTATGGGCAAAGGATGGAACTGGACTTTCAACAGTGAGCTTAATGTACTGGAGGCATACGTTGATTCTCAACGATGAACTCACAATACAATGTTCTTAGTGAAATAAAAAGTACAAAGAAATCAAAAGCCAAGGACAATAAATCACCAGTAACCAGATTTCCCCAAGTAATGCAAATACTCATGCAACAGACAGTTAAGTAACCCCTGGCTCTGCTCCCTCTCTTGTCTCTGTAGGTCTTTTCCCCAACTCATTTGGAGGATTGCTTATCACTTTCAGCTTGACACTGCCTAATACTTGCCAATGCCTGCACAAATAAACTCTTAACATTTTTTAGTGTCGCTTATCTTTTAAAAGTTCAAAGTCCAACTGTATCCAACCAAAGAAAAAAAAATGGACAGCTCCCAGTGACTGAGCCATCACTAAGCCCCCTGGGATACACACTTACTTTCCCATACAGCCCTCTGGGTGTATGAAGTGAAAAATGAGTGCTCTGGGCCCAGGGAATGTGGGTTACTACTGCAACTCAGATAGTGATGGGGGATCTGGGGGAGAGCGAGCGAGCATGTTGTGGGTGGGGAAGAGGAGCCATTTGTGCCTAGAAATCAGTGTTCACCAGCCTGTCTCCTGTAGGTGTTCTTGGCTCAGTTTTCTGCAGGGCCTACAGCAGAAGTCTCTGCTATTGTATGTTATACAGGTGGGCACTAGTTTTAGGAGCTGAAGCAAGGTGAGGCCTGGAGCCCGATGAAGATGCATGCACAAGCCAACTGGTGAGCGGAGCGGGACACTGCATCACTGCCTTCACAGCTCTGCTGCTCATCAAAATTTGCCTAGTTGCCTCACTGAGTCATTGGGAGGCCAGAGTCCTGGATGAGCTCTGATCCTACCTCAAGACACACCCACTGAACAAATAACTACAGGCCCTCCGGAGTCCCCTTATTCCACATCCCCAGTAGAAAAATTTATGCTAATTGTCTAGACCATAAACTTCAACCAGAGCTGTCCTGCAACAGGAAACTTTGATCAACAATAATATTACATAGTGACAATAAGAGCAAAGAATACTTTTCATGCTCTGAATGAAATGAAGCCAGCATGGTTATGACAGATGAAAAGACTGAGGTTCAAAGAGGTAGAGCCATTTGCCAGAAAGATTTTTATTTGGAAAGTTAGCTAGTGATTAGTTAACAGTGTGTTTGTATCCCTTTGCTCCAAAAAGGAAGTGAGGTGATTAAACATGCACATGGTCGACTTCAGGTGGCTGACTTCACCTGTAGGATTCCCTCTGTCAAGAACCTGTCAGGTGCTCCACTGTGCACCTGAGATGTGCCTGTACTAGGTTTCTGGAAATACTGCTTATGCCAAAGGAATCACTTGCTGTGTGTGAGGTTGGCACATGTCCCAGGGAGAAGCAAGTTAAAGGAAGAAAAGCGAATGAAATGTTCATGGAGCGAAGGCCCCATTCCAATCCCACTGCTCAACAGAAAAGAACAATCAGCCTTCTGAGCACTTTGAAGTTGATTATTTGATGGAAAAAATCCATAAAAACTATTGTCAGGCATAAGCTGGAATGAATAACCTCTCATCTGAGTATGAAAATTAAATTCTGTTTAATTGATTTTTCCAGAAAAATTCAATAAAATGATCAAATGCAACTGAAATATCATGTTCTTCCCTGGAGCTCTCAAGCTGCCTTCTGCTGTCATCTAAGTCTGAATCCCACATGAAAACCCGTCCACTCCAAATCCGCACCAGATGTGCCAAAGAGACTGGGTAAGGCACAAGCTTGGGAGATTGAATTTCCGGGCCTGGCAACAAGCATGGCTACCCACACCACTCTATTCCCACCTCCACATAGAGCTCAGCCTTCAGGTCATAGTCACAGTAAAAAGCAATTTTCTCTCATTCAAACGTCTAAATAACTTGCAACAATTATTTGGCTTGTACTTTACAGCACCACATGTAACAAACACTCACTTTTAACCAATACAGAACACTGCAGATTTATCAGTGCTTCCTCACAGGTAATTAGCCATTGATTCCTTAAGATAAATGAGTTCTGATGAACTATGGTGGAGCCCAGGGAAGAGTGAAAATGAGGTACAAAGGCCAGCTTCTAACCCGCCAAGACACTTTTAGCTTGTCTTTCCTACCAATAGCTTCAGCAACATCTGGGGCAACGCTGCCCATCTCCCACTTACCTTTTTGTGTTATTTCTTTGTCTTCAGATTTCCCTAATACCTGATGGAGAGGATCAGAGCTGAGGAAACATGGCAGAAGAACTAAAGTCAGGTGTATTGAGCTACGGCAGGCACATCCTACATCCCACAGCCAGCAGTCCTTGTCTGGGAGTCTAGAACCTTGGGAAAGGGCTACTCCATCACCTTATTATATCCCTGTGCCTGAGCTCCAGCTCACCCAGTTGCCACTGGAAGGTCCTGAGGGTTGGGCTTCACCTGGGCAGCAGCTATCCTGTGCATTGTGAAATGCATACAATGCCTTCAGGTCTTAAGATATTGCCTTTGTAATTGTCAGCCCATTAGAGTTTGAGAAACATAATTTGGTTATCTTGACAGTGATCAGACATCTGGTATTTCACTCAAGCAGTCATGTATTACACAAGAACAATCACTAATGACTTTCTTTCAATGCATTACCACCCTGGGTGCTGGAGATAAAAGGTTGTAAACATGAAGAGTGAATGGCTAAGATTTCCACAAATTCAGATCATGTCACTCCTTCTATCCAGCTCTCCTTCTATGTGTTTGATTGGGGAAAGGAGGAAACAGTTTTCTAGGGGACATAGTCAGAGCACCTCTCGAGTGGTTACGTTCCAACCACAACCCCGAGTTTTCTAACTGCGTTTAAACTAGCTGTGTAAGTGCTAGGTGGGGCAGTGTAGCTGTCACCCTGGGGTGAAGACAACAATAGGATTGTCCTTGGGAGACGGTAGGGAGGATTAAAGGGAATAACCACATAAATGATTCAGGATATTGCTGGCAAACCGTCAGCCAATGTACATACGACAAATAATTTTACTCTGTGGCATCAATCAGACTTCCTAGATTTCACATAGAACAAGTTGCCACTGTGCATGCAGTTCTGCTGGAAGGTTTTGTTTTGATGCAGTCAGCTGGTGTCACTCCTGAATGACAGCTTCATGAATAATGATTGAACTTATTTTCCAAGGCTATGAGAGAGCCAGTACCTCTAGCATTCTAAATTAGGTAAATCCAGATTTAGCAAGGCTACCCCTCTCTTCTTGGCCAAATTTTGTCCAGGCTCTTCTGAGTCCTCTTCTCTGCCTTACCTTGATCTTGACCTTGATTGGCCCATCCCAGTTTCATTGAAAAATCCTGCCACGTCATTTTACTGAGAACTCTTGCCATTCCACAGCCAATCAAGCTCTTGTTCCTCCATCTTTGCCATCCAATCACATTCCACTCCCCACCCCTGACCTTGACAGCTAAACAAGTTTTAGTATTTTTCCTCTGTCTCCCTCATCTTGCCAACTGGCAATAAATCCCCACGAGCCTCTGTAGTTCAACCTCTCTCCCCTATTGCGGAAGTCTTGAATAAAGTCTTTCTTGACATTTTAAACAAGAAATTACCACAGTAATTCCTCTTTAACAGATATATTGAGTAACACTATGACTGATAATGATTAAGTCTCTACAGACAGTAAGGGGGGGGGATGTTCAGCTAGACTGGAAGAACTTGGCAGGGGGAAACCAATTTTCTTGAAAGAGTAGGGAGATGAAGGTGAACAGTGCAGATCATAAAGGCATAGGAAATGTAAAGTGTTTTTCTGGCTGTCATCTGTAATTGTTTTCTCATTTAAAATAAGAGGTTACGAGCCTCCTGGTGGCTTAGGGGTTAAGTATCAGCGCTAATACCACTGTATCTTGAGTTTGATCCCTGGCCAAGGAGTTGACCCATGTGGCACATCAGACCTCTACTGTCACAGCAGCTGCTCCCCTCAAAAGTGTATTTCAATCTTCCGGGTCTGCTCCTCACTCTGTCTCTGGTGAATCCTTTCACCCCTTATACCTCTAGCCTAAGGTCTGCCTGCACACACACACACACACACACATACACACACGTTTACAAGCACACATATAAACAAGTTTAAAATAACAGGTTACTAGTGGTACTGACTTTAAAACTTATTTACTGACTTTGTAATAACCATGCTTTATCATTCTTAAGAAAATGGCAACTGCAGGATTAAATAGGAGAGAAAACTGGCTTCCAGGTATACCATTTAGCAGGAGACAAAATGTCTAAAATAATTTGACAAACTGGAAAAACAAAAAGTGAATGAGATAAGAGAGTGTATTAAAAGTGGTTTGATTTCAGCTCAGCTTGAATACATTCTGAAGAGAAGAGGAATTAATAAGTAGTTATAACAGTTGTATTTTTCTAATTAAGAGTCTCTTAGCATTTCTGGAGCTTGAGTGATCTATTTTGAAAAGTAATTAGGAGAAGAGAAAGGTAAAAAAGAGTAATTACTGATATAAATGGAGAGAAATGTACACTTTCAGTATTCATTATAAGTCATTTTAACTTTTAATACGTAAACCACTATTTTCCCTGAAGGATATATTTATAACTAGGAAAAAGTCTTTGATTTTAAAGTTGAAGTTTTAGATTTCTCCATAATGTCAAAGCCATCCACGTGATTCACAGCAGATATGGCAACACACTTAGGATAACAAACATACCTCCGTTTAGGATTACTGCAAATTAAAAATCTTTGTAATATGCTTTTAATCTATGGGAAGAAGCTAGTGTAAACCTCCCACTGGGTTCCCAAAAAGTGTTCTCATACTGCTCTGATCTAACGTCTATTAGAAAGGAAAAGCTAACAAAGAAAAGGTTGGGGCAGGGAAAGTGAGGGGAGCTTTCTTGTTTTTTAGACTTTATATATGCACATAGAACTGGGGTACATTCCAGAGGTGCAGGGGCAGTGAGAGGTTTCACTAGAGACAGAGTGGGGAGCAGAACAGGAGGAAGTACACTGCTGAGGGGAGCAGTGGATGGGTCAGGAGAGATTTGCTGTGCCATGTGGGTCACCTCCAGGGCCAGGGATTGAACTTGCACTGAAGCAACCATCACCAGCTTTGCAGTGCTGCGCTCCAACCTGTGGCACCAGCAGGGAGGGCTTGTGAGGGCGACTTTTAAAGGAAAACTGCCAAGGCCTGAGTTCATTATAAACTGACCTTGAATGTCAAAAAAAGTCCTGAGTTACAGTCCCCGTGGTCACTTCACTGACCCCACCTGTTCCTTGCGATGTACAGAGCCGACTCCCTAAGAAACATTTTGGCTCTAAGACTGCAGGTAATAGGAGTGTAATAAAAGATTCTAATCTTATATTGTATGGAGTATTGTATTGAGTGTAACAAAAGAACAAAAGGTCCTGAACATTTCAGGCTTCTAGGTTTCCCAATCTGCTGGCTCGCTTCCCTTATCATTCTACCTTTCAGTCTCTAAAAAGGAAAACAAAAGTTTTCTCTATGTGAATTATAAGAAACACTAAAGCTTTTAGGGGAAACGGAACCAAATGATGCTATTACATTTCTCCTTGGGGGTCTCTTGAGAATGAAAAAGCTACAATCTGTACTCCAGATGAAAAGCTTTTGCAGACTTACTTATATTTATGCAAATAACCCAATTTAATTTTTAAGGATTAAATTGGTCTCAACGCTAATAGTTCCTTCTCTTTTTCTTTCTAAACTTCTCAGTTGCAGCACTGAGAGTATAAATTCTCATCAAGTAAACATATTCTCAGGGGCTAAGGGGCACTGTGACACACACAGCTCCCAGAGTCCCTGTTTGCGGGGGGGGGGGTACACCTCCCATTACAGTTCTCCTGTCTTAATACAAGTCATAGTTCACGAATGTAGAACAGGATGAAGAAGTAAATAAATACCACTTGTAAGAACAGCTCATGCCATCTCATTGGCTTCATGCAATTTTTTTCCAAGAGCAAATGAATCAATTTACAATTCCACCTGCCATGTCACATTTTCATCTGATGTAATAAACACATCTTTAGTGTTTATTATGGCCAGATATAGTGTTTTTTATGGCCAGATATGTTCAAAGTGATTTATAATTTAATTGTCATGATAGCCCTACAAGGGTCGGGAATAAAATACTGATCTTGGTTGCAGATTCTAAATGGGGAGGTTATTATTTTCAGCATTTTAAAAGTATCAGTCCATTATTTGACTTTCATTATTTTAAAGAAGTTAGTAATTATTATTTACTGTGGTTTTCCTGAATGCAATTTTCCCCTCTTCCAGTGGCTTTTAAGATTATTCTCTTCATCTTGTTTTAGAGTAGTTTTCTAGGTGTCATTACCTTTACACCATCCTTTCTCGGTGAATCTACAAACAACTGAGTATTGGGTACAGATTTGGGGGGTCACCTGCATATACAGCAGAGTAGAAAGATAACTCTGCCATGTATATAATAGAGAAGGCTGACACAAAAGAGAGGGGTTAAAGGAAGAATTATGAGCTACCTGATGAATAAAAGATGAAAAATGGGCCAGAAGAAAACAATGACAAAAGTAAATGGGAAACCTCCAAATTGGAGCCATAAAGGACAGAAGTGATCAGTGCTAAATGGCTAGGCAGGGTGGCAAGGAGGAAGGGTGGAAATGAGCTATATATATTTTTTTTCTCAAGAGAGTTTTGAGGACAGAGTAGAAATTGAAGTCAGATTTTATATTGTGTCAGCTTCATATACATTCATTGGCAGCATCTGATGAACATACATCTCTTTTCAATCAAAAGTAGAGCATACTTTCTAAACCTACTTGGGGAATTTATAATGACCATCTATTTTTAAAATGTTCAAATGCAGAAGGCATGTCAATCACAAATGTGCAGTTAGGACATCTTCTGTCTTTGGTTCAAGTGTCAGAAATCTTGCTGACACAGCTCCTAGCTTCTGGAATAGTCAGGGGCACCTTTTGCACAAGAAGGTGATAATAGGATTGTAAAGGCAGGGCAAGCAGACCCTCAGCACAATCCCTTTCTTCTTGGAGCCTGCTTTCCCAGCAAGACACCGCCAGGTTCCCCAGGTATCACTCAAGCTGTTTATTCTTTCTCCATTTTCCAAGACCTGTGAGATGGCCTCACAATCTAAAATTTTCTATTTTCTCCAATTCAATTTTGGCCTTAGCAATCATTACTTTGCTTATAGTAAAGGCAGATATCTGACCACAGGGGATGGGAGAAATTAGTTTAGGCAGGTAATGAATTAGAGCGAGGCTATTAAAATAGAGCTGGGCTTAATATGAAAAACATGTCAATGTACTAAGCAGAACATATTATTTCCTGTGTTCTAGTTTATAAAGACTGTACTTATCAAAAAAATAAAACAGAATATTTGAAATTGGACTTACCTGAAAATAGCATATGGCCACAGACCCACAGAGGAGTCCATGCTAAGGAGTTGGGGCTGGCATGCCTGAACGCACAGCTACCTAAGTGGTGAAACACAGAAATGGCCGGCATGCATCATTTCTCTCTGCCCTTACAAAGAATGTCATATTCCAACTCAGAGCTTGCTTTTTTCATTAAGATATTTAAAATGAAACTACATAGCACCTTTCTTCTACCAATGATGCTGACTCGCTCTTCTCATAAAGCCAAAGTAGAACCCCCTTGATTGTTGTTTACTGCTGTGCCATGGGCTCACTCCAGGCTGAAGGATGTGGGTGCATCAGATGCACAAAAATAAAACCTAATGATCATCTGTTTTTATGTTTTGCTTTAGAATTTTTTGATTGACATTTAAATGGAAAACTGAATATCTCTTCATGTTTCATTTGAAAAACAAAACATGAAGTATTTTCTTATTAAAATGACATTTAATTTATTTTGATAGGACAACAAAGAAAGCCAAAACATGTCAGCGAATTCAAGATATTCAAAATATTGCTTATGAAAAGTTACTTATTAAGAAAAGACTCTGAAACACTGATTTATTTTTTGGGGGGGGGTCAATATCGGTTCCTCTAATTCATACACTGCTTTATAAATGGAACACTACTAGCCCTGTAATATTTCTGTGAGTCATGGAGAAGAATTTTCTTCATTCAATATATAGGAAAATTAGTACAAGCAATTGAGTCAATTATCTTTAGAGACTGAATAATTCATTGGGTAAAACGGAAATAGAAATAGTGCTGACACATTTTCCTTCTTTACATAAATTAATACTTTTGGGTTTTATATTTCTAGTACAAAACTGGCCTCCTAAGTCACTGCATTATTACAATAACTATTACCCAAAGGTCTAAATATAGTCTTTTATATTAGTGTAAAAATCCTGAAGATGTGGTTATCTATAAATGTGTCTAATCTGTAAATTATACACAATCTGTTAAATCCACTCACATGCACATACACACTATATTAACACGTCTGACAGAAGGTAAAAGCACTTTAGATAACTGGCTGTAATATAGAGCAAGTCTCAGTTGAAGAACAGCTGTGAACCAAGCCTTGAGAAGGCTATTTCCCCAAAAGAAACCAGAGAGGCTACAACAATTTCTAAACACAGGGAGAGGTCTGTTATCTGGAGGGATGGGAGAGTGGCAAGACCTTGACTGTTCAGGTTTATGTTCTCTACTTCAACAAAAACAAAAGACCTGGACTCTGCTTGGAATGAGAAGAAAACCAAGCAAGTCCCTGGGAAGGCGTGGGTCAGCATTAGGGTATCTACTCGTCCACTGGCCACAGCAAAGCCTGTCATTGTGCACTCATCTAGTGGGGAGGGGGTAAGAACTGAGTTCACTTTAGGACAGCGTTACGGAAAACTGATGACCCCAAAGCTAAGCATTACAGAAGACTAGTTGCCAGGATAATCATGTGTTTAATTCTGTTCAAATGTTGTCCTTCTGATGTCACTGTTGTGACTATAATTAAGATTTGGGTGTTTCCCCTTTAAAAGAGATAAGACAAACTGGGATCCATTTAATGGAGCTGACTGTAGAGGACACAAAGCTAAATACTGCTGAGTAACAACTGAAAAAAAAACTCAAGATCAGTTTAGAGAATTACTTTGGGAGGACATGCTGGCTGTCAAACATCAGAAGGGCAGCATGCACAATGGGAATTAAATTTGTTCTTTGTGATTTAAGAAACTGAAGTATAATAAGCGGGTGAAAGCGCTACACAGGTACAGTAGGTTTATAATGTAAGAAATCCAGTATAATCAGTACAGCTGCTGCCAATAGAGAAGCCGCCTTAGCAGTCAGAGGCAGATCTGTGCAGAAGCCACTCTGCCGGGCCAGCACTGACACTTGAGTATCCAGTAGAGGGTTGAACTAAGTGACCTTTTTCCTTCCTTCCAAACATGGAAGTCTATTCATCTATTGAAGCAGGAAGTTTCTCAGGTCTGCTAGGTTCGGCTACTTTCCCAGGCCTGCTGCTACCTGGGGGAGTCTGTTTCTTGGATTCTGCTGCTTACTGGAGCAGAAAGTTCCTGCAATGAGCTGCTTGCCCACAGTAGTAGCTATGTCTACCCTGACCACCTTCCCAAACAATACAGAGTGCTTATGCTGTGATGGATGGGATGACAAGGTCCCTCATACAACCTGTATAATACCTCACCATTCCTGTACTTTGGGGCTCAGCCTTTTGGGGCTGATCCCACTGAGCCTGCTGGTGTGAACAGTAAATCTCTCCACCTCTCTGAGTGCCATCTTTATCTCTGGGAAATTGCCGTAACACTATAACGTAAGTTAGAGTCTATCTAAAGATTTACTTTCTGGGTGGCTTTATTCGACACAGATATTCAGAGAAGAGCCTGAGTTTACTCCTGTTTTAATGTAGTTTCTACTGCCTCTGTTCCCCTTGTTCCACAAGCCCCCTGCACTATTTTCCTAGGGGACTGAACACTACACACACTTCATTGGCGCTCAGTTCTAGAAGCCAGAAGTCCAAACTTAAGGCACCTGCAGACCCTGCTGCTTGAGGATGCCAGGGCAGGCCTCTCTGGTGGCTTGTGGTCATTCTTTGGCAGGAGACAGCAGAGCTCCCCTTTCCACAGAGGTTTCTGAGTCCAAATTCCCACTTTCATGAGGGTACCTGTTATTGTGGACAAGTCTGTCCTTCAATATGATCTCACCTTAACTATTTATATCAACCATCACCTCTTTGCAAACATGTTCCCATCATGGGGTATGTCTTTGACATTTGAGTTTCTGGGACTTTAGTTCTTCTCAACTTGCAGATACTCACCAGGTTGCAATGTGCTGACAGGACGTGACTGTCAAACACAGCGCCCTATGTGCATTCCTGGAAGAGAGCCCAAGAGGCTGGGAGGTGAGCTGCACCTCGCTGCCTGGGTTCCATATGAACGCTCATGGAAGAACGCAAATCAGAGGCCTCAGCATGACCCCATGAAACTGGTCTGCTCTATGAAAACCCACATATTGCTCTAAGCAAATCATATAGATCTGAAAAAAAATGAATGAATTTCCCTACATATGGGAAAACTAAAAATTTAAAAAAGTAAAATAAAAATAATCAAATTTGTGCTGTTAGTACCATACTAACATTGAATCAAAATGGATATTTAATAAAAATTCTATGCAGCTGTGAAACAGCTCACTATTTAACAATTGGTTAATGCTTCTGAATGCTACCATTTAAAAAAATTATTAAACAAGGCCAAGCCATGGCCACCTACTGTCAGCTTCAGAGATGGCCCTGTCCACCACCACCTCCCCACATGTACCCTTAGTGCGAGGCGGCCCATGGATCTCAGGCTTGGTTGGACATCAGCCCTAGGCTTTGGACATGTTTTTAAAACTTTTGTTTACTTGATTACATTGTGTTTTTTAAAAAATAACTCAATGAATGACATTTTCCTTTTCTATTAAGATTTTGTTTATTTTTTATGTAGAAGAACTCAGGTGCAGGCCAGAGGTGTGGAGGGTGAGAGGATTCACCAGTGACAGTGGGGAGCAGAACAGGTGGATCTACTGAAATCCTCTGCTGAGTGGAGCAGTAGGCGAGACAGGAGAGGTCTGCTGCACCATGTGTGTCACCCTCCTGGTCAGGGATCAAACTCAGGCCATAGAGGTGACAGTGCTGAGACTTAACCTCTAGGCCACGAGGGAGGCCCTTATTATAGTTTTCATCTCACAGAAAACATTTCTAGGATGTTGATGAGAGGAAGTGAGAGAAGAGTAAGAAAGAAGAAACCACGGGGCTTGCCAAGGAGCAGCCAGTGGATGGGAAACATCTGGGGCAGACTTGGTCAGCCTCACAAACCTCATCGCCATTTTCCTATCCTCAGGGATAGAAGTCCAGGTCAGTTTGTACTTCCCCCCACGGCCTGAGGCAGTAAAGTACACCCCTGTGGCTTACTCAACCTAAATGTTCAGAGGAGTCTGTCAAGAAGGCAGGCGGCACTTTCTGAAGTGTGCAAGTTCAGTTCTGGAGCCCAAGATCGTCCATAAATGTGTTGATGACTGACCTCAACTGCCTCATCTATGGTAAAGGAAAAGGCATAAGACTTTAACTCCATGAAGACCCTTGCAAAATCCAAACATTCTAAATCAAATCCTTTGCTCAAAACACTGAAACAAACAAACAAACAAAAAATCCTTTGTTAGTTCTGAGATGTAGAATGACTGAAATAGCTTTTTACTTAGATTTTGCATCTCCGGGCTCTTCCAATAAAATTCCTCTTGCATTTTCTTCTTTTTCCTATGTAGCACTTTGATCCAAGTTCCAACCCCAAACACCTTTTACCTGAATTCTGCAATAGCCTCTGGCCCGCCTTCACTGTTATCCCTTCCAGAGCTTTCCAGGTGTCTTCTCCAGACTTAACCATCTAAAGCATATTGCTCTGCCCATACAAGTTTTGATTTTATCACAGCAAGGTTGCATTTTGCCACCGGTACACTCTCCCCTGGTTTTGCTTCGTGTACTCCCACTACTTGGACTTCCAAGGAGTCCAGCCCGACACTGCAGATTAGCACGTCAAATGCTCACGTCCTCCCAGAGTGTGCTGCAGCTGCTGGGTCTGTCCCTGTAGGGTAACTTATTCTTCAACTGGCTCAGACCTTATCGTCTTGTCTTCAGAGTTTCAGGGCTAGACATGCTCTTTTCTTTTTCTTTTCTCTAGTTACAGACCAGAGCTCTCCAGGAACACCTACTACTACTGAAAAACAGACAACTGCAGTTGTTCTTATGGAGCCCATGGAGTAAACCTTCCAGCTACTGACAGGCAAAATGGAAATGAAGAATACAGAAGTGAGCAAGTGTGGTGGTCCTGCAGCCACTTGCCACATCCTGCTAAGAAAGGCGATCCAAGAGACAAAACATCCGAGAGGAAGTCTTCTTGGACTTTTTGGCCTCTGGGAAAAGTCTTCTCTTATTTCACTGTGTGTAGGACTTGAGTTCCCTGCCATGGTAGCTTACCCAGAACACTGTGGTGCAGGGGTGAGTGAGGGTGGGTAGGCCAGAGCCTCCTGTAGAAGTCAGCAGCAGTGATAATGGTCTTTACATTTCAATTCAGAGGGCAGAGTGCAGCAAGAGTGCAGATACTTTCAGAATGTGGGTTTTCCCCACGGGGTTGTGAGCCTGTGCTTATCTGACCAAGCTTAGCTTCTACGTCAGAGGTGAGGCAAATCCATGGGACTCACACAACTTTCGACTACCATGTGAGTAGGTGGAGTTCTACTGCTTGCTAGTATGTGCTATGTTCGAGTTCCTGAAATATATCTTTTACGACCTAACAGCATTTTATGTGTGTGAATCTTCTGAAAATCCAACTTTAAGCTGACCTGTTTCCTTCTAGTTGAGCAGCCTTCTGAAAATCCTCTATCTACCATCCATCCACCAGCCACTCATCCATCCACTCTCAGCCCAATACTTGCCATGCTAATTGGAACTTTGTGCCAGCTATGAATAAGATAAAAGAGAAAAAGGTAGAGAAACAAAGTAGCCAGTGCGCAAGACATCTGTGCACCTGTGCGCTCCAGGAGAAGGCAGCACCACTCAGGGTCCTTCATCCAGGGGAAAGCGACAGCCAGCACACGTGGCTGGTGACCCTGTGGGAGAGACGGGACATGCTGCCTCAGGGGCACACCAACTGCTGTTGCCAGTGGACTGTATTCACCAGGGGCACTTGGTCCCTAGAGCAACAGCCAATGATCCTGGATTTGAAATAGCGAGGGCCTAGATACACTTAATTTCTTAGGTTTCTACGCAGGAGTGGAAGAGCGAGGTGTACAGTTTGGTCATCAGGTGGTGGGACTACAAGTAGCCCACCATCTGAGCCAAACAGGTTTTGCAAAGTCCTTGTCTGGGCACACAGACCTACCTGAAAACAGGTGGAAACTTTGGCTCTCCTTTTTCTCTTCCTACACTTTTTACCAAAACAAATTTGACTCCTGAAAATTTCCCTTTCTCTTCATGGCATTCCCAAGCCTCTTTCACCAATCTGGGGTATCTCATTTAGCATTTTTTAAAAACCTCTCCAGAGGATCTTCATGTCCAGGGAAGATTCAAATCCACAGAACCACCAAGGTGGGGCTCAAATCCATGTTCATGAAGGACTCCAGGGCACAGTCTCCCCGCTCCCCCCTTGCCACCCCCCCACACCCTCAAGCAGCTGCTAACTACCAGCTGCCTCAGGTTATGTCATGTAAGGACCTTTAACTTTTATTTAGCAGTTGTCCTCTTCTTAATCTTCGAATTAAAGGTGCAAACAATGAGAATGGAACCTCACTGTGCCTGCCATTTAGCTAGGGGTCAAGACTAGCTTTGATTGCCTGAAAGGGGTCAAAAGCACTGAAGTGAAGTCAAAACATTATTCCCTGCACAGCAGCCAAGGCGGCTCTGAGGGAGGGCGCACTCTGCAGGGCTGGGGTGCAGCTCTCACTGTTGTACACAGCTGAGCAAAGCTGGTACCGTTTCTCAGTCTTAGCGCTAATGAGTTGAGAATTTGTGTTAAACGAACTCGGGTGTCACTGTGAAAACCCTACATTGATTTGAGTAGTGAACACATGTGTTCTATGCACAACGCAACAAGTAAAAGTTCACATATGCTAGAAACAGCAGAGTGATCTAAGACACAGCGTGACGAAAGCTAGCCCCAGGTCCACTCTTCTGGGCAAGAGTGAGGGCTGTGCACCCCACCATGATTCTCTCCCAGATCCGGGGAAATATGCCAGGAAGCAGAAGGTGCTGGACTCATCAAGTGAGGACATGCCCGCGTGGAACACACTTCCTAAGCACCCGGCTGTTGGAAAGTTGCTTCAAGAGCAGCTGCGGAAGAAACTACAACATTAGTGTTTCTGCTTCTGGGAGCTGCTGTCCTTAAGATACAGTTCCTTGTCTGTAAGCAAAGCAGGCAAATTCACTTGTTTTAAGTAAACTTCCCAAAATGAGTATCCAGTAGCCACAAGTCAGAAAAATAAAATACAGACTTCTTTTAAAAGATACGTAAAGGCCCTGGTGGCGCAGCGGGTTAAAGCACTGCACTAAGAAGCTTAAGCTACTTCCGCATGAGTTCGATTCCCGCCTGCCCCGGAGGAGACCACATGGCGCGGCAGACCTCTCCTGACCAGCCCACTGCACCCCTCAGCAGTGTACTTCGTCCATCTGCCTGTTCTGCTCCCCCTTCTGTCTTTGGTGAATCCTCTCACCCTCCGCATCTCTGGCCTGTACCCCAGTTCTGTATGAATAAATAAATCTTTTTAAAAAAAAAAGATACGTAAAAATAGGCCCTCCCTGTTGGCGCAGTGGGTTAAAGCACTGCACTGAGAAGCTAAAGCCACTTCCGCATGAGTTTGATCCCCTGCCCCGGAGGTGACCACATGGCAGGGCAGACCTCTCCTGACCCACCCATTGCTCCCCTCAGCAGTGTACTTCGTTGATCTGTCTGTTCTGCTCCACACTCTGTCTATGGTGAGGCCTCTCACCGCCCCTGAGCCTCTGGCCTGTACTCTAGTTCTGCCTGCACAAATAAATAAATCTTAAAAAAAAAAAAAGATACGTTAAAAATAAGAATAACACTATGGACCCTGCCTACATGCTTGTAGCCCTCCTTAGTCTTCTGCTGTGATTTCCGGGGGCCTGACACCTGAGAACTGCAGTCTCAGAGGTCCTTTCAGGCCTAAAGATGCCTGTGTGCTCCCTTCTATGCCAGACACTTTGATGCTGGTTTCTTCCACTACTGTATTCATGTTAAAAGCATCAAATGAGGCTTTTTTTTTTTTTTCCATTTTAGTGGTCTCTTCTTCAGAGCATGCTCTTAGCTTTGGTTGCCACTTGATTGTCCGCTCACTGTATGTTCAGCCAATTAGCAAGAGATATGGCACTTATCTACATTTCATTCATTTTAGTTGTTCAACGAACGTGCAAATTTTATGCCTTCAGATCAGTGGAACAGGTAAGAGTAAGAGAGTAAGAGTTTTTATAATCGAAAACTACACTGAAAATTACCAGGCCTGGTCTTTCCATTCACCAGAGGAAATAGCATTTTATTTCTGCTTAACAAATTTCTATCCACAACCTCTGAAACTTTAATGATTCACATCTGGTAGAATACCAATGAGCAACATTTCCTGAGTGCATCAACTTTATGACCACACCTAATCACAGGTACGCAAGTGATTTTTATAGAATGAAGGAATGAATACTTCCAAATGCTAGGTTTCACAATAATTCAATTGACAATCTTAAATTTCTCCATGAAAGCAACAATGTGAGAAATCCTTGTAATATTCCAAAACTATACAGGAGTCATCAGTATCATTCTGTTAAAAAAGATGTGAGAGACTGTGGAAGATTCCTCACCCCAGGGTGAGGAATCTGCTTCACCTGTGCACAGGCTGCTTCACCTGTGGTGAATGAACTTCACAAAGCTAGTTTTGCTTTAGCCCACCTGACTAAATGCCACTTCCGCAGAGAAGCCTACTGTGCATAGTCAATGTAACTTTATTTTACCCTCTCTTAGATTCATGTCTTATTTGCTTAATAAACTCAAGACAATCTTAAATTGTTTCATTTTGTAAGTCCTGTTGCCCTTCATCCCACTAGTCCCCTGAGGGCAGGGACCATGCCTTCCTTGTCTTGCCCTGGATTACAGGAGATACTTAGAATAAAACTAGATGAAAAATCAACAATCTGCATTCATACGATTTCTTTCTTTTTAGGTAAAGATGTGGTTCTCATTTCCAGCTATGTCCAAGAAACAAACTGCTGTGAACTGACCGTGCTGTTTGCCAAGTGTTTACAAATCTTACTACTTTGGATCTTATAAAAAGTCTGTTTACCTCCTACAGGTTTTTTTTTTTTTTTAATCTCCCCCAAGTCTTCATAATAGGTAAGATGCTGGTGCTGAGCAAAGCACCACCCAGTGACAGCCTGGCTTCCTGCAGGATATCTGTCACTTTTCCTCAGATAAAACAAAGCTGCAGAGGGGAGCCGCCTCAGTGCCCTCAGTGTGGGGGCCGACACAGCCGATTCTACTGCCATGACCAGGCTGTGTTCTCAGGCCAGGCAGAAGTGTGTAGACCCTTCCCACTGACCAACAGTCACACAAGGAGCTTCTCTTTGGGGTGAGCCTCCCCAGGGAATCTGGACACTAAGGAAATCTTGTGAAAGAGGGAGGGCAGCAGGGTATCAGGAACCACTGTCCCGCCAGGATGCTAACGTAACCTAATGGTGCTGAGGGGGTCATATCTCCAGTCACATTTCCCTTGCCTATCCTCTGGAGGATATTACTAGCTTGTTAAAATGTCACGTAATACTAGCAATAAAGACATACAAAGAACTGATGAAACTCAACAAAAATAAACAACCCCATCAGAAAATGGGCAGCAGAGCTAAAAAGACACTTCTCCAAAGAGCAAATGCATCTGGCCAACAAGCATATGAAAAAATGTTCAACATCACTTGTAATAAGGGAGATGCAAATTAAAACCACATACCACCTCACCCCAGTGAGAACG
Organism: Condylura cristata; assembly: GCF_000260355.1. Lineage (NCBI taxonomy): Eukaryota > Metazoa > Chordata > Mammalia > Eulipotyphla > Talpidae > Condylura > Condylura cristata. The sequence continues at coordinate 1,470,042 of NW_004567137.1, forward strand.
GCACATCTTCAAACAACTAGCAACAATAAATGTTGAGGTGTAGAGAAAAAGGAACTCTCCTGCACTGCTGGTGGGAATGCAAACTAGGACAACCACTATGGAAAACTGTTTGGAGGTTCCCCAAATGCTAAACATGGAGCTTTCATATGACCTAGCAATCCCACTCCTAGGTATGGACTGAAAAGACACAAAAACACTGATTTGAAAAGACACTTGCACCACCGTGTTTATTGCTGCTTTATTACAATTGGGAAGATATGGAAACAACCCATTGCCCAGAAGTAGATGACTGGATTAAAAAGATGTGGTACATATACACGATGGAATATTACTCAGCAATCAAAAATAAATACATGATTTTGCAGCAACATGGATGGAGCTGGGAAAGATCATGCTTAGTGAAATAAGCCAGAAAGAAAAGGAAAAATATCAGATGGTTTCATTTGTAGCAGGAGTATAAAGAACAAGGAGGGAAAATAATAATAATAATGAACAACTATAGACCAGAGACATTTTGTGGGGGTGGAGTGGGGAATGGGATCAAAAACAGTGGGGGGAGCGAAATGCACTGGACTATGGTGATGGCACACGGGTGACTTGTGATGGGAAGCCTAAGGGGATTGCAACTGAGATGGAAAAAGGCACAAAATGATGTAAAAATATACTATTGTAATACAAAAAATATATAATCGATCACAAAAAAGGCTACAAAGTTATTGTTAAAAAAAAAAGTATCACATAAACCAAACCCACTGCTCTCAGTCTAAATGTGAGCACAATTTGATAAAGGGCTTCTCTTCTCTGTACTATGTTAACCTCAAGCATCAGTTCTTTCTTCACCTTTGAAATAAACTACAAAACCATGTGTACTATCTTGTCTCCATGAATTCCCAGGGTCTACTGTATGATTTAACCAAACCAGTATCCATATTCTGGAAAAAGATGACTGGGACTCATCTCCCCCATTCTCCATGACGATGCACGGAGAAGGTCTGCTGCGGTGGGTCACTGCTGGAGCATCACTCAGGGCTCAGCCGGACATGTTTGAAAGTAACAAAATAGATGAGATGTTCAGTGAGCTCTGAACAAAGTGTGAAGATTTCATTTTTCAACACAAGCTCCTTGAAGGATCTAGACGTTTCCATCGTTACCTTCTGAGTAGAACCCAAATATCCATACTTGGTTTGCTTGTTGGAAAAATAAAATTTAACTGTGTGGTGATCTGGGGAAGGCACCAAATTATGGGCTCTGGATCAGAGAGTGGTTTGATTTTGATCTCATCTCTCGCTTCCATGTTCCCTGCCACATCCAAGGAAGGGTGGAACGAGCAGGGAGGAGGGGAAGCTGGAAGAGGAGACTGGGGAAAGTAGAAAAAAAGGCTGGAGAGCCAGAAGGAGACCTGGGGGAGGCACAAGGAGCAGAGAGACATAGGAAGAAGCTGAGCTTGCTCCTTGACTTTAGACCGTTGAAACAGATGTGAGTGAGAGACCTGTGGGGAGATTAACAACGGCAGCTTTTATCTTGATTTTAATTTTGCTCCTTCTGTCCTAGATGTGCTGGGCTTCTCTTGTCCCTTTTTATGGGTTCTTACCAGAAGGTGCTTTATACATGTGGCAGCTTTTGGGCCTCAATGGCTCCGTTTTGGCCACCCCTGTTTGGCTGCCCATTTACCATGAGGAACTTAGGGTGCTTGATTTGGAAATGATATTATTTATTCTTTCCCTTCTCTTATCTTTATTACACACTAATTATATTAAAGTTCCTTTCCATTAAAGGTTTTGTCTTGATGTGGCTGATGGCTGAACCTATTTAGAGAAGGCAGTTCTGGGGGTTCTGGGGTGCCCTTTACCCTTCCCTAGTAACAGAAGTTCCCCTTTATATTCCATTAAATAAACAAAAACAAAAATCCTCCAGGTAGTATAATGTAAACTGTGCAATACAGCAGAGACACGTCCTAATTTCTTCAAAATCATCACAAAATCATGACTGGGCAGGTGAAATCGATGCTATTCTGGTGCACTGTCATCCACACAATTTTCCATGAAGGGAAATTTCTCTTCCCACACCCCCTTCACAAAAGGGAACTTTCTGCTCCTGTGTTCCCCCAAAGGTAGCCATGAGCCATGTGTGGCTATTGTGCACTATACTGTTGCCTATATAATAGGGGACGTGCAATATGTGACCTGTAATACACATATATTTGGCCATCAGATGACACTATTCCTCATATGTATGTGGTCTTCTGGCTCCTAGGTCCCGGCACTCTTGGGAACTCATAAGTGGACAGTGGGATAAAGGTGTCCTTTGTTGTGTGGATGATGTGACTTTGGGGAAGCACAGAAGGCTGGGGGCTGGCTGCCAGGAGAACCGAGTATCTGATCGGAGATTTGAAACTTCCAGTCCCTTGTCTCCAGGAATTTGAGAGGAGGCTAGATTAAGCTCAATTGCCAATAACCAGTTAAATCAATCACAACTAAGTAATAATGGCTCCACAAAACCCCAAAAGGATGGACTTTGGACAGCTTCCAGGTTGGGGACCCAGAGCACTAGTTCCAGGAGCAGCCACAAGGGCTGGCCGCCTGCAGTTGGAACGTTTAAGCAGGTATTATGTACAGAACTGGGTACATTTTACCTGGCGGGAACCCTGTGACTCTCCCCTTTGGCTGTTACATGGGAACCCAGCAGATTCCCTGTGGAATGGAAGCATGAGAGTGGGGGCGGACAGGGAGGTCATTTGCTCTGCGAGGATCCCCCCACTCCCAGAGTATTGCCTATGAATAGGGCCTGTGTGGGCCTCCAGCAAGGACACCAGGACTGCAGACAAGAGACCTGAACACCCATGTGGCTGGCATTGCCAGGACAAGTCGCACAGTGAGATGGAAACAGTTTGTCTGGGAACAGTTGCCTGGGGAACCAAGGAGGAGGTGTCCCCCAAGGGCAGGGCCTCTATCTCCTAGGAAATGCTGGAACCCACCTCTGACGGTAGCTTGCATTCTACCGTCACTTGAACTGTGCCCTTGAATGGGTTTGCAAGTGAAGAAACACAGTTGCTTGGTTTGTGGGGAAAATCTGTTTGAAATGTTGACACTCCAAAGGAAGAAGGTGAAACAAATCTGCTCACTGCGCTAGGCTGCAGGCTGGAACCCCGCCCTGCTGGCATTGCTGAGCAGCGGTGAAAGCTCCACGCTTTGGAATTCAATGGCCTGGTCCTGTAGTCAGCTGGGAGGGCCATGGAAACCTGGCTGAGTACAGGGCATCCTCTGCACCTGCAGATCCAAGGCAGGGAGAGGGGTGAAAACAGGGGAGGGAAGAGCACAAAGGACTGTGGGGATGGTTCACAGGGACTTATTAATGTTTTACACCAAAATGAGTAACAATCTGAGAAAAATAAATTAAAATAAAGGTTACAGTAAAGTAGGACATGTGGTGCCCATGGGAAGAGCCCCCTACCAGACTTGGGAGGTGGCTGCAGTCAAGTAGCAGACAACCCTGCATGCTGGCAGCTGGTACCCACCCAAGTTTCCGAAATGAGTGGACATGGGACAAGGCAGCCACACAGAATGCAGACACAGCGCCCTTGGCCGTTGGAAGAGCAACTGCAGTAAGGACTGGCAGCAGGAGAGTCAGATTCACCGGGGGCAAGGCCAGAACCTGGCTGGTAGGTGGGGCCCATGCTGGCACCACAGGGTGCAGCAGTCCTCCAGGAGACACACTGACTTGGATGCTTGGACACCATAAAGAAGCAGAAAAGATGGCAGTATATCCATCTGGATGGCTGACCGAGGTGCAGGCCATGATGTGCAGCAGTGGGAGAAGAAGTTCTGAGAGGAAGTCTAAGCGGGATCCAATGGCAATTAAATTTGGAAGGAGGCTATTAAAACACGCAGGGGGAGAAGTGACTGTTCCCCTGAAAGACCTCGTTTCTCATCATCAGGAGCAGTGGGCAGAGCTGACGCCCCACCCTGCTCTTTTGTTCCCTACTTGGTGCAGTTCTCAGGGGACAGGACTTCAACTCCAAGGCTGAAGCAAGAAACTGTCACTGTAACTTTAACCTTTATCTCAAGATTCCTAAGGGTGTGTGGGGCAAGAGGAGCCTTCTGTATCAGTGTTGACCTGAAACTTTGAACAACCTGCTGGTACCTGGGAACTACTTGTTGGTGTGGGAAGCATCCATTCAGGATATGACTGGCTCCAGCAACCCTAAACAGAAACTGAATTTGGTTTTCAGGTCAGTTTAATGAATTAAAGTAAAATTTGGAGTAGTCATACGTGGCTAATGGCTCCTCTACTGGATAGTGTGGTTCTGATGAAATAATGAGCTCAAATTTGATCTACATAGAGCAAGGTCCACTTCTCAATGAAGAGAAAAACTGCCATCATCTATGTACCCAAGACTCACAAATTACCTTATCACAGGTCACCTCATGATGGATGTTAAAAGAAGCTCTTCACCCGGTGAGCTCCACCTTGACCTCCATTCCCAGACTACACCAAGATGAAGGAGACAGAAATCTCATTTGAATGGAGATGCCAGATTGCTTGGTACCCCTGTCTAAAACCAGGCTGATGAGATTCTCCTTATCTAAGACACTAGTGAGTATGAAGGTGTCCTTCGTGCAGGAGCAACGTTCACGAGCCTTCTAAAGGGTAAGGGTGTCTGAGAGTCTTGGGATCAAAACAGGTGTTTTCTGATGCCCTACAGTGAAACTAGTGTACTGGGCTAGGTGATGGTGGTTGTGAGCGGTGAATGTAAGGAGAACGAAAGAGATTAAAACAGATGAAGATCCAAAATGGAGGAGTGAAAGTTCTCAAAGCAGAAGGGAAAGTACACAGCAAGAAGGTCACATGTGGGGTTTCCCTGTGACATCAGCAGAGGGTGGGAGGCCAGCAGCTGGAGCTGAAGCAGCAGTAGGAGTGACTTTCCACATTTAGGGGGACACAGATAGAGAATGCAGCATCCTTCAAACTGTCTCCCTAAAAAAATGTCAGCCCATATCTACCTAACATCTGAGTCGTAGTGCTGGTACTGACAGCGCTCTCTGCCCTTAAACTCTGCTCTCTTCATCTTCACCACACTGCCTGATTTTGCCACACCGCCTGATTTCTGTCTGACCTCCTTCCTGGGACACTTGTCCTTGTTGCCAATGACATGACTCAAGAGGCTGGCCCTGACCAGGGGGCACCGTTCACACTGGACTCCCGGGGTGGGCATGCACCACAGCGTCTCTCTGGCTGTTACTTTGCTGTTATTTCTATAATGGTTGGCTCACAACACCACTTATGACTTAGGGTTACAGCTTCATACCTCCTCACATGTATGTGTTACACAGCCCAGCCCCAGTCTCCCACCACAGCCCACCAGCTGCTGTCCTCCCTTTGTTCCTAACCCCGCCTGCCCCCACTGGCCACCTCACTTCTGCCATCAAATTTCCAGGGTTTGTTTTAGTTTAGTTTTCTTTGTTATTTGTTTTATTTCTCAGTTATAAAAAAAGCTATGTTTGGCTTCTCAGTTATAAGAAAAAAGTGAACTCCTGCCATTTTCAACAAATGAATGGACCAGGAGGGGCTTATGCAAATGAGATTAAGTCAGGAGGAGAAAGACAAATATTGGATAGTTTGACTCACATCTAGCTTGTCACTTTTAAAAAAGATTGATTTCTTTATGCACACAGCACTGGGGTATAGGCCAGAGGTGCAGGGGACAGGAGAGGTTTGCTGCACCATGTGGGTCACCTCCCTGACCAGGGATAGAACTCCCAAACTTGTGCTGAACTGACTGCAGCTAGCTGCCTAGTGCTGAGCTTTAACCCCTTGTGCCACCAGGGAGGGCCCAGACTTATAATTTCTAATGCAGATAAAGGAGCCCTTGGCCTAAAGGTCTCCCAAAGGCTGGTCCTCAGGAAAGCAACACTTGTTGGCTTGGGTGCTAACCAAGATCCACTGTCCCTCATTTTTTTCTTATTTTATGTTACTTTATTTCTTACATTCTTCTTCTTCTTTTTTTTTTGGAAAAAAATTGAATTCCCCCCCCAAGCCGGAAGCCCCAAGAAACCCCCAACAACAAAAGCAACGCAAAACGGCAACGGAAGCCCCTGGGCCCCTTCCTTCCAATTTGAACCCAACAAAACCCAGTAAAAAACCCAAAACCAAAAATTTCCCGCCAAGTTTCCTTTTTTTTTTTTTTTTCCCCTGCCTCTTTGGTTTCCCTATATTCCTTCTATAAGTAAAGCCATGATAATTTTCTTTATCCTTCTGACTTATTTCACTGACCATAATCCCTTCCAGCTCCATCCATGTTGCTGCAAATGGCATGGGTTTATCTGTTTTTGATTGCTGAGTAGTATTCCACTGTGTACAGCTACCACATCTTTTTGATCCATTCATTTGTTTTGGGGCATTTAGGTTAGTTCCATATCTTAGCTATTGTAAATATGCTGCAATAAACATAGCAGTTTTTGTGCCCTTTGGATAGATTCCTAGGAGTGGAACTGCTGGGTCATGCAGTAGATCCATTTATCATAATTTGAGGAACATCACACAGCTTTCCATAGTGTTTGGACCAATCTGTTGTCCTTCATTTTTAATCTAGTTATTGATGCTCTCACTCACATATCTGCCTTCAGTCACTACCTATCTGCTACCTCTTAAGTCATTGCATTATCCTAAGTCCAGTTTTCTCTCCAGAGTTTCATACTCAGGGACAATTGGTTTCACAAAGTTCTATGAAGATGCTCAGTGGCACCAACAACACAACATATTATAAAGATGATTGACCCCCAATCCTAATTAACACTACCACTGTCCTCCAGACACCTCAGGTCAGAATGTGAGAATTATCTCTGTCTCACTTTCCAAGTAAGAGCCATCCAGAAATCAGTAGCTTATATCCTAGTCTCTCTCGTATGCGACCCTGGTGCATTCTTCCAACAGCTGCCTAGAGCTCTAAATGCTCTTAATTTAAGGTGGCCTGCTGACAACTAGTGTTTTCTGTCTCCTCCTGGCTTATAGCAGTATTTTCCAAAATAACTTATTATATTATGTCATATATTATCATGTCACTCTCCTGCTAAAGGGTCTTCAATCTTTCTGTGTCATTGACGTGATTTCAAGATGGAGTGTGAATTCCCAGTGGTCTGGGGAGCTGGAATAGGTGAGGTAGTCCTAAAGGATTATTCCTTTTTAACTTCTAGCACGTGTCCTAATTTATGCCTATACTTTAGTCAAGACATTATGCTTGGCTTCTTAACAGGCCTCGCCGAACCTTTCAAACTGGACCAGAGTTCCCTTATAAAATTCCAATGCTATTTATTTAGGGACACTGAAAGCATTCTCTAAGCTATCTTTCCCTTCAGAATTTCACTTAGAATTCAGGAATATGGTTTTGACTTTGCATGTTTGGTACCACCCTTGTACCTGCATCTAAGAATAAATGTTGAGGGCCTTCCCTGGTGGTGCAGCAAGTTAAAGCACACCCCTGAGAAGCTAAAGCCACTTCAGCATGAGTTTGATCACTGCCCTGTAGTTGATCCATATGACATGGCAGACCTCTCCTGACCGACCTGCTGCTCAGTGTACTTTATCGATTTCCTTGTTCTGCTCCCCACTCTGTCTCTGGTGAATCCTCTCACCACCCCTGCAACTCTGGCCTGTACCACAGTTCTGTATGTATAAATAAATAAATAGCTTTTAGGAAAAAAAAAGAATAAATGCTGGGCAAGTACACGATGGATGCAAGGTCGAAACAAAAGAAAAGGAAGGCTTCAGGTGCCTCTGTGAGATCATGGAGGCCAGAGGTGCAGGGGTAGTGAGAGGATTCACCAGAGCGGGGAGAACAGGCAGATCGACAAAGTACATGCTGAGGGGAGCACTAGGTGAGACAGGAGAGGTCTGCTGTGCCATGTGGTTCACCAAGGCAGGGATTGAACTCACACTTAAGTGGCCATGGTTTGGCTTAGCTTCGAAGTGTAGTGCTCCAACCTGCTGCACCACCAGGATGGGCCCAAAACATTTTTTCTTAAATGAACATTCAAAAAGTTGAAGGAGACAGCTATCCATGTCATTACTTTGAGACACAACTACACCATAGGCTGGAAACTGCATTTCTTAATTTCAAACACAGACATTTGGAAATGATATTAAGAAAAACTTTTCGCTGCAAAAGCTGACTGAGTCCATATTTTGTTTTATTTCTATCTTCTGAAGCATCAGACATTCTGAAGTTGTTCAATAAATATTTAGGCAAATCACTTAACCTTTCTAAGCCTCAGCTTACTCACAAATGAAATGGACTAATCCCTGCATTGCAAAGTAGCTGGAAGAGTGCCTTACTCTGTGCTGCAACATGTCAGCCGTTCATTCAATCAAAGGTTGCTATTTTTTCTTTTCTAATCTTGCAAATACAGTCGAGGGGCCTTTTTAATCCAGAACATAACATAGAAATATAAGACTCAATAATTTATATTTCAGTTCCAAAAATGAGGTCTTACTTGAATAATAAAACACAACAAAGACCAGTTCAGATACAAACTGGAAACTCTGAATGAATATAGCCAATAACAAGAAATTGCTCTAACAGGGGATAAGTACTTCACAAAACAAATTCTTGCCCTTTGTCTGTTATCTGCCATTCAGTATCAAGGGAGTATAATGTAACATAATGCACATCACAAGTGAAATGAAGATGTTGGTGCATGAGTTTTCTCTGCACTGAGGATTTTTGATTATTTCCCCACAGATCTCTGACTCCAAACAGAACCAAGACGACCAACCTGGAAAGCTGTACTTTTGCTCTTAGAAGCAGATTGAAAAATAAGTGGCTTAAAAGAGACCCATGACAAGGAGACTTCTCCAAATCTTTCTTGGCTTTGCAGACATTTATCAAGTGTATTTGGAGTCTTTCCTATTCCACTTTGAGCATATTCTTTTGTTCAGCAGAAATGTGGCACAAGGTCAGCCATTCAGAACTGATCTCTACTGTGTTACTTCACCGTTCACACATTACGTAGTTGTTGATAGGAAATTTTTCTGCCATCACCAATATTTCACAATATCACAGAATTTTTCTCTGAAATGATGACATGGTGAAAACAGGGTCACTATTCTGGAATAATGTACAAGATGAAGCCCCATAAAGTAGCAGGGGGAAAACTACCAATTGATCATGGTTGTAGATGGTGCGTAGTGCATTTTCCTTAAGACACTTAACATGGTTTAATTCAACCCACAACAACTGAGATTTATGAATCTAGAGAAGTCATAGAAAAAGATGGTGAAAAAGTAAGAGCTGTCAGAAAGCTTGCTGAATTGCTGATTAGCAAAGAATGTTTTAAGGAAAAAAAATCTCATGAGCAGAAGAATAAGAATTTATAGACTTCTACTCTCTCCCCTCTTTCCCCCACCCCAGCAGTTATGAAGACATAAAAGTCTGAAATTCTGAAGGCTGATGGGACTACATTGCTGGGCTGGCCCCCACTAGATTTCACTGCTTTGTATACTTGGCAGGATCATGTCAAGAGGATTCACTACAAGTGCACAAATTCCATTTTCATTGAGTCTTTTCTCTAGAAATCTGAGGCCTCAGTGTGATGTAATAGTTTAATTCTATCATTTGATGTTTGGCAACAGACCTGTCTCGTCCTTTTCCATACATCTGGTGAAACTGATAAACAAGCTCAGGCCTTTCATCACAAGAAGTCAATTCAAACCACATGCCAAAGCCCCCATTCTGGCCTCAACTACCATGAAACTCAGAGCCAGGCTCCTTTGCCCCTCTCACAAATCATTTTTGGATAAGCTCAGGAGGTCTGCCAGACCCTTCCCAGAATTTAAATTCTTATCTTCTTGGTGTGTATGTGTGTGTGTGCGTATGGACACCGCAGTTTCACTCACATGTGTGATTAACAACTTGGAAATCCCAACCAAATTTCGGGTGGAGATCCATCCCAAGTGTGTGGACTGTTCATAACAACAGGCACATTGCTAGAGGAAGGAAGGTCCCTTGAGAAGATGACATGATGATTTTAGCGAGATGTAGCAAGAAAACTATAGTCAAGAGAAAATAAGCCAGAATTCTAGTTTACACATCAATATCTTGTTTGTTCCATTCCATACACCAGGATTTCATTCCATTGACTACATGAATGCTAAACACAAGGCCAAGGCTCATTTCATAACGTAAAATGTTAAAAACTAGTCCTTGGAATGTGGTAACTCCTCCAATAGACAACGACAGCACACCTTTTGCTTATTTCATTAAGAAATAATAAGCATTTCTTTTGAAGGCACAGGTCTACACTAAGAGAAGCAAATTCCAGTGCCTGCAGGGGGCAGCAGTTAACTTCAATGGACCAGCATAGAACAATGGATGTGCTTAAACTTTTATTGCATGACAATTTAGCATAACCCTGTTCTGTTACACTGTTACACTTTACTGCACTTTAAAAATACTTCAAAATGCAATGTATGACCAGCTTTTGATCCCTGCTGTGAATTTTAAGGTTAAAATGTCAAAAAAAACAAAAAAAATATCAGATTTTTAACACTTTTGTTACCAACTTTAAAAATAATCTCTTGGAAAATCTGTATCCAGGTTCTTTGCCCAGAGAATCTTGGAGGATTCAATGAGGTAGCATTTAAATCCCTGCAGTGGTTTCATGAGCAAGATATGGAAGACTGAAAGTATCTACTCAGAATATTCCACTTTGCAGTTACAAAGGATAGTTTAATTGACTTAATTAGCAGAGGCATGATAAAGAAATAGTGGTGAAGATGGCTGTGTTGTGCTGATTCACTCGATTTTGAATTGATGAAGTGGAGGAAATGGGAATTAATAATGGTTATTTTCATATATGCCACTTGCTGGGTCACTAGGGATCTCCTTTTACTTTCTGACAAGTCACAGGAAATTGACCTGCTTGGAGGACTTAGGTAAGGCCCTAATAAATCAAGACAACTAGCCAGGCAACTGATTTTCTGATGAGTAAGAGTCCATTATTTATTTTTAAGGAGGAGTCTGTACATAAGAATTAACTACCTACCCTCAAAAAGCACTGCTTATAAACGGACTCTGCAGAAGGAAACTCTGATATTGGGAATGGATGAAATTCTGAAAAGGATCAAGCTTTGACTTTCTTTCTCTCAAACAATCTTTCAAAGTGAATCTTCTTGTGAGCCTGCCGCAAAGTCACTTGCAAACACACAGGTAAATGCAAAAGCCAGTTAATACAGAGTTAGGCTTGAACATGAAAATGTATCAAAGGTCAAGTTTCAGTTACAGTTCCCATAGTGATTGTAACCTGGCCACTTAACATGTCAACAGTAACCACCAGGGTACCCAGAACCAGAGAATGCATTTCTTTAATGGTTCTAGGCATTTCTGTCACCAAACAGTTTGGTTCTTTTGCTGCTTTTGTTTTGGTGTGTTTACTCTTACCAGTATTTCAAGAGCATTGTGTTTAGGTTTAAAAGCTTTTTAAAATGACTTCACCCATTCACTGACTTCACTTTTTAAGCTGACTTTCACTTCAATTGACTTCACGCTTCACTTTTTAAACAGGTGATGGCTGCAACAAGACATCATCTTGTAATTGTCAAGTAGAGCCAATTCATTTTTACACAAATATGGAATAATAATTATGACAGATTCTGCTTGGTGACTCAGAAGGCTGTTTTTACACTATGGTGTAAGTCAGAACATTTAGGGACTCACCAGTCTGAAAAATAAATAAATAAAATAAATAAAAATGATAGAGGTAAATAAAAATGGGAGATAAATAAAAATGAAGAGAGGAAAGTCAGGAACTGATGGGCTCAAAGCTGAGGGTAATACTATGGAAACTACTGAAATAAAGCATACACATTGGGTCCATTTTATCTTAAAAGCAGAGATATAAGTGACCTATAATATACATCATAGGTGAACTAGAAAGACAGTAAATACATCACAGATGGTCAAGAACAAGTGCTTCCCAGGCCTATCTTCTTTGTATTCAAAACTTAGTTTAAAAAAGGAAGAATATGCCAGGATCAGGATGGGAGATCAAAGGGCCTGTCTTGTACAAAGTGAAGGGAGAACTTCTGGACTATCTAAAACAAAGCCAAATATGTACTGCCTATGAGCCAACATCCAAGCCTAGTCTGTTTTTGTAAATAAAATCTTACTGGAAGACAGCCAAGCTGACACGGTTACACACGTTGCAGGGATGCTTTCCTGTAACCACAGCAGATGGATAAAGTAGCTGAGACATAGACCCAGTCTGGGTGGAGGAAGCCTAAAATATTTACAATCTGGATCTTTACAGGAAATTCAGCCAAGACACTTAAAAGAAAGCAGACAGGTCCATTGCCTGGAATATAAAACTATCTATTTAAGATTTAGTTTATTTATTTTATGCACACAAGATCTAGGTCAGAGGTGGGGAGGGGTGGAGGGAAGGGCGGCGGGGGGAGGGGTGGAGGAGAGGATTCACCAGAGACAGAGAGGGGAACAGAACAGGTGGATCTACTCAAACACACTGCTGAGGGGAGCAGCAGGCGAGACAAGAGGAGAGGTCTGCTGTGCCACGTGTGTCGGCTTCCTAATAGGGATCAAACTCATGCTGCAGTGACTGCTGATGGCTTGATAGTGCTGAGACTTTAACCCCAGCACTGTGGGGAGCTTCCTACTATATTTTAGTTGAGGATTAGAACAAAAAAGCATGTGAGCTAGATGTGGCCACTTTAGTCTGCTTTCAGGGTATAAAATCATCAAATACAAGCTAAAGTGAGGATAAAACATTTCCTTAAACATTTTCAGAAAACATGACTACTTCTTTTTCATATCTAATCCACTGATGTACAGGCACAATACATTTTAAAATCTATTTCTTGCTGGGTTTAAAGATTGAAAAGTTCAAATGTTGTATACTTGATATCTGAATATTAAAAGTGTACTTACGTGTTTCACTTCAGGGGTATTTTTATTGAAAGTTAGAAGAAATAAAATATTTTTGGGAAATAATCATACAATATGCCAAGGAAAGTGATTATCATTTAATAACTGAGGTCTGGAGAAGTGAAAAAAAAAGTGGACAAGATGGTTATAGTTAATACAGCATGAAAAAAATGCCCGAAGAGACTTAGCAACACCTAAAATTGATCTTATAAAAATGGATTAAGAAATAGTTTTATTAGCTGGACGACATGTGGGAATACTTGTGAAAATTTCAGCAAGAAAAATTTAGGCAAACTATTATAAAAAGTCACTAAAAACTAAGCTACAGAAAATTCTAACAGGAAAAGCTGGAAATTTGTGAACAGGTAACATTTTGTATGAATAATGAAAGCAATTGTGGTAAATGGCAAAAAGATTGCTTATTTTCTCAAAAAGTCAAGCCTGAATAACAAAATGGTCAATTTTGCTGTATAGCTTAAAAAAATACTAAAGTGACTCATCCAGAAATCAATTTGCAGCTTAGAAGATCAGAAGGAACAAAATAATAACTGACCTGACTTCGTTTTTCTGAAAAACACATTCAGTCAGACCAATCTCATTTTTTTCTGCGATAAAGAAACAGAATAATTGAAGGACTTAACTGAGGGGGGCTTTCACCCTGCACCTTGTAACATACCTTGTGAACAAAAAACAGGGCTAGTTCAGAAAAGCTAGAGTCTCCTGGAGCCACAACAAGGGAGCCACTGGGGGCAGGTGACAAGGCTCTTGTGCCCTGGAAATGTGACTAGTCTGAACTGAGATGGATATGCCAGATTTTGAAAACTTAGTTCAAAAAGTCATAAACAGCTCATTAATAATTTTATATTCATTACCTATTATAATGATATTTCACACCTACCGGGTTAAATAAAATTTACCTTTAACTTCACTAGTTTCAAAATATTTTAACCTGACTAGCAAATTCAAAATTTTTTATGGCTTGCATTCATGACTCACAGGTACTTCTATCGGAGAGCACCATCTGTGACCCAGAGATTTGGAGGGGACCTCTTACCTTTTTAAGCATCAGACTGGGGGAGGTGATGTGGAAAGCTAGTTGGGGGCTGGGTCAGGACAGTGCTGTGCTGGTAGGCACACCCCTTGTTCTCAGCATTCCAGGTCCTACCTAATCCTACCGAACTGCTTCCTGGCCTCCAATCATGAGAGCCCCTCCTAACCCAGTAAACCCTCTCGGGTGAGGTGGGTGAATTCACGCTAAGCAAAAAACCAAGAAAAATAGGCTGGGAGATTGCTAAGGTCCTGGCTGGTGCTGAATTTTTATGATGCTACAGTATGATATTATAAAAGTCCTTTACTGGTCATAGTTTTATGAGAATTACTCTTTATTAATATCCGACCATAGTGTTTAGTGACAGCCTAACTCAAGGACTGAACTACACAATCATCCTTCATGTTTACCTGTATGATGTTCACAGTGCATGGAATTTAGCCAGCCAGCATTCTAGCACTTGCCACCTGCTGCAGCTGGATGCATTTGTTTACTCGTTGAATGCCCAAGCAGGATTCTCAGCTCTGATGGCAGGAACAGTTTCTAACACTAACTCTCCCTCCCATAGCAAATGAATAATAGATTCCAGAGAAGTAAAGAGATCCAGTAGTTGGAAGAGCTTCCTGAATCTGAATCTGGTGTTATTTAATATTTTCAGCAGTGACTATGGCAGGGGGATCAATCATTCATTTGAAACTATATCTCATGCTGACTACAGAAATTTCATAGATATAAATTCAAGAGAATTATGTCTCACTGTGGTAATGATAATATTGAAAAATAAATGATATTATATATTTTTTCTAATTTAGGAACCAAAAAAAGCTTTATTCTTCCATTGTGATCAGCTCCATTTTATCCAAGGGGAAACTAAGGTTTAAGGGGGTGGGAATCTGAGGCTCCGAGTGTGACTGGAGTCTGGAAGTTGGATGTTGGGGATCTGATGGTAGGCTGGCGGTCTCCTTGTCACCCAAAGCACTGTGATGTCTCTTACTTTGTGTATGTCCTAGTTTGCATTCTTTGAAGCTGACCTTGAGAAAAGAATTTGAGGGTAAAGTTTGGGGGGGGAGGATCATGGAATACCTGAAGGAGAGTGGGGTGTGACAGTGGAAGAGCATATGGACCTTCATTTCTCAGCCCAACTCCACAAAAGGGGGTAAAGCCTCTGTCATGAGCTCAGTTGTGTCCCCTCGAAGTCATATTTCAGTTCTACTCTCCTAGCACTGCAGAATGTGATTTCATTTGGATACAGGGTCAGTAGAGATGAGATTAACCTTAAGGGAAGGTGTTAGAGAATTTTAACTCAATCTGACTCATGTTCATAGAAGAAGAGGAAATCTGAACACAAACACCCCAAAACTAAGCACAGAAGGAAGTAAAGCCAAGGAGAATGTCCTCAGGAGAATCCAAACCTCTCAGCACCTTGATCTTGTAGTTTTAGCATCTAGAACTGTGAAAAATACATACCTGCTATTTAAACCATTCTGTCTATTGCATTTTGTCTGGCAACAATAGCAAGCTAATATGCCATGCCTCAGAATTTCCCTCCCAAGTCAGGAGAGAGCGGGAGTGGCTGCACTTGAGTTTTACATTCTGTACTCACGGCTCTCATGTGGTCTCTGTGTTAACCCTGGTGGGGCCCCCAGCTGCATACCACCTGGAATGGCTTCACCTGCTCCTAATTCCCCGCCCCCCAATCCTGAACCATCCTGTTCTGGTCTATTCTGGTATTGCTCACATTCATGCAGATACAACAACACATCAGTTTCTACCTGGGTAAGACACTGAAGGATAGTCTGTCCCAGCTCAAAGATGGATGTTTTGGAAATAGCATCAGAATTCCAGACTTGGAGGAGCTGGCATGAAGTGTATAGAAAGGATTTTCATAGCAAACATGCACAGAATTCAAAACACTTCAGAATGACAAGCCAGACTTAGAATTGAAATTGAGCCCCAAGGCAGAGCATAACACAGCATTACATACGGAACAAACACAGTGATAGAGAGCAAATGAGACTGGGTGCAAAAGCACAATTTAATTCACTGCAGCAGTAATGTTGGATGGTATTTGCATCCAGAGATGAAAATGACAGCACCACTGTCATTTTAACTTTCCACATGTATATTGGGATAACAATCGTCTCTAGTTTGGAACCCTGTGAAATGGTATATGAAATGAAAATACTAAGTAGAGGCAAGACATCAATAAAATAAAGATGGATTAAAATTTATTAAATAAACTTGTAGGAAAATCCTATGAAGTTGGTGAGTAAAGGTCAATAATATGAATGTTTCTGAAGAAGTATCCACAGGATATTATGGATAAATAAAATAAATGGACTTAAAAGCTGAAGGAGAGACTTTACTGACACTGGCAAATATTGAGGGTTAGATTGAGATCTTAGACAATGCCCGCAAATGTTTAAGAAATATTCTCTCTCTAGGGATCTTTAAGAATAGAGATGATACTACTCTTATAAACTAAGAACAACCTCCCCGCCCCCCAGCCCATCAGTTGAACCTAAGTACTAATACCCAGGACTTCAACCTTCAGTATGTAATTGTGTTTACGGGATCTATAAAAAGACAAGGTAAAATGAAGGCACTAGGTAGGGGTTCCAATAAAACTGGAGTCCATAGAAGAGAAGAAACTTGGACACACAGGCAACCAGGTACAGAGGAGGACCAAGTAAGGACCCCACAAGAATGTAGACAGCAGCTAGACAGAAAGCCCTCAGAGGAAGCCATCACTTTGGCTTCCTAGCCACCCTATGAAAATTCTGACAGCCCTCACACACCTTTCTGAGAATCTCATTGAAAAATGAGTTTTTCATTTATTTTGTTCACCTAAAGACTCAAATGTTAGAGATCATAATTTTGTCTGTGTATGTGTATATATTTACTCTTTGATTTCTATGCTCTGCAATACAATACCATGATTCCAAATTCAATATTTACTGTTTTATCATACCAAGCACTGTATTCATCACCTCAATAAACATTAAGGATTGACAAAATGTGACATCAGTAGCTTATTTAATACCCATGTAGCTCTTCCTCTTTCATCACCAACATTGCTACCTTCATTGCAACTGATGACCCTACACTGATACATCATGATCACCAAAACCAACCAACCAATAAACAAAACAAAAAGATTAGATGATAGCTCAACCTTTAAATGAATCTTGGGAACCAGTGTGTATGTCATCACACTGAGAACACACAATTCAGAAGTATAATTACCGGACTGTAAGTGATATTTATGCATTCACTGACAATATAACTAGCCTACAACTTCTTTACATAAAGCCTGGTCTAGTCTTTCCCAGAACTGCAGATTCAAACTTAATTCTGTACATTGGATAGATAATTTCCCTGGTTTATCAATCATTATGTTGGTCGTTTTATGGAGGAAGAAAGAAGATGGGTCTCAGGTTTTCTAATTTGTGTCGAGTTCTCCTTTACTAAGGTAAAGTGCATAAAACATAAGTCATTTTAATGTGTAAATTCAGTGATATTTAATATATCATGATGTTACACAAACACCACCTTTACTAAATTTCAAATATGTGTTGATATTTGAAGTTAAAATAGTCTTTAGTTTATTTAGCTTAATAGTTTGCAATTTCCTATTAAAATATTGAGATAAAGGCTGCAAGCAATGACCAGTGCTCTTCAGATGCCATTATTATTTGGAAAAGCTGTGCCATAGACACCCTGAAGCTTCTAGAGCATAGAAAAAAGGCAAACCTCCCCTTGCGGTCAGCAGAAAAGCATGCACAGCTGGGCCATGTCCCCAACGAGCTTTTGGGGGGCCATCAGTGAAACCCACCAATTACTGCAGCCTCAGCCTAGTGCAAGGTGCACCACAGCCCTGAGGGAGTGCCTCCAGGGACTCTAGGGAGCCTCTGGGGAGTGGAGATAACCCCACAGACACAAGAGACAAGGGCGGGTATTGTGTGCACAGCTAGGTCCAGGGCCCAGCTGGTTTTTGGACCCACCCATCACTGCAGCCTCAGCCCAGGTATACTGTGAGTGCTGGCCAGTGTTCTCCAGTTGCCATTACTGTTTGAAAAGCTGTGTGCATGGACACTTGGAAGCTTCTAGAGAGTAGAGAAAAGGTAAATCCCCTTAGGGTGAGCTGAAAAGTGTGTGCAGCCAGTGTCAGGAAAACACAATCGTGGGCATGTGGCATAAAGTTTGGGTGAGGAGCTCTGAACCCACAGTGGTGGTAAGACTATCTCGGGAATACCAATGTTAGGACTAAACACCAGACATTGCTTCAGGGCTGGAGCTGAGGCTTCCCTCCCACTCCATCTGTTTCTTGGAGAAACAATGGGAAAGGGATAGTTCTGAAAGCTCACAAGAAGAGGTAACTGGCATCACATAGTGTCTAGAACAAACTCAAATATTATCTATTGCTGGAAAACAGGGTTCCCAAGGTTTCCTTAATCCAAGGAAAGGACTACTCCAACAACAAAGATAGGGACCTCATGAGTCCCTTCTTAAACTGGGTAAATGCAGAGTGAGCAAATTTCAAGTGTCAGCGCCCATAATCTAACCACAACATCAATACCCTTGTGGTGGTTTGGTACAACTGGCCTGACCACCAATTCCATGGAAATCAAGAGGAGCACCCAATAGAGATGCCCAGCAATAGCAAAGCCACAGTGTCACAGCACATAGCACAAATTGAAAGGCAATCTACAGGGAAGGACAAATGCAAACATCCAAACAAGTCCCCAGAAGGACTTACCACAAAAGGAAAATCAACAACTAGAACACAATGACAATGACATGAAAGATCTCCACAACCTATAGGAGAATGAATTTAAAACTACTGTGATAAAAATACTGAAAGAAGTCATAAAGGAAAAAATTGATATGAAGAAAATAATTAATGATCAAAAGAATGAAACTGGGTCCCTAAAGAGGAAAGTGGAAGAAATGCAAGAAATTAAAATATCAATGAGGAGCTAAAATAGATGAAATAGAAGAATGAATCAGGTCTAAAGATATAGAAATAAAAAGAAACAAAACAGAAAAAAGAAAGAAATGCACTGAAAAAAAAAATGAACAGACAATGCAAGAAATATGTGACTCCATGAGAAAAGGGAACATAAGAATTACAGGAATATCAGAAGAAGAGAGAGATATAGCGGCAGAGAAAATATTTGAGGAGATAATTGAAGAGTACATACAGAACATGAAGGAGATGAAAATAGACATATAAGAAGCAAGAAGAACACTTAACTTTCATGATGAAAGGAAAATTACAACAAGACACATAATAATAAAGCTCTCAAGAATCCAAGACAAAGAAAAAAATAAGGAAGTTGATAAGAGGGAAGAAACAGATAACATACAAAGGAAAAACAATCAGACTGACATCAGACTTCCCCAAAGAAACACTACGAGCAAGAAAAAAGTGGAGGGATATATTCAACAAATTCCAAGACAACAAATGTCAACCAAGAATATTTTCCCCTGCAGCAATCTCCTTCCTCTATGAAGAAAAAATAAGGACCTTCTCAAACAAATAAAATCTCAAGGCATTCATTATGACTAAACTGCCATTTCAAAAAATACTACATGAAGCCATGAAACTAGAACAAACAGATATATGAATAAGAACAGATTAAGGCAAGGTATAAATCCACAAAAAGAAACAAAATGGCCAACATATCAATATTAAACCTTAATGTAACTCATCATTAAAAAGACACAGAGTAGCAGGTTGTATTAAAAAACAAAATCCAACCTTTTGCTGTCTAGAAGAAACACATCTAACTACAAAAGACAAACAAAGACTGAAAATAAAATGTTGGAAAACAATCCTACAAGCAAATGGACCCAAAAAGAAGGCAGGAAAAGTTCAAAAACAAAAACAAAAACAAAAACAGTTAAAAAAAGTATAAAGAGGCAAGAGACAAAGATGGTCACTACATTATGATTAGTGAGAGAATGAGAATACTTCAAGAAGATATAACATTCATCAACATATACTCACCAAATGAAGGAGTGCCAAAATATATTAAACAATTATTATCAGCTCTAAAAAATGACATTAAAGAAAATAGGTATATAGCAGATTTCAACACCCCACTTTCAAATATAGACAGATCAATGACACATAAAATAAACAAAGACACCAGTGTCCTAAATAAAGACCTAGACCTAGATTTCATTGGTCTAACAGACAGGGAAATGCAAATCAAAACCACAATAAGATACCACCTTACAGCAATAAGAATGGCACATATTAGGCCCTCCCTGGAGACACAACAGGTTATGATGCAGCACTGCAAGCAAGTTGCAGCAGCTTCGGTGGAAGTTCGATCCCTGGCCCCTGGAGGTGACCCACATGGCGGCAGACCTCTCCTGTCTCACCCGCTGCTCGCCTCAGCAGTGTACTTTATCAGTTGGCCTGTTCTGCTCCCCACTCTGTCCCTGGTGAATCCTCTCATCCACCACACATCTGACCTGTACCCCAGTTCTATGTGAATAAATAAATCTTAAAAAAAAAGAAATGGCACATGTCAAAAAAAACTAGCAACAACAAATGTTGGCAAGGATGTGATAAAAAAGGAACTCTCCCATACTGCTGGTGGGAGTGTAAACTGGTACACCCACTATGGAAAGCTGTATGGAGATTCCTCAGACTCCTAAAAATGGAGCTACTATATGACCCAGCAATTCTACTCCTAGGGATCTGCCCATTGGACATAAAAACATTAATTCAAAAAGATACATGTACCCCTATGTTTATCACGGCCCTACTTACAATAGGTAAATCATGGAAACAACCCAAATGCCCAAAACTAGATGACTAGATCAAGAAGATGTGGTGTGTATACACACACACACATACACACACACACAATGGAATACTAGTCAGCAATCAAAAAAGATAAACACATATCATTTGCAGCAACATGGATGGAGTTTGAAGGGATTACGCTCAATGAAATAAGTCAGAAGGAAAAAGAAAAATCAAATGGTTTCACTTATAAGAAGAATTCAAGAGAACCAAATAAGACAGGGGAGAAAAGTGTATTTGTTATTACAACATGAAACACAACAAAACAATACAAAAGCAAACAGACAATTATAAACTAGAGAGATCCTACAGGGGAGGGAGACAGAGCCCTCAGAAGGAGGAGGATTTGGGGGGGGTGCTATGGTGATGATGGGAATGCGGTGTGAACAATGTCACAAAATGAACAATAATGTAAATAGATATATAAAAAATACATTAAGAAAAAATAAAGTATCGAGATCATATACATCTGGAAATTTGAAGGGTTCTAATAAACTTTGGTTTGGAATTAAAACAGTCACTTAGTATACAAACAGATACATGTTTGTGCTTTGTAAATGAATGATTATAAAATAAGTTAAAGCACGATTATGTACCCAGGTAAAATGCTAATTAGAGAGCTCTGGAGAGGAATCCTGCCTCTCCATTTTAGCTTTTGGAGAAGCATTTGGTTATGTGATATTCCAAAAAACTTATTTAGAACAAAATTTAATTATCTTTAGCTGTAGAAAATTTAATATTGCGGCCAATTTGTATATGAACTTCAGGAAACCCATTATAAAAGTCTACCTCTTTATATTTACAAATTGATAGTGCATTTGAAAAATGGTAAAAATAATGTTAAGATAGGGCCCTTCCTGGTGGCGCAGCGGGTTAAAGCACTGCACTACGAAGCTTAAGCCATGCACTACGATGATGAAGGATTGTCGGGTGGCTCCCAATGTGACCACCCTAAATGACAAAAAAGAACCTCCAGGTCTTTGCCCTAGATTTAAAAAGGGAAGACATTGGGGTCCACAACATCATTCTCCATTACCAACAGTGCTATGGAAAGATCTTTTAACTAATAAATGGATGGGACCAGATGTATTAATAACCTCGGGACGAGGATATGCTTGTATTTTTCTGCAGGATGCTGACACCCCCATCTGGATCCCTGACAGGCTCATCAGGCACTCATCAGACCCAAAGACGTCGCCACCGAAATTGGAAACGGAAACAGACGGCGGTAGCTCGCCTAACCAAGCGGTTTCGTCGGATGCGCCTTGAGCCACGTCGTAAGAACATCACTTGCACAATGTTAAAAACTTTTATACAGGAAGCCAAGTTCTTATTACTTGGTCAGGGAAAGCCCCTGACCCCATTAATATGCTTCTTGAAAGAAAACCAAAAGCCAGTGTCTCTAGTCCAATTGC
>NW_004567137.1:1492633-1521546 GCF_000260355.1 Condylura cristata
AAAAAAAATAATGTTAAGATAAATACCACTCATAGAGTTAAGTAAAGAGCATGCAAATATATATTTTGTAGATAAGTGTATTTTGTAGATAGATCTCCTATACCAAAAACGTAGTGGACAAATGTATCACAAATTAAAGTTCTTTCTGCACATAGAATAATTTAATAAATGAGATTACGAAATTCTTTGACAATAGTTCTAGAAGTTCCCAGACTATTTGTTGGGGAGAGTGGCTTTTACAGATGGACAATAGAAAGAGAGGGAAGGGTGGGTGGAAGGGTGGGTGGATGCATAGTGTTCTGTTGATACACGGATCAACAGAAATGTAGGAAGACAGACAGAGTTCACTGAGTAATGCATGTGATCGCAGGAAAATATAAGTGATTTGAAGAGAGATAAGATTCCCTCAAATAAGCATCTCCTCCCTATAAGTCCTTGGGACTGAAAACAGTTTCTTCAAAGTTAACCTGTTGGGTGGTTGCACCAGCTCTTTACTTATTAATTACTCTCCAAGAGCCTGGGTTAGGAGGCCACATGTGAGTGGGTAATTTAGGTGGAGGAATTTGCTCCTGGTCAAGGATGAGGGATGAAGACTTCTTTAGGAAAGGATAATATGGGGGCTGGTTTCTACACAGCATGAGGGCAGTGAAATTCCTCTCAAAAGAAGCAGAGGATTGCTAAAGGGCATTTTGAAGCTCTGCATATCTTTATGATCTAGTCTAAAGTGGGTCTGAAGACTCATTTTTAACAGAACACCTTAGTCATTCTTCTGCAAAACATTTTGGGTGTAGTGAGCAACATTTCCTGTACTACAAAGCATTTTTTTTTTTAAGATCAAATAAGTGATATACACAGCTTCATTTGTATATTCTCTTGTTTCACCAACAATGAATTGCCTTTAGGTTAGCCACACACAACTTCTGCTAGTAATACTGAGCCTTTGAAAGAAATTTTTATGTTTCCATAGAAGTTGGCTTATTTTAGCTTTTCTTGACTAATCTTGCAAATCTGAGGGGAATAAAAGTTCCAGTATGAGATAACACCAATATCTTTGATGTAGTACACCTCAGCCCTTTACTCAGTAAGCTGGGATGGTTTTCCCTTGGCCTTAGCAGAATTAAACATTTTTATAGTTAGTGTCTCCCTTTGCCTACAATTTTGCTTTCCATGGGTTCAGTTACCTGTAGTCAGATGTGGTCTAAAAATAACTTACAAGTTATATTTTGAGAAAGAGATCAGCTTCATACAACTTTTATTAAAAAGTATATCGTTTTAAATTCTATTTTATTATTAGCTATTGTGGCTAGTCTTTGATTCCTAAATTCAACTATCATAGGTATGAGTATATAGGACAGAACTCAGCAAATACAGTGTTCAGTACTATTACATCTTCAGGCATTCCTTGGGGTTGTATTTCCTGCAGATTACAGGAACTGCTGTATATAGAACATGAGCCATTTCATTCCAGCAATGACACTCTGTTGCTGCAAACCTCTGTGCCTACCCGAGACAATAGTTATGACGCAGTCACTGATTCAGATGACAGATTACATAATTGGAGGAGACAGGGGCCAGGCTGGGTCAGGTCACTCTGGACCTCCAATTTCCACATATCAGGAAAAGTTCCTGGACTGAGGCAGTGCAAGCTGGACAGCTGTGAGTGGCGTGAGAAGATGAGAAGGCAGGCATGCCATACACTGCCATCAGGAAGCCTGAGGGGTGCTGGGAATCGGACAGGCCTGGGTATGAATACCAACTGCAGGAGGTGTGGATGACCTGTATGCTTCAATATGCATCCTTTATGTGGGCATTACACTTGGCTCAAAGCTCCATGGTGAGGATCTGAGGTAGTGCTGGCAAATCTTGGCACAGGGTGAAGCAGCTGCAGGTGGTCATGAGGGCATGTGGATCTCTAACTTCCTCATGTAGCGCCTCATGTAGAGAGAAGCATAACACATGTGGGTCTCCCCCCTCTCCCTTTCCCCATTATACATCTTAGCTACTTCCTGAATGTGGTCTCTGGAATCGGATGCAATAAAGCTAAGATACTGTCAAGGGGTGAACTCTGTTTCCTCCCTTTCCAAGTTCATTTGTGGAAATCTAACTACCAGTACCTCAGAACATAACCTTATTTGGAGATCATTCTCTCAAGAGGTGATTAAATTAAAATGAGGGTTTCAAGGTGGATCCTAATCTAATGAATGGTGTTCTTACAGGAAAATGTAATTTAGAAAACAGATGTATGTGTGTGTGTGCATGCATGTGTGTGTGTGTGTGTGTGTGGGCAGTCATCTTCAAGTTAAGATAAAGCTTCAGAGCAAACCACATCCACAGACACCTTGACCATCACTTATAGCTTTCAGAACTGGGAAAAACAAGTTTGTGTTTAAGCCTTTCAGTCTGTTTTGTTTTTACTTTTTAAAAGAGTCACCAGAGAAAGAGTAGGGAGCCTAACAGGCAGATTCACTAAAACACACTGCTGAGGAGAGTAGCAGGTGAGACAGGAGAGGTCTGCTGTGCTATGTGGTCACCTCCCTGGCCTGGGATCAAACTCTGGCCACAGTGGTGACAGCACTAAGACTTAACCCCTCAGCCACCATAACCCTCTATGTTATGGTAGTCCTAGCAAACTAATATTGAGGGAATACATTTCTGAACATGTGCACTTGGGGATATGCACACACATCCCTGCAAACAAACAAAAAAAATTGGAATGAAGGAAGAAGGGAAAATTCCCCAGTGTCACTGGCAGTATTCCATCCCCCAAAATCAAATGCTGAATTACTTATCCCCAATCCCTCAGGATGTGAGCATACTTGGAATTAACATCTTTGCAAGATTTACTTAAGTTAAAATCAGGTCATTAGAGTGGGCCTTAATTTTTAATTACTGATCTTATGAAATGAGGAAGTTTGTATACACACCAAAGGGAGAAAATGTAAAAGAAAGACAGAAGACAGCTGTCTACAAGGAGTGAAGACCAAACAGATAATTCCCTCATTGTCTCAGAAAGAACCAATTCTATCTACAACTTAATATCTGACAACTATCCCTTGGATGTAAGACACTTCGTTGTTTCACCCTACTTGGAACAGTACAGACCATGCAGAAAGAATATCAACAAGGACTTGATGGTCTTAAATGAGAAATGAAATGATTTTATTAGATATTTACAGAGAATTCAGACCCAAAATGACAGGCTACATATTCTTCCCAAGTACAAATGGACTATTCTCAAGAATGGACCATATGCTGGGTCACAAAACAAGCCTCAGTAAGTTTATGAGGATTGAAATAATGTCAAGCATCTCCTCAGATCACAATGGTATGAAACTAGAAACCAGTCAAAGAAGAGAGAAAACCACAAACATGGAGAAGAACCAATATGTTACTGGACAGCTACTGGGTTAATGAGGAATCAAAGGTGGAAGAGGATACAAATGAAAATGAAACATGATTTATGAGAACCCATGGGGTGGAACAAAAGCAGTACTACTAGCAGTCTGTAACACAGTCCTACCGCAGGAGAAAAGAAGGAAACACAAAAACTCTAAGCATTCACACTAAGATACCACAAAAAGAAAAAAAAAAAAACAACATAAATCATAAAATAAAAGTTACACAGAAAGAAAGATTAAGTACAAAAAGATCAATGAAACCAAGTGCTGATCTTTGAAGAGATTAATAAAATAGACAAACCTTTAGCAGGCTCACAGAAGAGAGAAAGCACAAATAAATTATCAGAAATGATAGATTATAATCCAAACTAGAAAGAGAAAAAAAGGAACTTAAGAAAGTACTAGGAAGACTTATATGCCAACAAATTGGACAATAAAAATATCAACAAATTCTTAGAAACATACATCTTTCCAAGACTGAACCAGAAAGAAACAAAATCTGAACATATCGATTACAGATAAAAAACTAAAAGAATAATCACAAGCTTCCTCAAACAAAAGTCAAGGACCAAATGGCTTCACTAGTGATCTGTAACAAAACTGAATCAAACGTTCAGAGAATTAATATCTACATTCCTCAAAGTCTTCCAAAGAACTGTAAAGGCAGGGAAACTTGCAAACACAATGTTTTATGAAGCCGCAACCAACTAGTGAAAAGTTAAAAGCTTTTCCTCTAAATGGGGGCAAGTTCAGAAGACCAAACTCACCACTGTTATTCAATCTGGTATTGGAGGCCCTTCATGAACAATTAGACAAAAATGGGGATATAAATGTGTCTAAAAAGGAAAGAAAAAAGTAAAATTATCATTATTTGCAGATGACATGGCAATAGATAGAGAAGTCTCTAGTAAAAAGCTTTTAGAAATAATAAATGAACACAGCAACAGGCTACAAAATTAATAAAAAAAATCTCTGTTGCATTTCTGTATGCAAATAATGAACTAACAGACAACGAAAAGAGAAAAACAATCCCATTTACAATTGCATCAAAAAGAATTAAATACTGTGGAATAAGTTTAGCCAAAGGAATGAAAGACCTGTACAGTGAAACCTGTATTTCTCAAAGACATGAAAGATATAAAGAAATGGAAATATACCCAGTGTGAATGAAATAAATAATTGAAATGTCTATATTGCCAAATGCAATATCCATATTAAATGCAGTTCTTACCAAAATATTAAAGGCATTCTTTATAAAACAGAACAAAAAATCATGAAGCAAAAGCACTCCTTATATAAAACAGAAATGGAGGGATTACACTCCCCAACTTCAATCTATATTATAAAGCAATAGTAGTAAAAGAAACCTAGCTTTGCGGTAAAAATAGACAGAAACAACTGGAATAGAATTGAGAGTGCAAAATTAAAACCAAATGAGTGTGGACAGCTAATTTATCACAAACTAGTCAAAAGTATACAACGGTGCACGGAAAGTCTCTTCAATGAACAGCACTGTGAAAAATCATCTGTCACGTGCAAAAGAATGAAACTAACCACTATCTAGCACCGTACATACAAGTTAATCCAAAACTGGTGATGGCTTAGGGGTTAGGTATCAGCGGTACCACACTACAGCCTGAGTTTGATGCCCAGCCATGGATCATGGCACAGCAGAACTCTCCTGTCTCACTTGCTGCTCCCCTCAATAGTGTATTTCATTGATCTTCCTGTTCTGTTCCCCACTCTCTCTGGTGAATTTTTCTACCTCTGCACTTCTGTCTTAGACACCAGCTCTTTGACACAAAAATAAAGAAAACTAAACAAAAAAATCAAGTTATAAAAAAAAATTCAAAATAAACTTGGATGTAAAACCTGAAATCATAAAATACATGAAAGAAAACATAGGTGATAAACTCTTTGACATTGGCTTTAGAGATATGTTTGAGGATTTGACTCCAACTGTAATGGAAACAACAGCAAAAATGAACAAATAGGACCACGGGAGCCTGAAAAATTTCTTCACAGTGAAAGAAAGCGCCATTAAAATGAACAAGCAACCTACTGATCGGGAGAAGATAATTGCACCATCAAAACATTTGACAAGGTGGTGGTTTCCAAAATATATAAAGAACTCATAAACAACAACAAAACCTGATTAAAACATGGTCAAAAACCTGAACAGACACTTCTGAAAAGATAACACACCGATGGCCACACACACATGAACAGGGGCTTATTATCACTTATTACTGGGGACTTGCAAATCAAAACAACATGGCACTATCCCATCACATCCAAGAATGGCCATTATATGAAAGACAAGGAACAGCAAGCATTGGAGAGGTAGAGATGGGAGCCCTTGCACATGCATGGTGGTGCAGACATTATGAACAGTATTATGGAGATTCCTCAAAAACTTAAAGGACAATATTTGATTCCTCTTTCAGGTGTAATCCACATAAATCTCTCATCACCACCTCACCTGTGAACCATCACCATAATCCCTGTGCTCTTCCCTCCCATTTTGACCCTCTCCACTAGCCTTCCCTCCTGTATGTCTAAGATCTACAGTTTGTCTGCACTTTTCATTTTTTTAAAAGACAAATTTAGCAGGAAAATTATAGGTAAGAGTCATACAGCAGGGGAAAGGGAGAAAGGGCATCAAAACAAGGGTGGGAAGAGCACAAGGGATTCTGGTGATGGTTCATAGATGATGTGGTGGTGTGAGATTTTTGGGGACTTATTCATCTATTGCAGAAAAATGAGTAACAATGTAAGAATAAGTAAAAAAAAGTTAAAAAATAAATCACATACACATAAACACCTAAAACTAGAAATTCCTAGTTATCTCACTTATGGACATTTACCCTCCAAATGCAAAAACATCCATTTGAAGAGACACATGTATTCTTTACAGCATGCAAGACCTGGAAACATCCTTAGTAATGATTAACAGAGGAATGAATAAAAATATATATATATGGTATACACAAACAATGAAATGGAATATTATTCAGCTATAGAAATAGATGAAATCCTGCTATTTTCAAGTAGATGGAATTATTCTCAGTGAATAAGCCAGATGGAGAAAGACAAACACCATATGATTTCATGCATGTGTGTTGTATAGAGAAAACAAACAGGAAAATGAACTAAAGAAAACAACAACTATTGGGTTATAAAACTAGCAGTTACTAGAAAGGAAGGAAATGGGGTGAGTAAATCAAGTGCAAGGGATCTGGGGTACAGTACAGGACAGAATTGCACCTTTAGTGGTGAACATAATGTAGCACCACACACACTTGTTGAAGTAATCTAGTCTGTAGTACCTTGTTACAACAGCCCTGATGAATTCGTTCCATGAAATAAAGTCTACAAATTCACTAGTCATATAAACCAGGCCATATGTTGTCAGCAAAGAAAGGTAACTTTCTAATAAGACATCTAGCACAGAGTTTCCTAGTTCATGTATTTTCTATTCCAAGAGGCAGTATCAAGAGCCTGGCCTTTCCATGCTAGAGAAACAAAGCTTCCCCTGCCTTTCATTCTAAGAAATACATTAATTTTATTGGCATTTAAAGAAAGCCACTTAATGTAAGTGGCATATAAGAACATAAAAGAGTGGCAGTACAAGAAATCAATTTTATTGAGAATTCCTTGCTATTTTTATTGTGGTAATTGTTGTAACAGAATTGCATCTATTTAAATCACTGTTTCTGAAAGCCATTAATTTTATACTGACCACCAGATGAAAATAACTGTTTTAGCCTCCACTTAGTGAACTGTAAGTGATGTGTCTTTTAGGGGAGGCTGTTTACTACATTTGAAATTTGGAGGCAAGGTATAGAGTATCCACTGATTCTGTACTGGCATACAGTTCATTCATAGATAAAGCACAGATAAATTCAAAATTTCTCCCAACATTTTCCATGGTTCTGGGTCATAAGGCAATCTATTTCTGAACAGAAAGAAACGGAATTTTTTAGGCTTACAGTTTCTCTTTAATTATAAAGTTAAGGACTGCGAGTAGTCCTTGGGAAAATTAGCAAAGGATCTACAAAATGAGGATTATGATTCCTTCTAAAGAGCATCTGTTCTTGGTTTGTCAAGTAGTCCCTCCTGAAGCAAACCTCCATGAGATTCTTTACATGCCTTTGACTGTCTAAGTCATGTTTAACTATATGAACAGAACCACAGCTACCATTCTGCAAGAGCGCTCATGCATATGTGCACACACACACACATACATAAAGTACACAACAGAATCTTTACATGCACATCATATTCTTCCATCTGTCATCACGAGCTAAGAACCATCTTTAAATATGCTCTTGCATCTTTCTAAGTTAAATTATTATTTATAATTGAATTACTTTCAATTGTTTCATTATGAGTATGTTCTTTAGAAAGGATCTTTGGCAGCAACTAGACACACACCAAATCAGCACCTTCAGGGGTGCTCCCTCAGCAAACACAGCTGACCAGGACTATCACGAGGGCAACATGACACTTGTGAACAGTAAAAGGTCTTCCATATGCCCTCACAGCATCATTGTGTGTCTCAGAAATTCCTATAAATGAGGTTAGTGTTCAAATAACTGCACTCTCTTCTTTTACAAAGCAAGAGGCTAAGTCCAGCAACTCCTATCCCTCGCTGGCTTCCTGCTAGGAGACACTACACAGCAGTGGCTGCCCTAACACCTGTGTTGACGCCTCAGGGACACATTCTCGGTGGCTCCTCCTCGCCATCTTTTTGGGATCCTGACCATTTGTATTTCTCTCTATGGACATGCACATTTATCCTGACTGCAGCTTTTGTTTTTGATCACTATTTCTCTAAGAACTTCATATCAGTAATGAATAACAAATTTTCCCTAAAGCTTTTGCTTCCATCATGAGATTTCACAGTTGGTACTGTGTTATCATTTCCAGTCTCTACTCAAAGCAGCAAGTGGTTTTCACATATTGTGCTAAGCAACATTCTTACTGGGTACTGTGTTATCATTTCCAGTCTCTGGTCAAAGCAGCAAGTGGTTTTCACATATTGTGCTAAGTAACATTCTTACTGGGTAAGGTAAAATTTCAAAACACAGAAGAGTCACTCTATAAAGTATACTACTAAGTATCAGAATAATCCACAGACTCTTTTTTGATTGTATGGTTTATGGCAACTCGCTAATAGAAAGTGTAAGTGAAACTCTCGGAGAAGTTCAACGGCAGAAGAAAAGTGATCCAGATGACAGGAATAGATGATTAGTAGATATAAAACAAGGGTATGGGAGAGGGCTGTTAAATGGATGTGTATATCCAGTCTGGGAATTAAAGAGAAAAGGATAAAAGTAAAGTAAGTGGAACTGAGATTCTAGAGAAGGTCAGAGGAAGTAAAATTGATAGAAAAAAATGAGATCTCAGTTCTGAACCCAGGTGGGTTATCTTGACCCCTAAAAAGGAGGAAAAGAGACACTGGCGCATAGGGAGATTTGAAAGTTGGAGCTTCAGAAAGATCTTTAGTTACTTCTCTATTTTTTTTAAAGGAGTATGAGGCAAGACCACATTTTGTCAGTTAGAGATAGAAGTAAAGGAAGGAGCTCCCAGAAAGAGGTAAATATTTGAAACTACTACTCTTGACAGGAAAGAGAACAGACCAGAAACCAGTAAACAAACTGAGGGCAGGTACAGGCCAACTGAAGGGAGGGACAGGTCTGTACTGTTACTGTGGCACACAAATATTTACCTGGCTTTCTCCAACAGCTGACTGAGGGCCTGCGGTTGGAGCAAGGAACAGGAATTGTTGGCAAGATCTAAAGTTGGGGGGCATGAGCAATGGAACAACAGACTTAGGGAGAAATAAATGGCCAAGGAAGGGGATAGAGGGAGCTGACAAAAGAGCAGTTTAAGGGCGCTCGCAGACTGTGAGAAAGTGTGTGTGTGTGATTTGGCCCCAAAGGAGTCAGATAACAGGAGGTCTTGCTGAGTGGAATGGGAGCTTTGGGGAGGAGACAGTGAGAGCACAGGAAAGGAAGGATGTCATGGTCCAAGTGTGAGCATACAGAGATTTCAAAAGGGGCAGCTACAGCAAGTCGGAGGCCCAAAGACTGATTTTGAAAACTGCTTTCTAAAAATGGGAATTAATAAAAATATATTTTTTTTAATGCATACAGAATTGGGGTACAGGCCAGAGGTACAAGAGAGGTAAGATGATTCACCAGAGACAGAGTGGGGAGCAGAACAGGCAGATCAGCCAAGTACACTGTTGAGGGGAGCAGTGGCTGGTCAGGAGAGGTCTACTGCACCACATGGGTCACCTCTGGGCTGGGGATCGAAATCACACTAAATCAGCTGGGGCTCATTTGCAATGCTGCATTGTCACCCATTGTGCCACTAGGGAGGACCCAAGATGGGAATCTTTAGTGCTTGAAATGGAAGCTGGTGAAGTCCAGGCACCACCGTGTCCCATCACATGGACCATGTGCTGAAGGGCACTCAGAAAGCAATAGACAAAGATAGCCCACATTTGACAAGTATCAGAGAATAAACTGGAGATGAAAGGTGATAGCAATAAGGCTTAACAGTGGTTGCCAAAGGGGAGAAACTTTCTGAGGGTAGAGGACAGAAATATACACCAGCAACACGAAGAGTCGGAGGGCATGTCACCTACCCCCCCCCCCCCAGGGTTATTCTGAGGCTCACAGGAAAGACACCAAAAAGCTCTCAAAGAACACTAATGATCATTTCAACAGGAAGGATTACTACTATCACTGTGCACAGATCACGTACTCACTCTCTCACAATCATCACTCATCAGCTTTCAACACCTGTTATTATTAACATGTGCAATTCTTATAATAGCTTCCACTGTATTTGAATAGTTCCTAAAATATTTCATGTGCACATTCCAGTATTTTCACTTGACAACCCGGGGGTGGTGGGACCATGTAGATGCTACTACATCCTTTGACATGAAACCAAGCAACAGGTATCAGAATTGCTGGAGCCAAAAATACCAGCGACAGAGCTTATCCTTACATTTTGATAAAAGAAACTGAAGTCTTCCAATTCCTAGAAGTAACAAGGGAAAACAAGCCTTGCAGCAGGTGCTCATTTGCTTCCTGCTTTTCCTATAAGACAACACCTGGCAGAGCCCCCAGTCTGTTCTGGGTGTCTTCCGTGACTATCACATAGTAGTGTTGTGGGAGCTCCAAGGTACTCAATTTGCAAGGAAACTCTACCTCAACAGCCCATTTACTCTTGGAGGTTTCACATGTTCACATGGATACAATCATTTTCAGAACTATCCCTTGGTAGTAAAAGAAATGATTCTGCCCCTGAGCAATTAACTGCCCATCAAGAATGAATATATAATCAGCACTGGCTTTCAGAAAAGATGCTGTAGCTCTTAATACAAACATGTTTCAATACAAAAGGCATTCTTTAGATTTGCTCTCTAAACAGATTTTTGAGTTGGCTCCACTGAAGTCTAGTTATGACTAGATTTTTATGTGAATGCCTGCCTAGTGCCTCTATTTTAAATCATGGGCCTCTGTTTTCTTATCTGTAACACATGTAATACCCAGGGGTGAGGTGATCCAGTGTCCATGATGTGCCTCACACAAGACCTTGACTTGTTAAACCTTCAGGAAGTCAGAAGGGTGGCTCTGGCCCACCTGACACATTACCCTACACTTGTACCTTAAGGTATTTGTTCCCGCTGTGGGGACAGTGCTGAGCCAACACCTAGAAGAAACACACCACAGCAACTTAGAGACTGACCCTACAGCTCAACTTAAGAGAGGTTTTCAAACAAATTGCTGAAATAGTGATGCAGGACTCTCCATGGTAGTGCAGCGGGTTAAAGTGCAGCACTATGAAGCCGCCCACAGCCACTGCAGCACCAGTTCAATCCCCAGTCCAGAGGTGACCCACATGGCGCAACAGACCTCTCCTGATCTGCCTGCTGCTCCCCTCAGCAGTGTACTTCCTAGATCTGCCTGTTCTGGTCCTTATTCTGTCTCTGGTGGGTCTCACCACCCCTGCACCTCTAGCCTCTACCCAGGTTCTGTATGCTTAAATAAATGAGGAAACCTTTAAAGAAAAGTGATGCAGCTAGGGAAGGCTTTCTTTAAACAAGACACAGAGTTCAATACAAAGAGGAGATGTGGTGAATGTACCAGCATTAATAGCAAGATGTCCTTTTCCTCAAAACACAGCAAAAGGCAAGTCAAATGACAAATTACAAACCAATATGTGCTACCAGCCCAACAAGGTGAGTGGTTCACGCATGGCAACGAACCATGGTCACCACCAGTGAACTGTCTGCAAGGAGCTGCAGTCAGCGCTGCTAACTTTGGAAAGTGTGTTCTCAGCTTTTTCTCTTTTCTGTGCCTTCTCTAACATCCCTTTTCACCTTGATTCATGCACAACTGATCTACATTTCACAAACACACTGACACTTGTCAGAGCCATACAAGCTAAGTCTGGCTTGTCTGCAACTTCAAACCAGTTCGTGGCTTCAAGCCAGGCTGTTCCCATCCCCAGGTCCCCTCATCTGGGTCTCCACTCAGGTGCATTCTTAAGTAATCCCTTTCATCCTGCCCGTGGGACCACTGTGGGCTTTGGAGGGTGGTGGCCAGTACCATGTCCACACTGCACCAGGTGGGAGAAGCTAATTAGGTGACGGCTGGAGAGGACAGAAGAGGAAGAAGCAAATGGAAAAGTGTAGAAATCAATAAACATTGAAACACATGAACACTGAAAAAAAGTAAAAATGGTGGTGGGAGAAGACTCGGCTGAAGTTTACAGGTGAAATGTCTAATCGAGACCTCTGCTGATGCATGTGAGCCCGGAAAGCGGGCCTGGACAGACATACTATGCAATACCAAATTGTTCTGTCAAATTAAACTTGGTGTAAACCAAACAGCCTCAGGGGTAAAGAAAAGATTCTATGGCACTGTGGACCATATACAGCATTGTCTTTAGCAAGTGACACACAAAGTGACATTTACTTCTCAGGACAACCACTTAGCGACTGTCTACAACTCCAAGGAACCATGTGGAGTTGCCAACAGCCAACCACTCTGACCCACTCTGGCAACTGTGGGTGGCTCAGCCTGCATTTTACTATACAACCAAGAGGCAAAGACTGGAAACTCCAACAAAGTGTAAAGCCTGGGTCCAGGCTCTTTGGCTCTGTTTCTATGGTTGTTATTAACTACTGAGATATAGTGCCTGTCTACAACATGGAGCTAAAATGACAGAAACAGCTTCTTTCACTCTAAAAATCCTACTAGTGAATCTGGCTTTATCATTCTCATCTCCATAAACGAATGTCTTTTTGACTTGTCTATTTCTTCTCAAATGATATCACTGCTCACCCAGTCACTCAGGTGGAAATCTCAGAATCAAATTTGATTGATTTTCTCACTTCTCTACCACTAGAATGCAAATATTTTAAAGTCTATCTCAACAGGGCCTGTAGGATCTAAGACATGAGAGCTGAATGGGATTTCAGAGATAACCTCATCTTTTCTTTAAAGCATACCTGTCCTGAGTCTGTCCTCCTGAGTTCTGATCTGCTCTTCTTTCTCTACATATGTCCTCATCACGCTACTGCTATCGATAATACCGTTTTGCTTTTCCAGAGCTTCAGGACTAGTTAAAACCCAGGCAGTTGACATTAGATTGACTCATGGAACAGAGTAAGTACTGGTCACTCACCTAAATGGTTTACATGTAAGAAACTACGGAACTCTAAGAATAGTAAATCTGGCATTTACTATTCTTAGCCCCATTTTACAAATAGGAAACTACAGCATGGAGAGGTGATCTCAGGTCACATTGCATGTCAGCTAGCTTCAGAAGTCAAGACCTAATCACCCCATCAAACCTACCCTTTCCTTTAAGGGGAGGACACCTGCCATGTGTTACCCTCCCCTGGAAAAAGGTTTGGGGAAGCCGTTTCAAATTATCCCTTACTTTGGGTTGAACTGAAATAAAATTCTTAGGACCCCCATTTAATACTACATTCTGTGTAAGAAACTCTTAACTGTTATGTTTGCTCCACTCAAATGCAAAAACCTTAGAGACAGTGATTGTGTTTTACTATTTTTAATATTCAGAGGGTCTACAACAACAAATTAACTTACTGAATGAGACGAAAGATTTGAAAATCATATTAACTATGAGTGTTTCATACAAAAAACATTAATTAAAATGACTCTTAAGATTTATTAGTCAAAACCCCAAATGATTTGATTAAAATGTGGGCAGGTGATCTGAGCAGACTTTTTTCCAAAGAAAACATGTGAATGATCACAAGTATCTGAAAAGATGCTCACCATTACTCTACATTAGAGGAATGCAAATCAAAACTACAATGACTATTACATTTCACCTTCTAGTAAAAGAATTGCTTTTACTAGAAAATAACAAGTGTTGGTAAAAGAATAAAGAAAAGGTTACCCCAGCACATTGTTAATAGAAGTGTAGGTGCTATAACCACTAAGGAAAACAACTTAGAGAGTCCTCAAATAATGGAAAATGAAACTACCATATGATCTATCAATTCCACATCTGGGTAGGTGAAGATAATACTAATTCACAAAGACTATATACCCCTAAGTTCCATGCAGTCAAGATATGGAAACAATCTAAGTGACTACTGATGGATGAATGAAGAAAATGCGGCAAGCATGCATGGATATATGCACATGCATATGTATGCATGCATATAGGAGTGGAGTATTACTCAACCATAAGAATGAAAATTTTTCATTTGAAGTAAGACACATGAACTTTAAAGGTATTATGCTAAAAGAATGAGAAAGACAAATACTGTATGATCTCATTTACATGTGAACTCTAAAAAAAAAGTAGCTCTCAAATACAGTAAGCAGATTGGTGGTAAACAGAGGCAGGGTATCTGAGCTGGGAAATATAAGTAAAGGGAGTAAAAGGTACAAACCTCTATTGATAACAAACATCACCATACGCAGGATATGTGTACAACATGAAGATTATTCAGTTAATAATACTGAAGCAAACGTGCAGAAATTGCTGAGAATAAATCTTACAAGTTTTCATTACAAGAAAAACATTCTGTTACTAGTATGATGATGGATGTTAGCTAGACTTATTGCAGTTAGTGTTTTGCAATATATACAAATAGCATAAAATTATCTACACCTGAAACTAATCTAATCTTATGTCAATTACACCTCAATTAAAAAAAATACAGGATCTGACACAATACTTGACAGTACCACCAAGTGTGTTTGTTGAACGAGTACATGAAAGAAAGAATGAAAATGAAGGCTGACTTAACTAATCTTCTTACCTTTATTTTTTTAAGATTTATTTATTCATACAGAACTGGGGTACAGGCCAGAGATGCGGAGGGTGAGAGGATTCACCAGAGACAGAGTGGGGTACAGAACAGGCAGATCGACAAAGTACACTGCTGAGGAGAGCAGCGGGCAGGTCAGGAAAGGTCTGCCTCGCCATGTGGATCTCCTCCAAGGCAAGCGGGGATCGAACTCATGCAGAAGTGGCTTAAGCTTCTTTGTGCTGTGCTTTAACCCACTGTGCCACCAGAGAGGGCCCACCTTTAATTTTTAATTGTTCCAACATCCTGCTATCTTGAAGTGAGTTGGGGAAATTAGTGAAACAGTCTGTGTGTAAGGAAACACACAGGGAACCCATCATGTATCTTTTTTCTTAACAACCAAGAATATGCCTTTGGGGCACAACAATTATTTGTACCCCAAAATTTCACGTAAGTACCACGTGCTAATAACTTGTGGCACTGGAGCTCCATTCCCCAAATTTTTGGTCATGAACTTACTGCATTATCAGCACAATAATTTTCTTCATGCATAGTAATCATTTGCTTGTTTTCAATTTTATACATCAGCTTTTTGATTGTGAAATAATTTGTTTTTCACTTAATCCAAGAGACCAGTAATAAGATTTCTGCAAGCATTTTAAATAAGTATTTTTACCCTATCATTGACCTAAAACATTCAGTCATAATGTAAATCAGAATTCTTTAAAGGGAGATAGGAATGAAATTATTTTATGCTTAGCTGTTGTGTTAGTTCAAACCAAGGAGCCCTGATTTCCACTGTGTCCCTAATCTAAAATTATACCAACAATTCTAGTCAGTGGTGCTGAGATAGCAGGAAATTCATATGGAGATTTTTTACTTCTCAAAATATATAAAAATTAATTCGGGATGGACAGAAGACCTTGATATGGCAGGCAAAACAAGAAAGTCTTTAGAAGAGAACATGTATCTCTCTGATATGTGAATACACAAAAAGCACTAATTATAGAAAAATAATGTCTACACTGAACTTCATTTAAGTTAAGAATCTGTGTTCATCAAAATAAGAAGAGTGAAACTGAAGCCACAGATTGGGAGAGGACATTCACAATAAAACAAAGAGAAAAACTGTATCCAGGATCTGTAAGTACATGGACAAACCATTACAGAAAGGAGAATCAAACAATGGACAACTGAATAAAGCTTAGGAAACTTCTCAAGAGAAGATACTTTGAAAAGTTGTTCAATCTCACCCATCATCAGAGAAATATAAATAAAACCACTGTGTCATAAAACTATTCTACCAAATCGCTAAAATGGGAAGAGCAGGAAAACAAAGTTCTGATGAGGATGAGGAACAAAAACAAGGGAATCTCTTGACTACCACTTTAGAGAGAATAAATAGAGCCATCATTTTGGGAAACTCTTTGGCAGGTTTCACTAAAGCTCACTGTATAAATTCCATATGGAGATGTACCCAACAGAAATGTGTAGTACTTTCAACAAAGACATTACATTGTAAAATGTTTTTGGTAGCAACATTCCTAAGATCTCCATGTAGAAATCACTTTTCATCAATATTCAAATAGATAAGTTAAATGTAGTATATTCCAAGCAACAAAAAACAATAACCTACAAATTCACACAGATTGTATAAATCTCACAAACACCACATAGAGTGAAGAAGTCATATATGAAGGAATGCAAACTAGATAATCTCATTAACATAAACTCCAAAAATTGGGATAGCCGATCTTTCTTTGAATCTAGCTAATCTATGATTCAGAAGTCAGGATGATTACTTTTGGGGAACTAGGTAGTAAGTGGATGAAAGCATGATTAGAGTTTTGGGGGTACCTTTTTTTTTAAACTGGAAGCTGGAATCTAAGAAACGCTTCAGTGTGTTCAACTTACTACAGTAAAGACATATTTGTTTTTCCAATGTAAGTTATATCTCATAAAATCACATGGAGAAGAAACTCTTGGGGGAGGCAATAGCCTTTACTAATGTTTATTGTTATTACTTTTTAAAGATTTATTTATGTGTGCATACAAAACTGGGTACAGGCCAGAGATGCAGGGGCAGTGAGAGGATTCACCAGAGATAGAGTGGGGAGCAGAACAGGCCAACTGATAAAATACACTGCTGAGGGGAGCAGCGGGCGGTTAAGGAGAGGTCCGTCACTCCATGTGGGTCACCTGTGGGGCGGGCAGGGATCAAACTCATGCTGAAGTGACTTTAGCTTCTTAGTGCTGTGCTTTAATCGGCTGAGCCACCAGGGAGAGCCCTGCTAATGTTTATTATTAACCCCTATCTAAAATGCATTTAGGGTATTATTTTTTAGAACACAGGAAGTGCTTTGTAGATACAGTTTTGTGACCATATTCCACTGTGCTAAAGCAGTCAAGTATTAGTGTTCTGGGTGTTATAGGTTGAATTTTGTCTCATTCACCTCCAGTGTGTGAGTCTGAATCTCAGCATCTCAGAATGTGAACCTGTTTGGAAATAGTTGTCAGGATGTAACTAAGATGAGGTCAGACCAGAGCAGGATGAGTCCTGATCCAACATGACTTTTGTCCTTATAAAAAGAGGAAACAGGGACAGAGATACAGAGCTGCACAGAAGGTAGATGATTTAAAAACGACCATCTAAAACCAAGAAGAGAGGTCTGGAACAGTGCCCTTCCTTGGAAGGAACCAACCTTGTCAACTCCTTGAAGTTGGGTTTTCAGCCTCCAGAGATGTGAGACAGTAGAGCTCTGTGGTTTAAGCCAGTCAGTTTGTGGTACGTTATTACAGCAGCCCAAGCAAACAACACACCATGGAAAGTCCAAAGGCTAAGTGGCCTGCCTTGGGACATCCAGCCAGTGAGAAGGAGGAAAGTGAAAGCTCTCTCCCTAGAGACACCCACCTCCATGCTGCACTAAATTAGGACCCTACGTGCAAGGGCTCCTCTAGGGAGTGGGGAGCCATGGATGAGTCATGCAGGGAACTGACTTGATGGATCCTTCTTCTGCTCTGTAATGACTCTGTGGTCTGAATCATGAGATACAATGACTACAGGACATGAAATCTTGAACATGCCAAACTGTTCTGGGGTCCCGGTGGGGAAGTCTCCCAAGGGGGCTCCCTGACTTGTAGTGGCTGGGTATGGTGAATTCCAGAAAGCTGTGGCCCCGGCGTTACTGCGACAGCAGCCTGCTTGGCCACACTGCTGGATATTTCCTGAAGTTGCAGTTCCCCTGTGGTGCTGGCCATGCTCTCTTGGAAAGTCTGCTGAAAGATACGATCCTCTTATCAGACGGGTACTTGCACTTGCCAGATTACAAGTCAGGGTAAGATGGTCAAGGCAGAGATATTTTTTTTCTTTTGCTCCTAGAAATAAAGGTAGATGGCTGAAGGCGTCTTCTCTGAAGGAACCAGCAACTTTGGCAAGACAAAGGCCATTCAGAACTTGCAACTTCCCCACACTGGCCCTTTGTCAATAATTAGCAGTGCAGCACATCAAGAGAGCTGGGCCTATCTTAAGGGGCAGGGAGAAAAGGGGAAGTTGGAGGGTGGAACTCACTTTGGGGAAAGAGGAGACCTGGGGACAGAGTTAGTAACTGAGAGGAGGGTGTAGGACTAATTAATTCTCAGTGCTTTTGTTGAATAAAGGAGAACACTGTTTCCTGGGAAAGAATTTGCATTATCTAATCTGTGGACTTTTAATATTTAACTCCACTTCTCCACACACCCTTACTGGTGTTAACTGCACAGAACTGTGGGAAATAAAATCATTGGCAAGGGCAGGTAAAGAGGGGAAGAAGGCGGAATAAAGGCATGTGAGTATCTTGTATGTTTACCCTGAGGATCCTGAACGAAAGACTTCACAAACTTCAAAGTTTAAACTGGCCAAACTCTTGCCAAAGAGAAGGCTTTTGGGCAGGCGCAGGCTCATTGTCACTTCTGCAGAGATGAACACCCAGTTTAGCACCATATACACGGCGTGGACAGAATCAATGAATGAATGAGAAAAGGAAAGGAAGGGTCAAGGAACCTCAACTGTTAAGACTGGGTATTAGCTTACAGCCCCTCATTAGACAGATACGTGACAAATCGCTGTACATCGTTGCAGCCAGTTTTACTTTTTTATAAAACAGGGGAACCAGACCGAATATTGAGAAAGGACTGAACTAGTCTATAACTTCCACTGTGAATATATTTAGCTAAAGCAGTGCTATCTACAGTCATCACACTGTAAGAGTAGATAAGATGGTGTGAAATGTGCCAGCATATAGTATGCCTAGCAGTTCAGGGTAGTCTAATTTGAGGACATTTCGCTCTGTCCTAAAAGAGAGGGAGACCTAAATTTACCTCTGTGCAATCCTGTGATCAGCATTGCTCTCAGGGGCACTTGCATAACCGCTGCTTCAGCGGCCGGGACTGGGAGGAGGCGGCGCAAGAGGAAAAAGAGGAGGCGGCAATGTCACAGGTCTGCTGAGGAGAGAGCTAACAAGCTCAGGTTGCCAAAGAAAGGGGAACTGCTCATGTGGACGTGAGAAATTAACTCTCACAAACCGTCAAAGATGGTTGCCACATGGGTGTTTTCTAAGTCCACCTTCATGCTTTCCAAGTCTCTTGGTGAAAGAACAGGTCTCTGTCTCAGAAATCTCAAACTGATCTACAGGGAAGACATGTCCTGAAAGTCTTGTGTGAACAAAGCAGAACTGAAGACTCAATTCAGAATGAGACAACATTCTGAATGGTTGCAACAGTGTGAATTCTATTACAGTCTAGAAACCAAAATAGACACAGAAAGTTGATCTCATTAATATTTAGTGAGGCATCTTACTTACCTTTATGTATTGCATGGATTTAACTGGACAATTCCTTTTAAATTTTAGACACAAGGTTCTGTTTTTATTAAATGATCACTGTCCCTCCCTTTAAGATCCTTTTTTTAAAAAAATATTCAGGTAAAGATTTCTTTATATATATGTGTGTGTTATTATCTTTCTTCATTTTGTAAATTTTTCCATCTCAGTTGTAATCCCCATGGACTTCCCACCGCCACTTCACCCATGCACCATCACCATAGTCCTGTGTGTTCTTCTCACCCCAGTTTTGATCCTGTTCCTTCTCTGCCCTTGCAGAATGTCTCTGGTTCATAGTTGTTAGTTGATTTTTGTTTTTAGTTTATTCCAGTTATTATTATTTTTTTCTGATCCCTTCCACTCCTGCTGTGAGTGAAACCATCTGGTATTTTTTTCTTTCTTTCTGGCTTACTTCACCAAGCATTATCCCTTCCAGCTCCATCCATGTTGCTGCCAATGCATGAGTTTATCTTTGTTGACTGCTGAGTAATATTCCATTGAGTATATATATATATATATATCACATCTTGATCCAATCATCTATTTTTGGGCATTTGGATTGATTCCACATATTCCCTATTGTAAATAGTGTGGCAATCAACACAGGGGTGTACGTGTCCTTTTGAATTAATATTTTTGTGTCTTTTAGGTAGATACCTAGGAGTAAAGTTGCTGGATCACATGAAGATCTATTGTTAGCAGTCTGAGAAACCTTCACACAGCTTTCCACTGTGGTTGCGCCAGGTTGCATTCCTACCAGCAGGGTAGGAGAGTTCTTTTTTCTCTACATCCTCGCCAATATTTGTTGTTGCTAGTTGTTTTAAGATGTGCCATTCTCACTGGTGTGAGATGATATCTCATGGTGGTTTTGATTTGCATCTCCCTTATTACAAGTGATGCTGAACATTTTTCATGTGCCTACTAGCCAGCTGCATTTCTTGTTTGGAGAAGTTTCTTTTCAGCTCTTCTACCCATTTTTTGATGGAGTTGTTCACTTTATTTTTGTTGAGTTTCATCAGTTCTTTGTATATCTTTGTGATCAATCCTTTATCATTAGAATTGTGTTAAAAAATTTTCTCCCAATCAGTGGGCTATCTTTTTGCGTAGTGCCACTTTGCTCTTTAACTTGATGTAGTCTTAACTGTATATCTTTCTTTTAGTATCCTTGCTTTGGCTGATGTATCTTTAAGATGTTACTGAGATGTATGTCATGTAGTGTTTCACCAATATTTTGTTCTAGATATTTTATGGTTTCAGGTCTTATGTCTAGTTCTTTAATCTATTTTGAGTTGGTTTTTGTGTAGAAGATGCTGTTGTCACTGGATGAGATATGTTGCTAGTCTCCCTATCCCTTTTAGTAGTTGAGTGTCCCTTCTTGAAAATAATAAGGAAACAGCTTTAATATATGCACATACACTAAATTGCCACACAGCTTCTTCAGTGTACCCTAATCTTCTGGCAGAGTCCACTGGTTTCTTGAAAGTGGGTTTTTTAAAATTAATTATTTTTTAAAGATTTATTTACTTATGCATACAGAGCCAGGGTACAGGCCAGAGGTGCAAAGGCAGTGAGAAGATTCACCAGAGACAGAGTGGGGAGCCTAACAATGAGATGGACAAAGTACACTGCTGAGGGGAACAGCGTTGAGTCAGGAGAGGTCTGCTGTGCCATGTGGATCACCTCCTGGCCCGGGATTGAACTTGCACTGAAGTGGCTGTGGCTAGCTTGCAGTGCTGCACCCTAACCAATTATACCACCAGAGAGGGCCCTGATTAATTTATTTTTTCCTTAAATTGTGGTCCCCAGAGATCTGGACAGTGCTGTGCACTGGTTTGAATTACTTGCATGACTTCAAATATTCAGAGGCTAGATTTGTATTCTTGTGGGCTTCCTAATTTCCACTGTCCTGGCCTCAAAGATACCCCATGTCTGTGCTAATCTTATGGCATGCATCTTCAATCTGAGCTGAGATTAAAAACAACAACAACAAAACACCATTCTCTAATGATCTAAAGTGTACAGTGTTCTTACAATGAATTTCTCTCTTCTTGGTTCAGGAAATACTACTCCTGTCTCCTGTGATTAATGTTATTTACCAGGGGATGTTCCTGACCCTCACTTGTCAGCTGAGGTGGAAGGAGGTCTAAGAGCAGAGGTGACTTTTTGCTTTCTCTACACACCACAAACAAGAATTCAATGAAAATGGATATGAGACCCAAAACCATAGAAGATATTGAAGAAAACAGGGAAGATTTCATGATACTGGTTTCAGTGATATATTAATGAATTTGTTTACAATTGCAAAAAAAAAAAAAAAAATGGAGCTAGGCCCCCCAGTCGAGCAAGCACTGCACAGAAAAAAAAAGTTATCATTAAGCCAAAAAGACTCCTTCCTGAATAGAAGAAAATGTTTGCATATCGTCCATTTGACATGGGGCTGATACCCCAGTTCTATAAAGAACCCATGCAAGTCAACCAAAAGAAAGCAGGCAGCCCAATCAAAAAATAAGTAAAAGAACTGAAGAGACACCTCTCCAAAGAAGACATGCAATGCTGAGTGTCACTTCTTAGGGGGATGAAAACAAACCACAACCCCTCACAATGGCCCATATCAAAAAGACCAGAAATGAGAAAAAGGAACCTCACACACTGCTGGTGGGATGTAGCCTGGACCAGTCCCTCTGGGAAACAGTATGAAGACTTATCAACATATTAAAAATGGACCTACCATAAGGTCTGCAATTCCACTTCTAGATATCTACCCAAAGAATGCAAAAACACTAAATTGAAGAGGTATGTGCACTCCTAGGCTCACTGTAGCACGATTTATAACAGCCAAGTCACAATGGCAACCTAAGAGTCCACGGACAGATGAGTGGATTAGGAAGATGTGGTACAATATTCAGCTATTAAAAAAAACTTTCCCACTTGTGACAATATGGCTGAAACTAGAGAGCATGATGCTCCGTGAAATATGTCAGAACAAGGAAGACAAATACTGGATGATTCCACTCATATGGAATAAAGAGAAACAAAACAATGGGTCAACCACAACTGAATCAATTGA
This sequence comes from Condylura cristata, assembly GCF_000260355.1. NCBI lineage: Eukaryota > Metazoa > Chordata > Mammalia > Eulipotyphla > Talpidae > Condylura > Condylura cristata. The sequence goes on from NW_004567137.1 coordinate 1,515,275, forward strand.
AAAAAAAAAAAAAAGGAAACAAAACCTGGAAATTTGCTTGTAGAACTGAGTTGGGGGGAGGAAAGGTCAGGGGGGAGAGCTAGGAGGGAGAGCAAAGTGAGGAGACATCCAGTGGACTATGGTGAAGGACTAGGAGGTCCCTGGTGGTGGGTGGTGTGTGGTGGTAACATACGTCTAAAGGATGTGGCCATAATATACCTCTGAATCATTAACAGTGTTGTAAACCAATAACCTCAAAAAAAAAAAAAAAAAAAAAACAAAGGCTTTCCAGGTCACAACTGCTCACTGGGTGACACACTGCAGCTGTGACAGATGACATGAAAAAATGGTACATACCATGGCTGATTTCAATACCCTTTATTTCTGCACACTGAAATTTGAATTTAATATTATTTTTGTGTACCATGGAGCCTATTGTGCTTTGAATTCATCCTACAAATAACAAAAACATTCTTAGTTCAAGGGACAAGAAGCAAGCCGGGGCTAGTACCCGCCCACCCAGTGCACCTGAGGGAATGGGGCTGCCAGGTGTCTGTGGTCACGGGAACCCATGCCCCCTACTCTGCTCTGTGGCACTGTGGCCAGTGACTCTGGTCACAGATTGCATGCCTGACCTCTAGACCCTTGACATGCAAATATGCTGGGGACGGGAAAGGACATACCTGGATTCACAGGTCCCTGCATAGGCACGCTGCAATATTTGATACATAACAAACATCAAATAAGGCCCAGATTTCCCATTGAGCAAAGAGAAGCTATCAAGTCTTCCCATTGTCTATGCTTCTAGGTCCTCACACGTAGTCTACACTGAACAGAAAGCACCTTGGGGAAGTCCTGCAGAGTCTTGCCAAGAAAGCATAAGTGAAAATAAACTGTTTTTAATCAGATTATCCATCTTGCTTTGGATATCTCAGTATCTCTTATCCATAAGGCAGAACTGTTGTCATCATCAACCTGTTACCACAGTCAATTCCAGTCTCCTGCTTCTGTCCAACTAAGTAGCATGAAGGAGACGAGAGTACGGATGGTTAATGGAAAGCTGTGGGTGGGGAAAGGTTTAATCTATTAATGTAGGGCAAGATTTCCCAAAGCGTGTTAGGCTGAGTGCTGACTATTAGATGTTCCGCAAAAAAAGCGTTTCAAGGTCAAATAAGCTTAGGAAATGTGGCATAAAATATCCCTTCTTTCTTGATGATGCTCAATGTTCATTACTATATTAAAGGCCCTGAGGATTCCTGCAATAAAACTGATGAACTAGTTTAAATCAAGTGTTTCTCAAACATAACAGGATCAAGGAAGCCTGCTTTTCCTCCATCACGTAGCTGTTGTAATGAAGCACAGACCACTCACACCTACTAAAGGGGTGTCTAAACAGACCACGCTGCAAGCAGTGAGTCAGATATGAAGAAGCATCGACTCCTTCTAACTCTTCTTTCATGTCTAATCCATACCAAATTCTATCAATTCTACTTTGGAAACACACCTCAAGTCTCCCCACTTCTCTCCATTTTCCTGTCAGTATTGCTGCCAGCACTGTTGCTATCAGGCCTTCCTACCTTCAGTCTGTTGTCTCTCTATTCTGTTCTCCTGACTGGCAGCCATAAAGGCCTCCTTGAAATACAAACTGGACAGTTCCTGCCTCTGGAGTAATTGCCAATGATGTCCCATTAAAATCCAATCATGAAGACCTGTGAGGTGTCATCCCCTGGCCCTGTCACCCCCCTCCTTATCCAATCAGCACACCCCTCCATAGCCCTGGGGTTTGTTTTCTGTCCATCTCCTTACAGCCTTCTTTGCTCTTTTCTTTCCCCAGATTGCTTTCCTCACTCCCCATTTTTCTTTGCCAAGTTAACCCAATGCTGCTTTCATATAGTGACTTAAATTACTCTTTGTCCAAGAAACCACCCCAGAGCACCAGCCCAGTCAGCCCCTCTTTTTCTCCGTACCACTCCTGAGTTTTTATTTATTTCTTTAACTGTAAATTCCAAAAGGAAAGGAAACACATCGGTCTTACTCAATGCTAAATGAAGGAAAATCAACACTGTGTGTCACCAAGGAATGGGCTTACTATTGGTGTCCTACATGACTGAAGCCAGACAGTGGAGCATTCTCTTAGTGTTATCTCCAGCTTTTACTTATATGGAATGTAGGTCCTCTAGAGTGTCACTTTCTTGTACACGGATCACCCAGAAGTCTTTGTTTATCTATATTAGCAGCAGATTTTAAGGAGGATCTCATAGACCTCATTGTTAAGCTTCACTAACCACCTTAGTGTATTTTATTTTCTTCTTGGGAACTCACTGCTTACTTGCCATAGCATTTGGTGCCTAATCTTGCCTTGTAACAGCTAATCTGCTATTAGTGATTAACACCTTACATTGCTTTACTTTGCCTTGCCAAGAGTTCACATATTTTAGAGCATACAGCCTCTGCACCTGTTTGTATGGAGAAGTTCCCATGGGCCCCATTATAGGATTCTGATATAGGAGTTGGGCTCATTTCTCTTCACTCTATTTTCTTCCAGTTCTCTAGAGTATGTTACCATCATGGCACAAATGAGAACTAGGAAATGGAAAAGGTTTGGGGTCAAAGAGGCAGGTAATGAGTAGAGTGTAGGGACAGACTTCCTTAGAGTTTCATTTTCTCCCCTAATGTTGCAACAGGTGAAAACTTGACAAGGGACTAGGTATAGTTTTATTGTTAGGTATCTTCCAGGATATTTAACAGTGACTTTATCAAGATTTGAAAAATATGAATTTTCAAATTTTAAAGAATCAAATCTACTTAAAACATTTCAAATCGGCCCTTCCTGGTGGCGCAGCGGGTTAAAGCACAGCACTGAGAGGCTAAAGCCATTTCGGCATGAGTTCGATCTCCACCTGTCCAGGAGGTGACCACATGGCGTGGCAGACCTCTCTTGGCCCACCCACAGCTCCCCTCAACAGTGTACTTTGTCCATCTGCCTGTTCTGCACCCCATCCTGTCTCTGGTGGGTCCTTTCACCGCCCCTGCACCTCTGGCCTGTAGCCCAGCTCTATGTGCAATTAAATAAATCTTAAAAAAAAACAAAAAACATTTCAAATCATCAACTCAAGCTTCCATTGTTCAATTTTGGATGAATAGGACTGAAACCTCTTTTTAATTCAGGAAATGACTTTGGGTACATTTTTTTTTTGAGTGAAATTTTTATTTTATTTATTTATTTTTTTAAGATTTATTTATTCGTGCATACAGAACTGGGGTACAGGCCAGAGGATCAGGGGCGGTGAGAGGTTTTACCAGAGACAGAGTGAGAAGCAGAACAGGCAGATCGACGAAGTACACTGCTGAGGGGAGCAGCGGGCAGGTCAGGAGAGGTCCGCCACGCCATGTGGTCACCTCCGGGGCAGGTGGGAATCGAACTCATGAGGAAGCGGCTTTAGATTCTCCGTGCTGTGCTTTAACCCGCTGCGCCACCAGGGAGGGCCCGAAACTTCTATTTTTATTTATTTATATTCCTGCATAGAAGAACTGGGGTGTAGGCCAGGGGTGTGGAGTGTGTGTGTGTGAGTAATCACCAGAGACACAGTGGGGAGCAGAACATGTGAACTTACTGAAATACACTGCTGAGGGAAGCAGCAGATGAGACAGGAAAGAGGTCTGCTGTGCAATCTGTGGGTTAGCCACCTAGCTGGCGGTGGGTGGAAGTAGTGGTAGGAAGGGGAGCAAACTCAGGCAGTAGTGGTGATGGTGCTGAGACTTAACCCCTAGGCCACCAGGGAGGCCCTCAATAAAGTCTTTTGTATTTTTTTCACTGCCAAATTCTGATCTTGTTCAAACAATCATTTTGGAGGAATATTTAAAACACTGAGTATCCATTTTGGGGGATTTTTCCACCAAAATATAAGGGTTGTAAGAGTTCTGCAACACTTTTACGGTACTTAACCAATTTTCCTCAAGCTGCTTCTGAAAAATGAAGTAGAAAAGGGAAGTATGTCATAATACTATCTTATTGGCATAGAACTGTTCAGTAGAAGTCGACATTCTGACAATTATCTCTTTACCTAGAGTGTCTTCACAACAGCCTTTTAAGCTGGATAGAGTTGAGATATTGTCTGTTACCTTCACTTTAACAATGAGGAATGAGATACTGAGAAACGAACTCCCTTCCAGGCTTGTGTTGGAGAATTTACCGGATATGTAAGATTGCTCAGAGGCAAGGCTGTAAGTTCTAGAACAGCATTAGTAATGGGGGTCAGAAATGACTACAGAATTTTCAGGGTACAATTTGGAGCTCCTTGTATGTTCATGTTTGTGACAGGACATGAAGCCAAGTACAGGCCCTGTGTTGTGCCCATATTCCCACACACCTCCATGAGGTTGGCTCCACACAAGGTTTCTGCAAGGCTGACTTCCAGAGGACAAGCAGGCTGTCAGCACCACAGATCAAAGGCAGAATTCTGTGTTTATATACACACATTTGCTTCACATGTTATCTGCTTCATAAGCAACATCTTTTATCAGATTCTTAACCTGATCTATTATGAATAGCTCTCCTCACCTAGTCTATGCTTTCCCAAGTGCCAGAACACACTGGTAGGGGCAAGCCAGCAACCTGCACTTGACCCCTCAGGAGCTGTGTTTGTGAATGCGCCAGTTTTCATGCACGCATGAGAATTGATGCCAAAAAACATCTCAAGGTGCTCAGATGTCGAAAGAAAGAAACACAACCAGTAAGGCATCTTCAGAAGATTAGCAAATGGTAAAACTTGGGTCAAGATAACCAGAATCTTTATAAATCCCAAAGAGATACCCAAATGAGTCCTTTTCACCCCCTTAAGCTTCCTCCTCCAGTAATGGATGCTGCATTCTTTTTACATGTCAAGAAAGTGTCACCTAAAGTTTACCAACTCTAGGTGACTGAAATGTTTTATAAAGGATTGTAACCCAATGTTAGGAAGTGGAATAAGTTAGGAATTTGTTAATTAAGCAGATGCACAAGTCGTTCTCAGGCATGGGAAAAATTCTCAAAAGACTTACATCCTAAGAAATACTATAGGTAAAATGGTGACTTGAGTCTGGCCCTACGACCCCATGGCCATCTCCTGGCAGGCTCACACACAAACACCCCTAACTGTGGAATTAGCTTAAAAGTTTCAATAGCCAGCTTGAAATTTCTTTTATTCCCTTTCCCCTATGTAACTTCGAATAAATCCACTCCCAGCCAAACTCCCAAGTCCGATAAACCGCGGTATCAGGAGATGGGTAATGAACGCCAAAGGGCAATTCTCCAACGTCCACTTCTCTCCATGGAACCTCTTATTAGTAAAAATACACGATTCACTTGCTGGGTCTCACTGTGTGCCAGCTCATCACACTCTACAGGGTTCAAGCAACCACCCAAGCTCTTGCAAATACAGCTAGAAGCGTGGCTGCTCACACCAGGTGAGAGCCACGGAACGACAGACAGTGCTCTTCAGCCCGCCCACGCATAGGTGAAGACGCAGGAGGCTGCCAGTGGTCATCAGTGATAAGAGAATGGGACAGTGCGCAGGTGAGCATACTCACAGCCCCGTGCGCGGCCCTCCCGCCAGCCATCTAATTGGAGCACCCCGAGACGCCCGAGGTCATGAAAGAGATGGAAAACTTCCACGAGGGACAGGCCCCCCCCTGACCACTCAGGTCTCAGCTAGCCCGGGCTTGGGCACCTCGGTGAGGTCCAGCGCGGATTCCGAAGCGCGGTGTCCGGCTGGGGCGGAGGCGGTGAGGACCACTGCGGGGGTCCTGGCAGGGAGCCCGCGTTCGGGCTCCGGAAGGGCAGCGGCCACCGCGCACGTGGCCTCGGGTCGGCGCGCTCCAGGAATCGCCCGGGGTGACCTGGCCGAGCTTTTCCGCCAGGTTTCCGCGGCCCCAGCGGAGCCTTCTCCGGCGCTGGGAACCGGCCGCCCTGGGCCTCCCCGCGCGCCCCACCTGCGCGGGCTCTGCGGTAGCCAAAGCTGCGGGGACGTCGCCTAACCTCAGGGGGTCCGGGGGCAGCTCCGGCACAAGCTCGGGGACTACGCGCCCCCATTCCGGCCCCGCGGGCCCCGCCGCGCTGACCCTCCCGGTCCCCAGCCCGACCATCGCCTGCCGGGGCGGGGCGCCCTCCCTACCGCGGCCAGGGTGCGGTAGCGTGGTCCTCTCGCCGCTGTGCGGACTCCGGCCGCCAGGAATCGGCTCGCGTCTGTAGGCTCCCAAACGTGACTCCAGCTCTCAGGCGCGCAGATTGGGTGCGGGGCGGGAGGAGCCGGCCG
>NW_004567137.1:1521646-1526670 GCF_000260355.1 Condylura cristata
GGCTGGCGGGGGCCTCTGGAGTCGAGCTGCGGAGCTGTGGGAGAGCGGAGGCGCGAGGAGCAGGGTAAGCAAGCGCCAGTGGGGAGACCGAGGCTCGGGAGCCCGTCGGGCTGGCTCTGGCTCCATCCATGCCTCTGGCCAGCCGGACGCAGTGACCACAGCTCAGACCCGAGGCCCGAGGGCCCCAGGAGGCCGGGGCTGTGGCAGTGGCCGGCGTGGAACCGCCCCTCCTCTGCCTGGGCGTGGGCTGAGGCCAGGTGCGCTTTGCAGAGGCCAAAGCCCTGACCCGCTGGCCGGGGGGTGGGCGCCGCCGGGGACACCGCTCTTCGTGGACGCAGCTGCGGGGCTCCGCCACCAGGGGGCAGAGCGCGCAGGGCCCTGGCCTGTGGCTGGTGACGCGCAGGGATGGTGGCAGATTTTTGCCGTGAAATTATATTATTTTTGCGTCAGCAAACACGTCTCTTCATGAATACAGCTAAGTGCCTTCTAGGAAACTTCCGCACCACCACACCGCGTGCCAGGACCCGAGCAGGAGCTGCTGTGAGGTTGAGCCAGGCCCCAGGCCCCCGGCCAGCAGGCCGAGGGGCGGGCGGGGGCCTGGGCCAGGCCCGGACAGAGCGGCCCGAGCTGCTGGGGGGCGCACGCGTTTCTCCCGGGCGGCTGGTGCGGGCGGGAGGAGGGCGAGGGGCGGGCGGGGGCCTCCAGGCCGCGCAGCCCCGCCCCGCAGCTTCCATTCCTGCCGCACCTGCCGGTCGGCTCGCCCGACTCCGGGTGGGGTGGGGTTTTATTTTTTCATTTTTAAATTGGTGGGTGAGGGGAAGGCGCCCCACTCTGGTCTGGAAAGGGAGAGCTCCCACACTGGGGGTTGGGGGTGCAGGGGAGAGAGAGGCAGTCATTCAAAGGGTCAGGGTGAAGGCTTGGAGGACACACTTTCCCACCCACCCAAGCGGAAAAGGCAGCCAGCGGGAGTTGGCTCAGCTGGTCTGCACTGCGCACCCGGGGAAGGATGCTTTCCAGTCCGCTAGACCCCAGGAGACGCCAGCCCTGAGCAGCCAAGCTGGGCGCTTTCGAAACCCCAGTAGGGCCCGGGGCGCCGCACACTCCGCAGGCTGTGTGCACACTGGGTGCCCCCGTGTGTGTGCGTCCGTGTGCATGTAGGCAAATGGAGACTGGAGGAGACCAGTGGTGGGAAACACCTGCTCAGCAGGGCTTTACATTAAAGGGAGGGGTTGGGGGAGAAACAGCCTTTCTGAGATTTGGTTTGGTCGATGTTCAATATTTTTTTTAAGATTTTCTTATTTATGCATACAAGAATTGGCTTTCAGGCCAGAGATGGGGTGGGGGTGGGGGGAGTGAAAGGATTCACCAAAGGCAGAATGGGGAGTAGAACAGATGGACACCCTAGCCAGGGTTTGAACTCATGCAGCAGTAGCTGCAGATAGCTTTACAGTGCTGAGACTTAACCCCTTGTGCCACCAGGGAGGCACCCCTCATTGTTTAGTTTTGTTTTTTGGGGGGTTTTTTGTTCTTTTTTTTTACAGATTTATTTATTTGTGCATTGGTCTGCACTGCGGGTACAAGCCAGAGACTCAGGGGTGGCGATAGACTTCACCAGAGACAGAGTGGGGAGCAGAACAGGCAGATATACTGAAATACACTGCTGAGGGAAGCAGCGGGTGGGTCAGGAGAGGTCTGCCACACCTCGGGGCAGGCGGGAAACGAACTCCTGCGGAAGTGGTTTCAGCTTCTTAGTGCTGTGCTTTAACCCGCTGAGCCACCAGGGAGGGCCCATTGTTTAGTTTTTAACGGAAAAACTGGATCTGTGTCAAGAAGACTTTAGAGGCATAAGCACGCCTGTCAATCAGGGAGGACAGGCTGAAGCTTCCAATGCCCAGCCTAATTTGTCCCACAAGGTGAAGTTAAACTCCTCACAAGCTGTGTTAAGAAAAACCAAAAGGGAATATTTCTATTTAAATTGTCCTCTTTCTTCTCATTACAATAGATATACAATTAAAGAAAAGGAGATTTAATTCATGAAGGGTGAATTAATGAAATGAGTGATTCCATTCCTTAAAAAATGTACACGATGTAAGTCCATGGACAGATATGAAGGGATAGTGATGAAGTGGTATATATATGTAATGAATTATATATGTCTTGCCATTTGCACAAACATGGCGGGATCTAGAGGAAGACAGATGTGGTAAGATATGGTTTTACTTCGACAGTACTTACAAACAGATGAACTAAATAAAATAAAAACAACTATTTGACTATTAGACCAAATTAGTGGTTTCCAGAGGGATGGGAGGATATATGTGTGGAAATAAAATAGGTAAAAGCTGCCAAATACATCGTCAAGGATGAAATTAGACCTTTAATGGTAAAGGCAATACCGTTATAATACCAATATAAGATGGTGATTTAGGATGTGGTACACCTGAGACCTATATAAATATTAAAAACCAATGTTACCTAAATAAAGTTTTTGATTCCTACCTATCTTGAATCACCTCTATTGTGATCATCTTTAAGCACTGGCCACTTTTCTTTGGTGACTGGCTGAAAGCAAGAAAGGAAACGTTATAACTAACCAAATATGCTTTTTGTTAGCCCTCCTCTTCTTCAGAATACATCTGAGTGTTTTCAGGAAACATGTATGAGAGTACTTCAATGATACTGTCAAATGTTGGTGAAAATATGTTAAAGCCATTCATTACATAGCAGAGAAAAGATAAACTGTTACAACTCTTTTGGAAAACAATCTAGTGGCATATTCCCAAGGCATAAAATGTTTAGTCACCCCAGTTATTTTATTGTTCTCAACTTTTTTTTCAGAATGTTTCCACAGGAAATAAGCAACAAACAGGGAATTGTCATACAGACAAATTTGTATATTAATGATGACATTATTTATAAGGTAGAAAACTACTTTCAGCAAATGTCAATAGATTAAATGCAACATTATTATAGATTTTAAAAATTCAAGATTTCATTACCATCATTTCAAATGATATTCACATGTGGTTACTGTACTCCTTTGGTAGAGCGACCAGCAAAAAGTACACAGACTGGGTGGTTTAAACAACAGAAATGGATTGTCTCAGTTCTGAAGGCAGGAAGTCCAACAGCAAAGTATCGGCAGAGTGGCTCCTTCTGAAAGATGAGGGACAATCTGCCCTGACTGACAGTGAGATTCTGATAGTTTTCAGGTAATCTTTGGTTCTTCTTGACTTATAAAAGCATAACTCCAATCATTGCCTTCATCCTCACATGATGTTGTGTGTGTGTGTGTGTCCATACAAATTTCCGCTTTTCAGAAGGACTCTAGCCATACTGAATTAGGGTGCATGCTAACAACCTTATCTGAACTGCATGTATTATGTCTGCAACAGTTCATACCAAGTAAAGTTACCTTCTGGAGTACTGAGGGTCAGGGATTTACTGGGTTATAGATTTTGGTGTGTATGCTTGGGGGTATGGGGATGATAGGGAAATGTACAGAACTTAATTCCATATCAGATAATAAAAAAACAAAGGCGCGGGAGTCAGTTGAATGATGGCTCCCCAAATTATGTCCTGTTGCAAATCCTGGTATCATGAATGTCACCTTCTCTGAAAAATGTCTCTGCATATTTAATAAAGTTAAAGGTACTCGAAATATCCCCAGCTTATCCAAGTGGGTCCTAAATCCAATGGCAAGTGATTTCATAAGAAAAAGGCACAGCAAGATTGGAGACCTGTCCAAATTTTTTCACAGGTGATGTGGAAACCAGGCAGAAGTTAGAGTAAGGTGGCAAAAACTGATAAAGCCAAGGAATGTGGACAGCCACTAGAAGCTGGGAGAGAGAAGGAAAGGTTCTTACCAAGAGCCTCCAAAAGGAGTCCAGCCACAAGTTTATGGCAGGCTTCTAGCCTCCAGAGCCATGAGAGAAGCAACTCCCATTGTTCAGATGCCCAGCAGTGTGTATTCCAGAGCCCTTGAGGCCAATACAAGAGATCTCTTTGGGGTGAAAGTTCATGTGTTGACGCTTGTTTTTCTTTGAAAGAAGAACACATGGTCAAAGACCATTTCAAATGGAGTTTTTAACAGAGTTATTTTAAAATTCTCATCTACTTTTGAAGAAATGAGCAGACAACATCCTAAAGATTTCATCATCTTGCAAATTAAAGCTCTTTTAATGCAGCTGACACTGAAGAGAATTCCGATCCTGTGAAATGGGTTCAGTTGTTCTATATCCTTGTACATGGTAGACATAAAACTCTTATGAATACGAACTCATTTCCACATTGGCTTGACAGTCTCCAGATTTTTATCCCAAAATCATTGCTGCTCAAAGCACTGTTGAGAAACAGTTGTTTAATATTACACTTGACCTTTACATTTAAAGTTTTCTCTCACTTTCAAGGAGTTGTCATTATGTTCAACCCCATAAAATAAATGTTTCTTTGTAAACCTGTCTGAGCTTTTATTTATGATGCAAGATACAAAATGTGCCAGATATTAAATAATGTGGCAGATAATTCTAATAACCCCAGAAGCTGGACTGTAAACAAATCCAGTATTCTAAAACAGGCTGCAATGCTATCTGTTAAATAAATGCTTTTTCAGTTGACTGGTAGTATCATGGGAATGAGTTTAAGTCTGACCTGTGGTAGAATTATAAAAATATAGAATTCTAGTGATAGAACTAGAAAGTGGTCTCACTTCACAGTGAGGAATACTAAACTTAATGTCTTGTCCAATGTTACTGTATAGTGTTCTGTTCCTGCCAATCCACCACTGGACCCATGAGACTCTCATGGGAATTTACTTCTTTAAAGCTAGCAGAAGAAACTATTTATCTCTTTAACTCTAAGACCCATTTTTTTTTCTTATTTAAGATTTGTTAAATTTTTTATTACAAAGTTTATTTTTACATCATTTTGCACATTTTCTTTTTCCATCTCGATTGTAATCCCCGCGGGTTTCCCATCAACAAATCACCCCTGTGCCACCACCATAGTCCCATGCATTTCCCTCC